>NC_132866.1:7501799-7848465 GCF_048164855.1 Canis lupus baileyi
GAAGCATCTATGGTGTGAGCCGTGGCCCTCTCCTGCGGTCAGGACCATGGCTCAGGGTCGGGGCGGGGGGGTCCACTGCTTTCTTGGTTGTCTTGTTTGGGAGGAAATGGTCTCCGGGAGCTGAGGTCTGTGGGTATAGAGACATTTGTTCTGCCCAATGGGACAGTCTGAGGAAGGCAGAGGGACAGGAGGCCCTGCGGGGTGTCATGCTTCTGGATCTTACTTATCTGTTGATGAGGAATTTCTTCCTGAGTTGACGCTAAAAAAAGATCTAAAAGATTTCTGGCACCGTTACAGGTTGAACCCCAAAGGGAGTCAGGTGAGCCTCTGCGCCGAGAGCCCGCGGGCTTCTGTAGCCCTGTAGTTAGAGCCGCGCTCACCTCGAGGGTCTGGGGATGTTTGTCTCTGTAGCGGCGGGGGTTCTGGGGCCGTGGCTGGGCATGTAGGGCTTTCTTTTCAGGGGCCATCACCTGGACCCAGAGAACTCCAGAGGCACCGATGCTGACTGCGACATGGTAACAGTGTGACGTGGTGATGTCACGATGCTGTGGTATGGGGACGCCGCGATCCATGGGGTGCGACTCCCCTGAGTCAGACCTGCAGGAGGAAGGACGTCCTCACGCTGGCCCGTCCCGCTTTCTGTCTCATTCGCTGCTGGTTGCCCACCTGGCCAGGTGGAGCTCATGTCGGTGGGTGCCTGGAGGGCCTTGTCTTCCGGGTCTTGGTGGGGGGCGGTGCCTGTCTTCCCTCAGCTTCGCTGGAGGGACTCCTCATTCTCCCAGGTGGCCCTGTGGGGGGCAGACCAGCCACCTGCTGACGTCGGCCGCTCCTCCCGGCATGGCCTGGGTGCGTTGTGCTCACCAACTCCCTGGGTCTCTGCTCTCTGACTTACCAGAGACCCCGTCTCTTTGGGGTGAGTGGGGCTGGGTGAGGGTGGGGGTGGAAGAAGGAGGGTGCGGGTTTGCAGGGGGTGGGGACTCTGTTAGCCCCTTGCTGCTGACTCTAGTGCCCTGGGCGAGGGGTCTCCAGAGCCTCTGACAGGCTAGGCTTTGCAGCTGGAGAGCATTTTGGCTGCTTCATCGTCTCTGGTCCAGGATGAACTTCTCCACCTTCCCTGGCCACACCCTGGGCCTCTGATTACCCTGAAGTTGCCTCAGTTTCCCCCTCCACCTCCTGAGTTTTCCAGCAGTGTCCTTGGGAGGCGAAATGAGACAGAGCTTAGTGTGGTGAAGGGCATTTGCACTTAATCACATGCTGTCATCTAGGTCAGCTCGAAGCTCCGGGGACCCGGGTCAGGAGAGGCGCGGGGGTCCCCGTGGCTGGTGAGCGTGGCCTCTGGGAACCTCTGTCACACAGAGCTTGCAGTGCGCTTGATTCCCGCTCCACGCACACACTTCATGAATAGCAAGTCAGATTTAGCTACATTAATGCCAGCGTTTGGTGAAGGAGATGGGTGAGCCTCCTGGCCCGTCACATTCTGATCCGTGTTTAAGGGGCGCTGACCCCTCGCCATGCACCATGCAGAGGGCTTTCCTCTCATCGTATTTGATCCTCATGCCGCGCTGCCAGGGGCGTTGTTATCATTGTCCTGATTTCACAGGTGAGTGTCTGGAGGGTCAGAGACCACATGACATCCCCGCCACCTCTCCCGGCCACCTGCCTGGGAGAGGCTGTCACGTGGGGCGAGGCGGCTGGAGACAGGGACAGCCCCTCCCCTGGACTTGGCTGTGCCTGGAGACTTCCTGAGTCCCGGAGCCCATGGGGGCTGCAGGCGGGGGCTCCTCTCCATCCTGCTGCTTGGGATCCGTCGCAGTCCGTGTGGCCATGATGCCCTCAAGCAGGGAGCTGGACCGTCCACACTGGGGAAGGTAAGAGGGGTCATTCTGGGGTGGCCTCAGGGTCACTGTGGGGTTTGCACAGACATCTTCGGGAGGGTTTATAGCAACCTGGTGGTGGCCCTGGTCACTGCCCTGGGCAGGCTGCGGTGGCTTCAGCTGCTGCGGCCCGAGGAGCGGGAGGCTCAGCAGAGCAGCCGAGCCCTGCAGCATGCTTCTCCCTGGAAGCCCATCAGCCTCCGAAGGTATTTGCATGCACTTGCCTAGAGAAACACGGATGTTTTGAAAATAAACAATTTGATGTGGAAAGCATCCTTGGTCGAGTCATGGAGAATGGCAGGTCCCAGCACCAGAATGTCTGTGGATGGGGCAGGGTGTGAACACAGCTAAGCGGGCCCAGCTTCAGCCCCGAGCTCCCGCAAAAATCATCTGGCTTGTGGTCATGGAGGGACCCAGATTCATGAGGGGAAATGGGGAATGACACTTGTAGACCACGTGTTTCATGCAGTCCCCGTGACCCAGAGCTGGGGCAGCTTCAGAAGCCGCGGGTGAAGCTCCTCCGGGCCTGGACTCAGGCCTGGGGCCAGACCTCAGCTTAGCCACAGGACAAGTTACCTCCTGTCTTGCAGCCTCAGTTTCCTGGTCTTAAGAACGGGGTGATGATTGTACCAGATAGGTCTGCCCAAGGCTAAAGGCGAAGTTGCATGTGAGGTGTATACAGTGTCAGCCCCGAGTGCCCCCGAATGGTGTGGTCACTGTCATTGTTTACAGGGGTCATGAGATGGCTGCCATGTGGCATTCAGAGGTGACGTGTGTGGCAAGGGGACCCTGGGGCCCATCACCCCACGGGGAGGCCATCCGCAGGCCTTGTGCGGGCAGACCTTGGAGTGTACCCTGGTGCCTGTCACGTACATGGCACCATTGCTGGACTGGAAGCTCTGGGAGGCAGGAAGGGGCCTGTTGGACTCTCTTGCTCCCTGTGGCAGCCAGCCCAGTGCCCAGAGGACGTGCTCGCTCAAGAACTGTTTGCTTGACAAATGAATAAATGCAATGATGAATGCCCCCAAACCTGTGTGTCATTTCAGGAAGCATGAAGCACTGGCCTTTGGCAGGTGAGGCTAACGGGAGGGTAGAGCAAAGAGACGGGGCTCATGGCACCGTTCCAGAGTGAGCAGGGCCAGGTAGGTTCGCCAGGTGGATGCTTCTTCCTGACACTGCACCTGGATGGAACGCCTCTCCCCCATCTGTCAGGGTCCCAGCTTTCTTCTGAGCCCAGTGGGATTGAGAGATTGACCTGGGCCGGGGGGAGGAGCCAGTGGGATTCTCAAGGGCGGCAGGGGGTTCAGGAGAAGGGACAATGTGGGGAGGAGGAAGAGAGGGAAGTCCCTGAGGCCCGTTGAAGGTGGGCTCACTTGGTCCGATGGGATATTTTGGGGCAAAATTATAGGATCGTTTGGCCTCAATCTCTGCATTGTGACACATGCTGGTGGACGGTCTAAGAAGAAGTCTTTTGTGGGTATGATCGTTCCTTCCACACAGCCAGGGGCATAGCAAAGGGAGCCTACACTCACTCCCCAAAGGAAACCTGAAGGGGTTCTTGGCGCCCGACTGTGAGCCTGGCTGAGGAAGGCCCAGGGACTTGAGATGAGTGGGACCAGGTCCTTGTCCTCAAGGAGCTCAGATATCCAGCACTGTGTCAGAGCCTTATGTGACGAGTCTTCATGGTGATTAGTTTTATGGAACAGAGCTGTGCCCCCCTGCCCCCTGGCTCCCCAGGAAGTACCTAAACCACGGTGGGGAGCTGGCCCGCCATCCAGCACATCTTATTAATAAGTTTAATTAACCTAAGGCAGCATTTGCCAACACTGATTGCACCCTGGGAATGTGAGATGAACTGTGCTGGCACGTTCCCAGCCATGTTGAGACCCAGCCGGGTGACACAACTTGCTGTGGGTGACCCAGACAGGAAGAGTCTGCACCCTTGGGTTTTCTGACCGGTGAAGCACACCTGCCCACCATTCCTCTCAGGCTCACTGATCTGTGGAGGAAATGTGGCCTCATCACCCCCCACCCCCCTTCAGAGGTGTCACCGTGCTCTTCTCAGGTGGGTTTGTATACCCACCTGCTCTCACCCTCTATGCCTGCAGGCAGGGTCTGGAGACCTGCCAGTGTGGACCTGCTTGAGTGTTTCCAGCCTAAATCCCGGGCAGGAGCAGGCCTGCCTTCCCGAAGAGTCACTGTGAGGGACGAGTTCCTCCTTGGCAAGGCTCTGGCTGTGTTTCCCGGCCGTGCAGCCTGGCTGTGTGTGTAAGGAGAGAGGAAGACCGTGCCCAGGGCAACCCCTGAATGTTGGCTACTGTTCCATCTCAAATTGAACTATTTTCAGTAATCTTCTAACAGACTTGATTTTGTAGTTTTGGAACCTGTGAATTCCATCTGGGCAGAGTCATAGAGCTCACCAAGAGCCACGGGCTCTACAGAGACAGCCTTGTGGGCAGGCCTGGGCCACTGGCTTTGGGCATGGAGCATGTGGGCAAGTGATGGGTTGTGTCCATGAACAGGGTGAGTCCCGCATGGACAGAGGACAGGCAGGTAGTGACAGGATGTGTGAGGTGGAGGGGAGCAGGGCTCAGTATTCTCTGCAAGATCAGTCCAGTTATGAGTACTGAGAAGGGAAGCACCCACCTGGCTGCCCACCGCCCCACACCAGTGCAGTGATGCTATGGTCTCCCCTACGTCATTGGAGCCTTGGCTGCCAGTGGGGACTAGGCGCCCGCTGTGGGTTCTGTTTGGGATTCAAACCAATGTGAGAATGAGCCTAGACATGGAAATCAGCACAAAGAGTGAGGCGGACAGTTAAGACTCTTCAAGTACCGAAAACCTCAGCTCAAACTGGTTAAATAAAGTGAATGAGTGCAGAAGAAATAAATCAATAAGGCATGTAGTGACTTATGTAACTGTAATGTCCATGGACTGGTTGTTCCAACATCATCAGGACACGATTTTTCTCTCTCACCATTTCTTCCCCATGCTGGCATGTTTCTCAGGCTCTCGCATGAGAAATCGGGTGGCTGCCAGCAGCATCAAGTGCGAATCCTCCCAGGTTCAAGGACAGCAGAGAGGAGAGAAGGCCTCTGCACGGCAGCTCCTCAAACAACTGAACACAGAGTTGCCATAAGACCCACCATTCCACAGCTAGGTGTCGATCTAGGAAAACTGAGAGTTTGCGTCTACACAAAGACTTGCCCCTGAATGTTCGAAGCAGCATTATTCTCAACAGCTGGAAGTAGAAACAACCCAAACACTCATCAGCTGATGATGGATAAAAGAAAAGTTGTCTGTTCATACAATGGAAGATTATTTGGCAACAAAGCAGAGCAAAATATCTCTATCTACAGGGATCTTGTAGTCAGGATGGGAGAGAAGGGATTGTGAGCAAAGAACATTTTCCAGGAAACAGTGGGCATGTGTCCCATCTGGATTGGCCCATTCTCTCCCCGATGGGCAGGAATCTAGGGCCCTGGACAGGACAGGAGGTCTGAAGGCAAACAGCGAGCTAGGAGTGGAATCTGTATAGAATAGGGATGTGGTAAGAGAAGCAGAATCCAGGGGCCAAACCAAAATCCGAAAAGAAGAAGGAAGCCCAGTGGGCTGTCACTGATCTGTTAAGCTGAGTAGAGGAAAACCTGGTGCCGAGAATAGGAAATGAACCAGGGTTGCCAGGCCTGGGCAGAAAGGTCCAGGTCAGCAGGCAGGTCAGTTGAGAGAAGCCGAGAGTCATGTGATGGCACTGGCTAGATGAGGGTGAGGGGGATGCTGAGAGAGAGGAGTGGTCTCCCTTGAAGATTTTGTCTCATTCCATAGGAAGCAAGGAATAGAGGGATGATGCCCCTGGGGGAAGTGCTGGATGAGTAAATGGAGTCCAGACCAAGGAGAAGCACATTCTGACAAGAGTGATCAGGAATGGTTCAATGAGAAAGAAGACTGGAGAATGTTCTTGAAGGATCTGTAGACATTTGACAGCTAAAGAGGTGTAAAAAGCTTTGAATGAGGTGGAGTGTTGGGAGTATATCCTGGAAGGGGAGGGTGTGGAATTCTTCATACCGGCTAGGAAGAAGCATGGAAGTCTTCACATCAGATGGGGAGAGCGTGGAAGTCTTCACACCAGGTGAGGGGAGCGTGGAAGTCTTCACACCAGGTGAGGAGAGTATGGAAGTCTTCACTTACCCAAAGGGGACAGGTTTTCGGGAAAACTGAGAAGGGGGAGAGCAGTAAGAAGCACAGTGCCCTGAGGATGGGATCTTGGAGCTCCAAATTCTGAGAAAGGGGGCTGAAATTTGAAGGAGCTGATTCTTGGAGTCTAGGCTGGAGGGGCAGGCCTGAGGTGCAGCCAGTGGGTGGGGCAGGGGACCCCAGGGTCCATCTGCATTCACTGTATTGTTGGGGTCAGGGCCCTAAGATGGGGCTTGCGGGTCCTCTTGGAGGGAGGGGAACACAGTGGTGGGAAGCCAGCTGCGTCCAGCGCAGTGAGTGTGGAGGGGGGTCGGCCACCCACTCTGCCATGAGGAGCAGCAGGACAGGCACGCAGCCACTTGGCCTGAGCAAGGGCCAGCCTCGGGTGGGCCAGCCCGGTAGGGAAGGCGTTAGCTCCCTGGGCTGAGGCTGAGGGCGGTTGGGCACTGGCCTGGCAGGTCTGAAAGCTCAGGGTGCCCCCCACAGCCAGGGCACCCGGGGCAGGAGAGAAGCCTGTCTGGGCCATATGGGTTGCTCACTTCTGGTCTGGGAGCAGCAGAGATCCTTGGGAAGGACCAACAAGTCCAACATTCATTCATTCATTCATTCAATTCTTTTTGTCCTTTCATTCAGACAGCAGATATTCATGGAGAAGCAACAGTGGGAAGGGCTGAGAAAGGGCAGTGGGAATGGGTGGTGTGAATTGAGCGGGGAAGAGTGTCTGAGGTAGAGGGAACAGCCTATGCCAGGCCCAGAGGCACAGGCCTTCGGGATCCTGAGGAGCCTCGCATATCACGCTGTGCTTTGTGGTCCTGGGCCAACTCCCTGCCCCAGGTGATGGAATTTTTTTTTTTAAATTTATTTGTGATAGTCACAGAGAGAGAGAGAGAGAGAGAGAGAGGCAGAGACATAGGCAGAGGGAGAAGCAGGCTCCATGCACCGGGAGCCCGATGTGGGATTCGATCCCGGGTCTCCAGGATCGTGCCCTGGGCCAAAGACAGGCTCTAAACTGCTGCACCACCCAGGGATCCCCGGATTTAAAAAAAAAATATTTTATTTATTTATTCATGAGAGACACACAGAGCGAGAGGCAGAGACACAGGCCAAGGGAGAAGCAGGTTCTCTCCAGGGAGCCCGATGTGGGACTCGACCCCGGGACCCTAGGATCACACCCTGGGCCGAAGGCAGATGCTCAACCGCTGAGCCACCCAGGCGTCCTGTGATGGAATTTTGATCCTTCCTCTCCCCGTGGTCACAGGCGCTGGTGGCCTTGGGCTGGAGGGGGGTCTGCGGCCGTGGGGGTAGCTGTGCTGTGGGGCCTGGCGTCAGGGGCAGGGAACCACGGGGCCGCTGACTTGGGATGGAAGTCCCGGGTGTGTCCTGGAGGCCACTGTGGTCAGAGCACCTGTAGCCCCTGGACGGGGCTCAGGCCTCTGGAGCCTGGAAAATCCACGGCACGTCTAGAAGAATGAAGGCAGCTGGAAGCCCCAACAGAGTTCACTGGGATTTACATTTGAGAACCCAAAGATGACAAATGTGTGTAATTCCAGGACAGGTGCGGGGGGGTGGGGTGGAGGGAGATGGCCTTGCGTGTGGGTGCCGGCCGAGGTGGGGTGGCGTGATCGCTCCCTGTCGGGGCGGGGGGGTGCCCTGCCTGCCGGCAGCCCCGGGTGCAAATGAAGAACGAGGAGGATTATTTCCCTCCTGCCACGGGGCCAGGGCGCGGGGATTTCACTTGCCTCCATTCCGCCGAGCACCCCGCGAAGATGAAAGGCGGCCACGCATCAAACATTAAGGAGTCGCGGCCGGCAGGTGGGGTGGGGGCCGTGGGGCCCCGGCGGCCTGGCCTCCTGCCCACGGTTCCCGCGGCCTCGAGGATCAGGGGATCAAACATCACAGATGCGGCTGGGGACGCAGAGCTCTCGCCCCCCGGCCCCCCAAACATGAAAGCGAGCCCGGAGTGCCAGAAACCGACACAGATCACTATTTCTCCGTGATAAGCTGCCTCGTGCCAGCGAGGGAAGAACGTTCCAGGGAACGCAGGCCTTTTTCCAAGCAGGAAGGAGTGGTTTTTACATTTCCGCCCTCCTCCGCGTCTCTCTGAAGCTGAAGGCCTGCCGCGCCCGGCGGACGGGAGGAGGGGGAAATGTCCTGGATCATCCCGGCGTCCAGGGAGCCACCCCCAGGAAGAGGGGAGCAAGAGGATGCCTCTGGACCTGTGCCCCTGGGTCTGATGCTGGGCAGCTCTGGGGGTCCTGCTCCCCATGAGCCGGAGACACCTGCCTCTCCGCAGAGCATCCCTGCTGCCTGATGTGTGGCTGGCCTTCGGGGACCACAAGCTCTGATTTTCTTTTTCTTTTTTCTTTTCTTTTCTTTTCTTTCTTTTCTTTTCTTTTCTTTTCTTTTCTTTTCTTTTCTTTTCTTTTCTTTTTTTTTTCTTTTCTTTCTTTCTTTCTTTCTTTCTCTCTCTCTCTCTCTCTCTCTCTCTCTTTTTTAAAGATTTTATCCATTCGTTCATGAGGGACGCAGAGACAGTCAGAGACACAGGCGGAGGGAGAAGCAGGCTCCCTGCAGGGAGCCCGATGTGGGGCTCGACCCCAGGACCCTGGGATCACGACCTGAGCCAAAGGCAGAGGCTCAACCACTGAGCCACCCAGGCGCCCCTCTGATTTGCTTTCTTCTGGCATGGTGCGTGTGAGCACACATCCGTGGACTTGCTGGTGCACTCACCTTCAAAGGTGAAGCGTTTGAGAGGAGAGGGGAGAGGGCTGCGTGTGCAGGTGGGGCCCTGGGAGGCAGCACACACGCAGGGAGCAGGCCAAGGGCTGATGAATCCTGGACGAGGTCAACAGCAGAAGGCGGGGACTTCAGGCAGCGATGGGCTGGACCCGGGGATGGCAGCAGACCTTGGCCCGGGCTCTGCAGTATTTTTATTGAGAATTGTCAGGGGAAGCTCCTCCAAAAGGGTGTGGACAGAGTCAGCGGCAACTGGCAGATACCACAGGGCTTTTCGGGCAAGAGGTCAGTGGAGGGAGGCTATGAGGTCTGAGAGGGGGCCTCCCGGCTCCCTGATCTGCATCAGGCTGGGCCAGGAGGTCAGAGGGTGTCTCAGGGGCACCCTGGGGGCCTGGATGCAGTCACAGCGTGCCCACAGATCCGGGCTTGCCACTTGTCAACCGCACAAGTGGCCCGGATGACTGGAGACAGGGTTTTCCTGTTGCAGGACTGTGGACGGTGCAGAGTGACAGTGGTCCCTGCTCTCGAGTACCTACTGTGTGCCAGGCCCTCTGCTGGGCTCATCTCACGTGATCGCCCCAGCCTGGAGGCGGGTTCCCTCTCATTTCATGGAGGGCTCTCACGAGGCCGGGGAAGCTCATGACCTGGCTCCAGCCCAGCAACCAGGAATCCGGACCAGGTCTGCTGGCTTCAGGTCGGGGCCCTTTCCACGGCGCTGCGCGGCTCTCCCGTGTGTGACCGTGTCCAGCTCAGTGCTTTGCACACAGTAGGTGCTCAGGAAACACTGGCATGAAACTTCCTTCCCTCCTTGATGTCTCTCTCTTCTCTACCCTGTGGGTGTGCTCAGTTCTGGTGCATTGACTGAGGCTTCCCCTGTGCCCTGCTCTGTGGGCTCCTGCCCCCCAGGCTCTGGCTGTGGGGTAAGTTCTTGCTAACAGAACTTAAGAGGGGAAGTGACACCCGTCCTAGCTTCGTGGTTAAAAATGAGCATGCAGGGAGGGGGAGGGGGGTTGTTGTTCAGTGCCTGAGTGTCAGTTGTGCAAGATGAGAAAGTTCTCGAGATCCGTTGCACAACAATGTACACGTAGCTACTTCTGTTGTCCTGTACGCTTAAACGTGGTTACGATGGTCAATTTTCTGCTGTGTATTTTTTTTTTTCAACCATAATAAAAACAACACCCAAAAGCCGGACATGCCATGTCTAAAGAGAGGGCTCCAAGGGCTGTGGGGAGAGTGGGGCCGCAGGCGGGACGGAGCCGGGGGCCCCGAGTGAACCTGTGGAATGCTGTCTGGCCAGGAGCATCCACCACAGGGGTGACGTGAGTGACACAAGGCCTCAGGTGTTACTGAGTCAGGCCGACGAGATTCCAGCTTTATCTGTGATGGCAGCTAGCACCGCCTCAACAGAATCAAGGGGGTTTTGAAGATGAAGACTGAAGGGTCCCCCTTCCCTCTGGGGCTCACAAGGGTCAGAGGGGACAGCAGACACGAGAGGCTGGGACCCAGGGAAGGATGTGAGGGAGCAGAGGAGGTCTCCTTGGGACCAGGGAAGGATTCATAAAGGATGTGGCTGGGACGAGGACATTTCGGAGTTGCCGAGGGTGAAGAGAGGCCTCTTGGGGAGGGAGACCTGTCTAGCAAGGCCCGCGAGCTGAAGTCTGGGCAAAGTGTCTGAGGACCTGGGGGTATGGTGGGGCCAGGTCCCACAGGACTGAAGAGTGGGAGTAGATTTTGTAGGCAAGAGAGCCACAGAAGGTTAATGAGGGAGAGCATGCCAGATGCACTGTGCTTCAGGGAAGCTTCTCCGGCTGCCCTGTAGAGGCTGCTGGGAGCAGGCGAGGTTAGATTGGGAGGCGGGAAGGCTGGAGGGAGGTAAAGAGGTAAAGGGTGAAGAAGCCCAAGAGGATGGAATCCCAGGAGACAGAGGGGGGAGTGGAGCAGCAATGCAGCAGGTGTCTCTCCCCTCTTCCAGGCTGTGTGCTGGAAATGGGGGTGGCCCTTTTCATGAAGATGGGGAGCCCAGGAAGGAACAAGAGGATGTAGGAGGAGACAGTGCCGGGGTTTGTCGGTCCCAAGGTAGAAGAATGTCCTGCCCAGGCCTGGAGGCCGAGTCCTGAGGATCAGGGCCAGGCTCTGCCCTTCTTCTCCTTGGTGGGGCCTGCAGCCTGTCCTCGCCAGCGGCTGGACGCTAGAGCCCCCCCACCTCCTTATGGCAGCCCTGTCCCCATGCCTCCCGCCCCACAGGTGCCTGCTGGAAGCTTCCAGGAGCTGCTGACGGTTTGTGGCGGGGGTGACTGCAGAGCCTGCACGCGTATGGCCGTGGGGTGAAGAACACGCTGCCGCAGACACGCCCTCAGGGAACATCCACGCGTGGTGTGTCACCTTTAAAAAAAATCTACAGAATTTGCCTCACTTTACTGCATTTACAAGAAATCTACCTTGCAAATAAGTTTCAAAAATAACCTCTCGCAGCTCTGCATCGTGCTCTGCGTCGTGCTCACCATCTGCAGGGACAGGGTGTGGATGTGTACGCGTGGCCTGCAGGTTCCAGCCCGGGACAGGCTTAGGTCCCGGTGGGAGGGAGGAGGCATGGCTCGGAGGGCCTCCCGGCCAGCATCGCACCCCATTGTACCTGGGGCGTTGGCCTGGAGGGACAAATGCTGGGAAAGACACACAGAAGATTTTAGGGGATGATGGAGGAGACAGCACAGGCGCCTTCAGGCAGAGCGAGCCCTCAGAGGCGGACACTCCCCCTGCTAGGGTCCCCACACGGTCACCTGAGCCCCTGGCCCGGGCTCTCTTCTGTGGTATAAATGGGGCTTTGGGGAGAAGCATCTGTGAAGGCTCCGGCCGGGGGGCTTTTCCAGCTCCCTGTCTACCCTCTGACTGGGGTAACAGCCTCCACCGTATCCCAGCCTGCATCCTAAAATCTGACATTGCACCAGCTTCTCCACTGTTCTCTGCCCGCATCCCATGAGGATGCTGATGCCAGCCCGGAAGGTTCTCCATTCCATCCTCCTTCCCTCTAGCAGCTTGCCGCTGGGCTATGGAAATCTCTGTCCCTCCACACTGTCCCCAGGGGGATGGTCCTGAAACCCGTCTGCATGCCTGGCCGGCTTACTGATGCTTAAAAATCTTCATGGAGGGCAGCCCGGGTGACTCAGCGGTTTAGCGCTGCCTTCTGCCCGGGGTGTGATCCTGGAGACCCGGGATAGAGTCCCACGTCGGGCTCCCTGCATGGAGCCTGCTTCTCCCTCTGCCACTCTCTCTCTCTCTCTCATGAATAAATAAATAAAATCTTAAAAAAAAAAATCTTCTCGGACCTCCCTAGTGTTCATGAGATGAATTTCAGCGTTCAGGGGCAGGGAGTCTGGATTCTCCTGTTCCCACTTTATTCACAAAATGTTGCACCTGTGTGGTTCCCCCAGGCCCACGTGCAACTCCATGGGTTTTCACATGTTGCTCTTCCTACTGGGAATGCCTTCACCTCTCCCGCATCGACAAAACCTGGCGGTGGTTGGGGTAGCCGTCCCAGCGTGGATGGCCTGCTTGCAAGTCCGTGAGTGACACACACGGCGTGTCGTTTGCTAAGGCGGCCGGTCGATGCGTATGTGTGAGTGTGTGTGTGATGTGTGCACCTTTGCAATCGCAGCCCACTGTGGGTTGCCGCCCTTGGCAAGAGCACCGGGTCTAACGCCGACAGCTGGGCCCGCGCCCTGGCTCTGCCCCACGGCAGGACATCTAGTCATGCCAGCCAGTGCCACCCAGCATGAGCCTTCGAGAAATGCGTTCATAAGCGCAGCACCATGGGCCTGCCGGGCCAGCCAGGTGCAGAACCCTGAGCGATGGCAATTTGCACAGGCTGACCCTCAGACACGCACGGCACCGATCGTTTCTTGGTGAGCAGCTGGGCCCGTCTCCCGCAGCATAACTGGGGCTTCGGGGAGGAAGCATCTGTGAAGGCTTTGGCTGGGGAGCTTTTCCAGCTTGCTCTGTCTTCGCCAGCCACTGTCACTCCATAGGCATGGAAAAGACCTCAGCCGGCCTCCTGGGGCCAGCTTACGGCCCCCTTGCCCCACTCTTCCAGCTGGGCTATTCCATGCCTGGACCTGGCCTCATCCATCCTCACCGCAGCTCAGAGACATGGATGCTCCCACCCCATGAAAGATCGGGACATCGAGGGTTGGCAAGGGGCCTCTCAGGAGCTCGTGGCTGGGACTACACTTGGACGTCTGACTCTCAAACTTTGTCCCCTTCTGCTACATGTCCTGTCCCTGGGGAGTCAGAGACGGATGCCTGTCTCTCCCGCCTCATCCCCAGCTGCTCCTCTCAGGGGCCCTTACGTCACACGGGCAGCTAGCACATGCTAGAGGCCTCCTCTGCGCCAGAATGGGCCAGACTACCAAAATGGCACCGATTCTTCCCCTCTCCCCAACTCCCATCTCCTTGTCCTGTTGCTCTGGGAGATCTCTCCTTCCACCTGTGGCCCGGGCCGTAGGACTTGCTCTGGCTGATGTTAACCAATGTGTCTTAAGTGGAGGCTTGAGAAGCGTGCACAGTGGGACTGGTCCTCTCTTGCTGTCCTGGAACTCTGCTCCCTTGTGAAGGAGCCTGGGCCAGCCTTCTGGATAAAGAGAGACCCACAGGCCAGTTCATATCTATTCCTCAGTTGACAGCCTGTGAACTGCCAGATGCATGAGGGAGGCATCCTAGATCATGCAGCCACATCCCGCCCACCGGCTGACCACAGACACAGGAGAGAGGCCAGACGGGATCAATGGACTCAATTCCAACACAAGAACCACCCAACTGACCTACAAAATCATGCGCTAAATAAATACATGCTGTTATTTTTTAATTTTTAAAAGATTTTATTTATTTATTCATGAGAGACACACAGAGAGGCAGAGACACAGGCAGAGGGAGAAGCAGACTCCCTGTGGGGAGCCCGATACAGGACTCGATCTCAGGACCCAAGGATCACACCCTGCACCGAAGGCAGATGCTCAACCACTGAGCCA
The DNA here is from genome assembly GCF_048164855.1 of Canis lupus baileyi. NCBI lineage: Eukaryota > Metazoa > Chordata > Mammalia > Carnivora > Canidae > Canis > Canis lupus. The sequence continues at coordinate 7,515,625 of NC_132866.1, forward strand.
CCCAGGTGCCCAATACATGTTGTTTTAACCACTAAATTTTAATTGTGGTTTGTTACGCAGCAAAAGCTCAGTGATAAAGCACATTGTATTTCAGTTACTACTGCCGTATAACAGACTTAACTTAAAACCCCAAACTTAATTGTTTAAAGCAATCATTGTATCATGCTCATGGATACGAGTCTGAGATTTGGACAGGGCACAGTGACAATGACATGTCTTGGCTCCGTGTCATTTATTGGAGGATTCCAATAAACACACTTGACTAATCTCCACCCTTCCTCCTTTTGCAAAACAGATAACTGGCTCCCAGGAGGCAACTTGAATTTAAATCCTTTAAGGAGGGAAACAGGGGTCTTCCAGTGTCTCTGGACTTTAGAAAATGTGTGTTTTGTGTTACAAAAATTACTACTACTGAATATTTGCAGTCCTGTTTTCTACCCGGACCCTCCCCTTGGCCCAAGGACATCCTCCTCCCTTCTTAGGAACGATGGGAGGACCCACTGAGACAGCAGTGTCCTGTGAGGTTTTTAATAACATTTGTCGATGTATAAAACACATTTATGACACGTGTTGATGGACAAAATGTCCATTAATGGGAGAATGGAATAGGGTTGTCAGGTGAAGCATAGGATTTTCTTTTTTTTTTTTTTTGAAACATAGGATTTTTTTTTTAAAGATTTATATATTTATTTATTCATTCAGAGAGAGAGGGAGTGAGGCAGAGAGAGAAGCGGGTTCCATGCAGGGAGCCCGACGTGGGACTTGATCCCGGGTCTCCAGGATCACGCCCTGGGCTGCAGGCGGCGCTAAATCGCTGCGCCACTGGGACTGCCCGAAACATAGGATTTTCTATTAAATTTGAACCTCTGCAAAACAACAATGCTTGTCGCTTATGAATATATGTCTCATATTTATGAAAGAGCACCTATTTTAAGTACAGTTTAATGGATTTTCACAAAGGAACTTGTTTGTGCAACCAGCACCCATATCAATGAACAGAACATTCCAGGCTCCTCAAAATGGCCCTCACGTCCTCATCCGGGAATCCCCAACCCCTCAACTCTCTCAACATCTATGTACAGCCTAGACGAGTTCGGGCTGTTTTTGAGAGGCACTACTCCGTTTGTAGTCTCTTGCGTCTGTCTTCTTTCGTGCACCATCACGTCTGAGTGATCCATTCCTGTGATGTATGGCAGTAGTTCATTTTGGTTAATAATTACTGTATGAGACACGCTTGTCCTGAAACATTGCCTGTTGTTTATCTGAAATTCAAATTGAACTGGGTGTCCTGTATTTTATCCGGCAGTCTATTCTAGTCTTCCGTTCATGGATGTTTCATCGTTTTCTGTTTGGGGCTTTTGTGGACAAAGCTGCTGTGAATATTCTAATATGTGTCTTTTGGTGAGCATTTCCTTTGGGTATTTACCTAGAAGTGGAATTTCTGGGTCATAGGGAATGCATATGTTCAGCTTAGTATATACAGCCAAATGGTGTTCCAAATGGTACCATTTTACACTCCAACCAGCAGTGTGTGAAAGTTCCGGTTGCTCTCTATCCTCACCAATACTTGGCATTTTCTGCTGTTTCTTTGCAGTCATTCTAGTGGGTGTGTTCTGTTTTAATTTCGTTGTGGTTTTAATTTGCATATCCCCAAGGACCACGAGCTGGCACCTTCTCGAATGCCTAATGCCTGCTTGGGCCTCCTCCTTTGTGAATCGCCTGTTCTAGCATGTTGCCCTTTGTCCTATTGGGATGCCTGCCTTTTTCTTATTGCTCTGTAGGTGTTTCTTATATAGTTGGAATACAAGTTATTTTTCAGACATGTGTCAATCATCTTCTTCTGGGGAGTTTTGGGGAACTGTTGAGAGAGGATTTCTGTCTAGCTGTGGGTCATGCAGTTGATTTAGAAGACTCGACTGGGAAGAAGGGTTTAACAAGGTTGGCTGTGGATTGTGGCTCTTCTCCAATGGCCTTGGGAAGGAAAAAGTGGAGACCAGACTGTATTTTTTCAAATGCCACGCTCATTCTGGGACTGGGCCACTTGAGGCCCTGAGGAATATTCAGATCTTGACATGAGGGCACAGGTAGGTTTCCACTGTATTGAGTTTATAGTGTGTCTTGGGAAATTTAACCTAGGAAAGTGGGAAGCACTTCCAACAGATTCGTATATGTCTTAGCAAAAACTCTGGTGCCTATTACTACACCCTGAAGGGAGAGGTCATCCCTAAGAGAATAGAGATCCTAATTTTTCGTAGAGGGAGAAACTCCCTTCCAGAACACACGCTTGATAAAAATAAAAATGTGTAGTATTTGAACACTAGTGGCATCTAAAAGGTGCACTTAATTCATAAATCAAGACTGCACAGCAGATGATATTTATGGCAATTCTTGCTAGAGGAAATATTAAAATTTGTACGAATTGTAAAAGCTGTAACACAAAATGCTATAGTCACTGGTCATAATTGATGACTTCCTCTTGAATGTATTGGATAAATTAATTTCATTGCTACACCGATGACATTAATATGCTTTTATAATTAATTTAGTTCTGAGAGCTGTTGTAGGTGCCAAGATTTCCTTGGAGGGAGAAAATGGCCCAAGGAAAAAGGTGACACATGAAGAATAATTTTGAAATCAAATAAAGAATAACACTCTAATAAGAAACAGCAGGCTCAGCGGGGCCCTGTCATAAACGAGAACACACTGGGGAATTGTCGGGAAGTGGATATTAAGGTCAGGACCATGCGAGTGTTTGCAGCATTGCTGTATTTTCACTGGGATTTCTCATGTCTTGAGTCAGTGGTTTAAGAGTGGCTTATGTGGAAAGCCTCCTTCTTTGGTGGGTATCATGGATCGATCTTGAGACTGGAGCCTTCTGCCCATAAACCTGGTCTCAGCAGCAAGACTCTGAGGGCCTCCAGGAAGGGGCATCAAATGGTCAAGGATGTCGATTTCTTTACAACTGAACAACCAAAAAACAACTTTATAGGCCCTTTTTGCCAGGCACTGTGTTGAATTCTTCACATCCATTGTGTCAACAGGATTGTTTCTTTCTGCTTTTAAAAAATAACCTTCAACTTATTGCAAAATAATGCGTGTTTTTTTTGTTTTGTTTTGTTTTTTGATATTCTTTATAAAACACAGTTCAACAAATTCAGCCATGTTTTCACTCCTTGAGGGAACCATTCCTAGTGCTTCATCCAGGGGGCTGTGGAAGCTGCAGGTGGGTGGTAGGCCATGGGCAATTTTTCCAAAAGTTTCCCTTTTCCTTAAGAGAGCCCCCCAAACATGGGGAAGGTGGTTTGCTTGGAGAGAGTTTTTTATACTTCCCCTCTTCCCTAAGTGCTCGAATAAAGTATAGGATTTAGAAATGGCCCCATTAAAAAAGTCATATTTCATGAAAAAGCTCCTAAAGTGTGGTCAGTTCAGATGCAATTGTGGGAAAGAGAAATGATCTTTCTCCAACTCTGAGCAGCATGAGTTTAGGCCTCTGCATGCACACAGCAAATGCTCAGGAGCCCGTGTCGAACCGCTGGAAAGATTAATTGGAAAAAAGGATCCCCAAATGCAGTTTCCCCTGATTTACGTTTCATCAATGCTGTCAACCCTGACAGAGCACCAGCCACATGCTAGGCCCTGGGAGGATGCTGGTGGGGATAGTGTGTGTGTGTGTGTGTGTTGTGGTTTGTGCGTGTGTTTGTGTGAGTACATGTGAGTGCATGTGTGCTGTGGATGTGTGTGTGCTCCTCAGTGCAAGTGTGTATGACTTTGTATTGTGTGTGTATGTGTATGTGATGGTATGTGTGAATACATGTGTGCTTACATGTGTGCAAACACGTGTGCACTGCCCGAGATTATGACTGGATATGAGTGTGTGTGCATGTGTATGGGTTGTGTCTATGTGACCGTTTGGGCACATGTGTATGTTTGCATGGTGTATATATGTGGTCTGTGTGTCTGTGTGTGTGTGGTTTGGTGTGCATGTGGTGTGGTATGTGTATCTACATATATATGTGGTGTATGTGTGTGTTGTATTGTGTGTGTTTATATGTGTGTGTCCATGTATATGGTGTGTGTTGTATTGTGTGTGTCTGTGTGTGTATGTGTGTGGTGTGGTGTGTGTGTCCATGCGTATGGTGTGTGTGTGGTGTGGTGTGTGTGTCTATGTATGTATATGGTGTGTGGTGTGTGTGTGGTATGGTGTCTATTTGTGTGTGTGTGTGTGGTGGTGTGTGTGTGTGTGTGTGTGTATGCATGCGTGTGGCAGGAGAGGAGGCATGCAGAGTGAATAGGACTGTGGCCTTGTCAGGGAGGGAATACACGCCCCGCACACAGCATCCCCCGCTGCTGTCCTACCCCCCTCCCCCCGCCTCCTGCCTTCAGCTCCTGCCACCCTGGGTTGCTGGGCCTCCTCCCACCACTGCCAGCTCCCAGCTCCCAGTCCCAGCTTTCAACTCCTAGTCCCAGCACCCAGTCCCAGCTTCCAGTCCCAGCTCCCAGTCCCAGCTCCCAGTCCCAGCACCCAGTCCCAGCTCCCAGTCCTAGCACCCAGTCCCAGCTCCCAGTCCCAGCACCCAGTCCCAGCTCTCAGTTCCAGCTCCCAGCTCCCAGTCCCAGCACCCAGTCCCAGCTCCCAGCTCCCAGTCCCAGCTTTCAACTCCTAGTCCCAGCACCCAGTCCCAGCTCCCAGTCCCAGCTCCCAGCTCCCAGTCCCAGCACCCAGTCCCAGCTCCCAGCTCCCAGTCCCAGCTCTCAGCTCCCAGCTCCCCATCTGAGCTGCTTTTGCTTGCTGGGCCCTTCATCCCGAACACTTTCTCCTCCCTTTTCGCACGTCTCAGCCCTGCCTGTCAGGCGGTGGGTGGGAGGCAACAGTCCTGAAATCGGCGTCGGCTCCATGCTTTCTACCTCCTATCACCTCACAGCGACTTTGAAATGAGAGCACCTGGTAGGCAGCCGGGATGCTGTGTGGGGTGCTGTGTGGACATGACGAAGCAGGAGTGAGTCGTGTGCCTGTGTCTAAGATGCTGGAGCAGTGTGCTTTCTAAAACTGTGAAGTATAAATCAGAGGCACATCAAGTGCTGGAGGAAAAACGAATCTGGAGAACAATGAAAACCATCTGCTGAGTCGGGGCTCAGATGGGTGGGGACGCCCCACGGGGAGGGGGGACCCTGCACCTGGGGGCAGTGTGCGCAGCTGTGACTTGGTCAGGCTCCTGATTATGGCCTCCCACCTGCGACCACAGGCAGCTGAGGGGAGAAAGCCTCACGTTTACACCTTGACATCTCAAGGTGAATCAGCCCATTGGACGACTTCTACCTCGGAATTCGGTGAGAAGACACCCGGCCGGCCGCTCCTCTTCTGAGGAACCCAGCAAGCTGCGTGGACAAGCCTGCTGTTTGCTGGGCCTCGATCTTTTGGTCATGCTGGGCAGCCTGGCAACAGGGAGTGTGTCCTCTGGCCTTACTAGCGTCTCCTTGGAGACGAGGGAGGAGAAACTGCCTTTCTGAAGCCAGTTATTTCCACTCCCAGTCTAGGTCTCTCCCTCCTGTTTTGGAGCAAAGCGGTTCTGGAGTGTGGAGGGCAGCCTCCAGGATGGTGGCCTTCTGGTATTCGAGCTTCGTGTAGTCCCTCCTTTATGGGACGTATTGATCCTCTTCTAGCAGAAAAGATGAGCTGTGGTTGCTAAGATTAAGCGATAAAGGACTGCAGCTTCTGCCTTGGTGTTTGGGATCTCTTTTTTCTCTCTCTCTCCCCCATCCTTGAATCACAAGCTGCCATGTTGTGAGGACACTCAGATGGAGAGACTCCAATGTAGGCTCAGTTGTGTCTTCCCCAAATTCCTATGTCGAAATTGGAATCCCCACGACCTCGGAATGTGACTGTATTTGGAGACAGAGTTTTTTTTTTTTAATAATAAATTTATTTTTTATTGGTGTTCAATTTGCCAACATACAGAATAACACCCAGTGCTCATCCCGTCAAGTGCCCCCCATCAGTGCCCGTCACCCATTCGCCCCCACCCCCCGCCCTCCTCCCCTTCTACCGCCACTAGTTCTTTTCCCAGAGTTAGGAGTCTTCATGTTGGAGACCGAGTTTTTTTTAAAGGGGTAATTAAATTAGAACAAGGCCATCGGGGGGCCTCTAATCCAATAGGACTGGTGTCCTTCCAAGAAGAGGAGATTAGGACAGAGACACACACAGAGGGAGGACCATGTGAGGACACTGGTGAGAAGTGGCCATTTACAAGCCAAGGGCAGAGGCCTGGGGAGAAATGATCCTGCCGACAACTTGATCTCAGACTTCCAGCCTCCAGAATTGTGAGGAAGTCAATGTCCGTTGTTTAAGCCCTCAGTCTGTGATACTTGTTACAGCAGCTGAGCTGACTATTATAGGCCTGTAACGATGTTTGTGAGCCTGGATGCACATTTTCTGAAGCTTGCCGTCAGCCATATGAGTGGGCTTAGAAGTGGATTTCTCAGCCCCAGTTGAGGCTTAGATTGAACTGTAGCTCTGGCTGGGAGCTTTACAACTGCTTCATGGGAAACCCTGACCCAGAGGCATCTAGCAAAGCCACATCTGGATTCTTGAGCTACAGGGTAGCTCATCTGCACTGTATGATAATGACCGTTGGCTGTTTAAAGCTGTTAAGTTTTGGGATAATTTTTTTTGTCAAGATTTTATTTATTTATTCATGAGAGACACACAGAGAGAGGCAGAGACACAGGCAGAGGGAGAAGCAGCCTCCATGCAGGGAGCGGGATGTGAGACCTGATTCCAGAACCCCCAGGATCATGCCCTGAGCTGAAGGCAGATGCTCAACCGCTGAGCCACCCAGGCATCCCATAACATTCTTTCTTTCTTTTTTTTTTTAAAAAAATATTTATTTATTTATTTATTTATTTATTTATTTATTTATTTATTTATGATAGACAGAGAGAGAGAGAGAGAGGTAGAGACACAGGAGGAGGGAGAAGCAGACTCCATGCCGGGATCCCGACGTGGAACTTGATCCCGGGACTCCAGGATTGCGCCCTGGGTCAAAGGCAGTCGCTAAACTGCTGAGCCACCCAGGGATCCCCGATAACATTGTTTCTAAAACAAAAAATTGACATGTATTCATGTACAATAAAGTAAAATTTAAAAATACTTTTTTATATTGGTTATCTGAATATAAAAAATAACAAAATCAAAATAGTGTACTTGAGTCAGTATCTTAAGTCATGTCTTTTTTTGATCAAAATTTTAATTTTAATTCTAATATAGTTAACACACAGTGTTATACTAGTTTCAAGTGTACAATATAGTGATTCAACAATTCTGTGCATTGGTGCTCATCATGATAAGTGTACTCTTGATCCCCATCACCTATCCCACCCATTCACCCACCCACTTCCCCTCTGGCAATCATCAATTTGTCCTTTATAGTTAAGAGTCTGTTTCTTGGTTTGTCTCTTTTTTCCCCTTTGTTCATTTCTTAAATACTACATATGAGTGAAATCACATGATATTTGTCTTTCTTTTTTTTTTTAAATGATTTTATTTATTTATTCATGAGAGACACAGAGAGAGAGAGAGAGAGGCAGAGACACAGGCAGAGGAAGAAGCAGGCTCCATGCAGGGAGCCCGATGTGAGACTCGATCCTGAACTCCGGGATCATGCCTTATGCCGAAGGCAGACACTCAACCGCTGAACCACCCAGGTGTCCCGATATTTGTCTTTCTTTGACTGACATTTCACTTAGCATTATACTCTAGTTCCATCCATGTTGTTGCAAATGGCAAGATTCATTCTTTATTTTATGGCTGAGTCATATTCCATGGTATACATATACCACATCTTCTTCATCCATCAGTTGATGGACATTTGGGCTGCTTCCATAATTTGCTATTATAAGCCATGTCTGTCTTTAATATGATGTCAATGGGATTTTTTTTCACCTCAATATAGTCTCAGTGTTTTTATTATTTTTTCACAACATTTCCTATAATCTTCAAAGGAACATTTTGTGGTTAGTAAATTTGAAATTATATTATACCTTCAATCTACTCTTCATTGTGGGCCATAATATATATTTTTTGGGGCCATAATATTTTTAATCAGGGAAATATTCTGTCTACAGATGTTGAGATACCTAGTCAGCTCAGGACAGATGCAGATACTCTCAATGCTGATTTTTTGACATTAAAATGTGAAAATCCTTCAGCCCCCAAATTTTACCAGGGGCTGTCTTTTTGCATCCTTTTCAGAGTACTTTTTTTCAATAAATATTTTCAAAAAACTATATTCGTCAAATAAATGGTCTTTATGATTCTTTTGAACGCTTCACTAAACTTAGATGCTACAAAATTATAGGCTTTTCCAGTTTCTTGCTCTTCTGGGACACAGTGTAATTTTTTCTAATTAAAAAATAAAGGCCCCATCAAAAGATTCCTTTTACAAGTCAAGATATTCTGAAGTACCCTTACAGAATTTCAATATTGAGCTTTCATTAATTAATGTGTTCCATTTCTCTCTTATTTTTTAGGGATAAATTCCAACGTGTTTTCACTTGCAAACTTTGTTTTCAATTAATGTAGTTCTTTCAAAGCCTCAAAAACTGAAAGCTTATGTGTTGAATAATTTGATCAAGGTGCTCCAATTTATGAACAACACGCATGCAAAATTAAGAGGACTCATTTGTGAAAAGATCAATATCATTGTAGAGCACTTAGATTGACTTCAAAAGGCCCAAACATTCTAAAATCTAATAGATGGCAGGCACCACAGAAAGAAAGCACAGTAAGCCATGCTGAAGCATGTTTTTTTTTTGTTTGTTTTTCATTTTTATCAGCCTTGTCACAAAATGTTGACATTTACAGCTTCTACTTAAATTGGTAGACTATCACACCTTATTTGGATCCAATTATGAATTATATATGCATCATTACCAATTCCAAGTAAATTTCTGCTTCAAAGGTTTCTTAATTTAGTAAGGATGTTATTTTTGCCATGACACTGCACTCCACTAAAAAATATATTTGTGTTATCATTGTAAAGACAAGCACTGGTTAGCCTCAATGTCGACATCACAATAGTGTCCATAATAGTCTCAGATGATCATAATTAATAAAGAAAACTTCCAAGAGCTTTATTCTGAGTTTATGACATGGATGAAAGAAATGGAAACATTATTGTAATTGACTGATGTTCTTTTTGAAGAATCTCATCAGATTCTTCACCAAAATAAAACCTGCATCATTCTACTATTTGTATAGTTTTTTTGATGGAGCCAACATATAAACAGTAATCACTTCACTTTTTAAAAATTTAAAATGTATTTATTTATTTAAATTCCACGAACCATTGCTTCACTTTTTGTACATGAACATGAACGAGTCTTTTAAATAGGATGTAGAAAATGATAAAAGACTGCCTCTTTTGAGGAAATAAGAAAACACTGGATTAAAAATTGTTTATTTAAAAAAGCTGTTGAAGAGCTATGGATGTAGTGAAGTTTATATGCATAGAGAGCGATCAATCCCTTCTAGATGAACACTGACCAATGGCTGATTTTACAACTGGGAGATGTTAGCTAGACAGCATATGGGTGGGTAGAGGAGTGAATTTAGCATAGATAAAGATATTTTCCTGGAATAAAATAAGCTAAACTTGTAACTACTGTGTGGGCTTGCATGAGGGATTGGAATTTTTAAGAGTCTCAAATGTAAAACTAATTTTTGTCTGCTAATTAGCTGAGTAAGCTATGACTGAGGGTGTGGCTAGAAAGCAGAGAGTAGCATGACGTCTGGTCCCAGAGCTGTGCTGGAAGGGAAGAACTGATTTCAGTCACAAACATTTTGAAGCCAGAGGTAAACTGAAATGAATTCAATTTGCAATCCAGTTCCAACCAATCTCAATTCCTAATTGGGTCAAAGTAATCAACTTTTTAGCCTAGCTGCTTGATTGAGGAAAGGATGTGAGTTATCTACCCTCATCTCTCCTTTTCTTTAATATAGTATGTCCAGATTTCAATTAAAAAAGATAGGACATGCAAAGAAGCAGGAAAATGAACCTCATAATCAAGAGAAAAAATAGTAAATAGAAGCAGTTCCACAAATGATCCAGATGTTGAAATGAACAGACAAGAACTTTAAAATACCTAATATAAATTTGTTTTAAAAATTAGGGAAAAACAGGCAATATGATTGGACAGATGCAGAATTTTATTTTATTTAAAATTTTTATTAATTTTTTAAACTGGAGTTCAATTTGCCAATATTTAGCATAACACCCAGTGCTCATACCATCAAGTGCTCCCCTCAGTGCTCATCACCCAGCCACCCCAACCACCAACCCACCTCCCTTTCCACTACCCCTTTTTCATTTCCCAGAGTTGGGTGTCTCTCATGTTTTGTCACCCTCACTGATATTTTTTTTTCTCACTGATATTTTCACTCATCCTCTCTCCTTTCCCTTTATTCCCTTTCACTAATTTTTATATTCCACTAATGAATGAGATCATATAATGTTTGTCCTTTTCCAACTGACTTATTTCACTCAGCATAACACCCTCCAGTTCCATCCACATCGAAGTAAATGGTGGGTATTTGTTGTTTCTAATGGCTGAGTAATATTCCATTGTATACATAGACCACATCTTCTTTATCCATTAATCTTTTGATGGACACCAAGGCTCCTTCCACAGTTTGGCTATTGTGGACATTGCTGCTATAAACATCGGGGTGCAGATGTCCCGGCATTTCACTAGATGCAGAATTTTAGTAGAGAAATGGAAACTCTAAAGTAAAATCAAATGGAGATTTTAGAACTGGAAAAAAAAAAAACACCCTAATGTGAAATGAAGAATTAATTGGTTGGGCTTAATAGATGAAACAGAGCAGAATAAAGGATATATTAACGTGCTCAAGGACAGTCAGTAGAAATTATTCTAAATGAAGCACAGACAGTAAAAAGAAGCAAAAGAGAATAGAGTTTTAGAAGCTATGTTATTTGGTGCACATATTTCATATATATTTTACTTATGATCTTTCACGTAACCCACTGAACCCCCTGCCTGGCTGCTTTGTGTCTCTCACAGGCTATGGCAGAGGTCATGGCATACCTGGTTGGTAAACTAAATGTCCAGAAAGAGCAGCAGACTAAGAAATTTCTTCCACCACCTGAGATTGGAAGGCTATTCCTAGATGCTCATGTTCCTGTGGACTTTGTTTTATGAACAAGGGTTCTATTGTTTAAAGGGAAGTATTAGTGACTGGGAAATGTGGTCACCCTCTTTTTTTTTAAATTTTTATTTATGATAGTCACAGAGAGAGAGAGAGAGAGAGACAGAGACAGAGACAGAGACACAGGCAGAGGGAGAAGCAGGCTCCATGCACCGGGAGCCCAATGTGGGATTCGATCCCAGGTCTCCAGGATCGCGCCCTGGGCCAAAGGCAGGCGCTAAACCGCTGAGCCACCCAGGGATCCCTGTGGTCACCTTCTTGATGACCCTTGACCTATGGCCTCCAGAAACTTTCTTTCTTCTTTCTTTCTTTCTTTCTTTCTTTCTTTCTTTCTTTCTTTCTTTCTTTCTTTCTTTCTTTCTTTCTTTCTTTCTTTCTTTCTTTCTTTCTTTCTTTCTTTCTTTCTTTCTTTCTTCTTCTTCTTTCTTTCTTTCTTTCTTTCTTCTTCTTTCTTTCTTTCTTTCTTTCTTTCTTTCTTTCTTTCTTTCTTTCTTCTTTCTTTCTTTCTTTCTTTTCTTTCTTTTCCTTCCTTCCTTCCTTCCTTCCTTCCTTCCTTCCTTCCTTCCTTTCCTTCCTTTCTTCCTTTTTAAAAGATTTTATTTATTTATTTGAGAGAGAGCACGCAGAGGCATGTGAGTGGGGGATGGGCAGAGGGAGAGGGAGAAGCAGATTCCCTGCTTAACAGGGGAATCTGAGCCTAATGTGGGGCTCAGCCCCAGGACCCCAAGACCATGACCTAAGCTGAAGGCAGACACTTAACCAACTGGGCCACCTATGTGCCCCCCAAAACCCTTTCTGATTCCTAATATGAAATAGTATGCTAAGGCTGCAATGACAAAGTACCATAGGCTGGGTGGCTTAAACAACAGAAATTAATTTTCTCACAGTTCTGGAGACTGTTTCAAGATCAAGATGCTAGCTAGGTTGGTTTCTTCTGAGGCCTCTCTCCTTGGCTTTGTAGGTCATCTTCCTGTGTCTTCTTGTGGTTTTGCCTTTATGTGTCTATGTCTAAATTTCCTCTAATCAGACTAGTTAAATTGGTTTAGGACCGACTCTAATGATTTCATTTTAAATTAATTATCCCTTCCAAGACTCTGTCTTCAAATATAGTCATATTCTGAGGTATTGGGGGTTAGGACTTCTACATATGAATTTTTAGGGGACTCAGTTTAGCCCATAATACCCTGCACTGGAGTAACCTTTCTTTTTCCGTACCTTTATCTGTACCTTCCTTCTGATACTGATCATCATTCTACTTTGTCTTCTGGACATTTCTCTATGTGGCTAATCTCTTTTATTAGAATGTAGGCTCTCTGAGGGCCTGGTGAGTCTCTGGTTCATCTTGCATCTATGCATCACCTAGGACACTTTTCAAACTTTATAGTTATTTTAGAGAGAGAGGTTGAGAGGACAAAAATATGTTATCTCACCTCCCTATATCTTTATCTGTTAAAAATTTTTGTGCATTATCTTAATATTTCAGTTCTATTGGTTACTTTTATTTATTTATTTATTTGAGAGAGAGAGCGCATGAGAGTGGGGTAGGGGTGGAGGGGGAGAGGGAGAAAGAAAGAATCTTAAGCAGGTTCTGCTCTCAGTATGGAGCCCTACGTGGAGTTCAATCTCATGACTCTGGGAGCATGACCTGAGCTGAAATCGAGTCAGTCACTTAAGCAACTGAGCCACCCAGGTGTCCCACTATTGGTTACCTTTATAACTTTAAATACTACTCATATACTACTGGTTTTTTTTCCCCATCACCATTATACAGATTTTCAACTTCCACCCCTATAAACAGTATTAGTGTTCTTATGAGTTTCTTTATGTCTTCCCTCTTTATTCTACTCCTTTTCAAGTTTCTGTCAACCACACCATAATTTCCACATTGTTAATGTTTATTACATGTATGTTCCATTCTTAAATATAATTAAGTGGTGCTTTATCTATGGATTAGTTATTAAAGAAGAAAAAGAATAAATACTAGAAGGAGAATATTTTAAGAGCCTGAGTGAAATAGTTTCCTTTTGTCATTTTCCATTGATTGCTCAAACTTTGCCACATTTTAGTTTGTAATTGACCATGACTTATTTTTTCTTTCCCAGAGTTTCTAATTGCTTTACTTTTTCTTTTTAACAAAAGAACTAAATACCTCTATTATATCTTTAAGGCTACCTGTCACTCAACCATATTGTTTGTTAAAGGAAATGTTTTCTTCTTGAAGATTTTTTTTTTCTTCTCAGAGTTCTCTTATCACCAGTTATAGTTTGGACAGATTATTTCTGGTTTTGCTGCCTAACTGTGACCCTGGACATTTTCCTTGGACTCCTGGGATACCTACTCTTGTTTTAGAGTTGCCATGTCTTTTTTCTTGCTTGGTTTTCTTTTTCATTTTGTTGGAAAATATCTGGAGACTATATATATATTTATATTTATTTTTATTTTTTATTATATATATATATATTTTTAAAGATTTTATTTTATTTACTCATGAGAGATACAGAGCAAGAGAGAGAGGCAGAGACACAGGCAGAGGGAGAAGCAGGCTCCATGCAGGGAGCCCGATGTGGGGGACTGGATCCCGGGTCTCCAGGATCACGCCGTGGGCTGCAAGCGACGCCAAACTGCTGCACCACCGAGGCTGCCTGGAGACAATATTTTTTAAAACAAATATTTGTGATTTAGATTTTCTAAGTATTTTTTTCCCTGAAACTACTTATTTTGTCCTTATAGCAATTCTATAGTTTTTCAAAAGAAAATATAGAATTGTAAGTTTAGAATTTTATATATTTAATGAGAACTTGGGAGCATTGCTCTACTGTTTTCTGGTTTTCAGTGTTGCTGGTGAGAAGTCACATGTCAATGTGATTGTAATTCTTTTGCAGATAATCTGTTCTTTTTTCTGTCTAGAAGCTTTTATAATCTTCTCCTTATACTTAGAATTCCAGTTTTCAGGAGAATGTGTCTGGGGGTGGGTCTTTTTTCACTCATTCTATTTTACTTTTTTTTTTTCTAGAATGCTTAGCAAATGGATACAAGACATCTTAGATTAATCACGTTATGTCTCATATTTTCCCTCATATTTTCTTCTGTCTTCTTGATATACATTCTGGGAGACTTCCTGAGCTTTAACTTTTCTTCCTATGGAATTTTTATTTTAGCAATTACACTTATGAGAACTCATTCTTGTTCTCTGATTGCTCCATTTTAAACAGCCTGTTCTCTTTTAAGGAACACATACTTTTTTGAATTCCACTAAGGACACCAATTTTTTAAGAATTCTTTTCTGTTCTTTGAATTTGTTAGTTTGTTCATCTTGGTTGTTACCTTTTGTGCTATTGGTGTTCTTCAATGCCTTGTTTGGTGGTATGTATGTATGTATGTATGTATGTATGTATGTATGTATTTATTTATGAGAGAGAGAGAAAGTGAGGGTGAGGGGTAAAGGAGAGGGAGAGAAGCAGACTCCCTGCTAAAGTGGGATCTCACAGCCCTGAGATTATGACCTGAGCTGAAATCAAGAGTCTGATGTTCAGTTGACTAAGCCACCCAGATGCTCGCCCTAGTGATCCGTATTTATAAAGGGAGATGAGGTAATGCCCATTTGCAGTTAGTGAGATTCATTAGGCCAGATTCACTTTGCTGGGATTTCTGCTTGGACAGTTGGTCCCACCAACCTGAATATTTATATATTCCTTTAGAATTTGGGAATATGAACCTATTTTTCATATAATGCATACATTTTCTTCATATATATATTTTTTTCTAGAATTTCTAGTAAATGCTAATATTTCCCCCAGTGAGCATGTTCCTGAGAGCTCCCAGCATGTTGACTGGTTGCTTTTACATTGGTATGAGCCGGCTAGAAGTGGTCAGGCCAGGTCAGGCCCCAACATGCCAAGCACTCATCTACACACCCTACCACCCTCTGATACAGGGAGGGGGCAACATCATTAGATGAGGAGCTGGTACATAATGCCTGTGCTGGAATTAAGACCCTTGTGATTCTGAAGCCCAGGCTAGGGCTTTGTGAGCTACAAGAACATGGAGGCTGGAGACCGTGGGGATGGGAGGATGTATAAGACCTGTGGGCTGGAGGGAGAGGGGGAGGCGTAAAGTTGACAGAAGTGTCATCACAGAAATGGAGACATGTGTGGGGTCGGGGAGAGCTGAGCTCGGGTTGGGGGATGTCTCCCATATGTGTGGAGGCTGAAGTGAGGCATGGTGAGGACACAGGGAACGACCAACCTTCAGAAAGAAGGGAGGAGTGAGGAGTAGAGTCTGAGCACTGCCCCTCTGGGAGTGGGAAGGAAGAGGGAGAACACAGGGGTGTGGGTCACTGCTTGTTCACTCATTCGTTCATTCATTCATTCATCTATTCATTCATTCATCAAGCTGACTGAATGTCTCTGATGTCTCAGTCTGGGACAGGCTGTGACGGGCGCTGGAGGTGGACAGGCTGGACTCTCTCACCCAACACTGCCCCTTTCTTCATAACAGTGGCCTCCAGGAGGCACTCTCTGTGTTTAAACAAACGTCAGTCACCCACCTTGTCCCGCAGTAAGGGTTATGATGCCCTGTGACATGTGTGAGCTCATTTGTTCCTGGCACTTACATCTGAGTTGGAGTGTGGACGTAGGCATTGTGCAGCCTCGGCCATGACCTTAGCTCTGCTGAGCGACCTCAAGCCAGTTTCCTCGTGTAGAAAACTGGGCCAGTACCGGTTTTGTTACATAGCCTTTCTAAGCTTCAGGTGCACCTGCACTAAGGAGGATTGGGACACCCCTCTCACGGTAGCCGGGAGGATTGGTGCCGTGCCCGGCGGCCACTGTCACTCCCAGGTTACAGTTGAGGACATGTACCAAGGGCTAGGTGGCTTCCCTCCGTGTCGCTGATGGACCCAGGTCCCACGGCTGTGGGTGGAGGAACCTGGGCCCCCTGGATCTTAGTCTGGGGCTCCTTCTGTCCTGCCGGGTGAGCTGGACAGAGCCACAGAATGGTCCTGGCTCCTGTGCCGTGTGACCTGAGTCCCCCTGCTCCTGGGCCCACAGGGCCCGTCTGCTTCCTGCTGAGAAGAGAAGAGAGTGTGACATCACCTGCCGAGGGGGGAGTGTGAGCAATGCCAGCACCTTCAGCGGACACAGGGCCAGGCTTTCTGCTGCGTCCTCAGCTCGGCGGAGCCCTGCTGTGCGGGGATGGGCTTGGTCACCGAAATGGTGACCACAGCCAAAACAGCTGAGTAGAAATGCTGTCCCCGAGACGTCCATCGTTGACCGCCAGTTCCGAGATCTGAGGACCGGGCGCGGCCGTTGCCAGCACCCGGGGCACAAGCCACCTTCCGCGGGCTCGAGCTCGAGCAGCTGAGTGGAGCGGGACCGCAGAGCGTGGCCCGTTTTACAGCCCGGTGGCTGCGCAGAGGAGCAGGTGGCCTGAGCTTGCTGGCTTACCGAGCGGGGCTCTGACCCTGGAGACAAATGGATCTTGTGCCACCCAGGGGATCGGGAACCGGATGGGCTCCCCGCTGTCCCGGCCTGCTGGCTGCCCCTGCAGCGCGGTCTGGTGCTCTGGGGACTCAGGCTGCAGGCCTGTTCTCCGCTGGGAGCGTGGCTCACGAGCATTTCCAGCGCCTGGCTTGCACGTGGGCCTCCCGAAGCCCCTAGCGAGGTAGGCAAGCCGGGTGCCCTTGCACCCATCTTACAGCAGAGGCAGGCCCTCGCAGGGCCCGAGCTTGGCTTCACGCTCTTCTGCCCTTATCTTGAACTTTTAATAATTCTGTCTTTGAACTTGTGCTTTGCAAGTGCGATCTGATGGGATCATGGTGCATGCACAGGAGCGGGGGAGGGCTGTCAACCCGTGTGTCAGTTGTTCCCTCCTGTCCTACCTGCATCCGGTGTTCTCGAAGCCCCGTGAGCACAGAACTACAGAACTTCAGTGTGAGACTCAAAGTGAGAACAAGACTCGTGTGTGACTTCAAGGACGGGGTGGGCAAGGACACCGACACCCCTGAAAGGACTTGCTTTGGCTGCAGAAAGAAGGCAGTAGGTCCTAGGGAACACGAATGGCTGAGGAACCCCGTCTTATCCTTACTCAGGTTACTTCCCTGTGTTAGCCGATCCCAGTGCACATGAAGGTGTAGAAGGAAGTGGAGACACAGGGGTGCCTGGAGCTCCCTTTTCTCCCATCCCTCCTCATCAGCAGTGGGGCAAAGGCACAGCGTGTGTGGGTGGAATGTCAAGGAGGGACATAAAAACTGTTGAGTTAGGGCAGCGTTTCTACTGTTCTGGAAGGGACGAAAATACTTTTGCGTACAAACTGCAAAATATGAAGTGTGTGATTTCGATGATTCCACATACGAGCTAAATGGTCTTATATTTGCATTGAAAACTGTCACTGCACGACACAATGTTGAATGGTGTAGTTAGAACGGCATTAAATAGCAAATAAAAACACCATGACAAGTGGAGATTGGGGGGGGGGGTATCATGGAAGAATCAAGCAAGTCGGGTATTTCAGCAATTTTAATGGCACTTTCATCCTGGGTTTTCACAAACATCCCACATTTTCGTGTTGAACAAGGGGCCTTGCAATCATGAAGCCAGCCCTGGGGGTGGGAGGGGGTGTGGAGAAAGAGGGGATGGGAAGACCATAGCGACCTCGGAGTTATTCAGGGGTGACCTGGGAGCAGGCGCTGGTCTCTGATGGAGCCTGGGGACGGGATCTACCACGATGATGATGAAGATGATGGTGATGAGCCTGCCGTATTGCGCCAAGCACGATGCATGCTGTGGCCCACTCATCTCCATGGCAACCTGGAGGCAGAGACAGTTACTTTGCACCCCGCAGAGGAAGAAACCAAAGCTCTGAAAGCTTCCACAGCCTGCCCACATCCCGAGCTGGCAAGCGGCGCAGCCAGGAACCCTGGACTGTCAGACCTTAGTCACCAATGTTCCCTTTCTCCCATCTACTGGTGAGAACACACCTGATCCCTTTGCCTCTGCCTAGAGACCTCAGGCTCCACTTGGTAAGAAACAGGGCCATTCATTTTATTTCTTTATAAAAGCTGAATGAGAGTAATACATGATGACTAATAAACGGTTCAAACTGCACAAAAGTATTTTCAGAGCGCTGATACAGAAAGCCTCTCAGTAGCCCCCTCCCTATCCCACCCCTGATCAGTGTATATCCTTCTAGAACTTTCTCCATGCATGGATGTGCCAGGATAATGATCGGGATGGCACTTTCTTCTCAGTCCTGTGTTTTCTTGCCTTCAGATCTTTAAAGTAGCCAAGCAGAGGTTTGTTAACAGCTTTGGGGGTTCAGGGCTCAGAGTAGAAGACGCTGGACGAGGAGAACACAGAACTTAGGGATGTGTTTTGAAAGCCAGGAAGTCAAGAGCTGTGGGGCTGGCTGCTCCACAGCAGTGGACTTCTAAAGGTAGATGTGGACCAGAGAGAAGGACAGGCATGGACTGGGGCCCAGCCTGGGTCGGGGTTTATAAACAGCAGAATCCTGGTCCCCCTTCCCACACCTCACCCCTTGAGGTGAGGGATAGCAGTGGTGGCAGGAGGATCTCAGAAGGCCATGGCTGTCTGGGGTCCCCACAGAGCCGGATCACGGATGTCCAGGGTCCCCATGCCCAGGCATGGCACAAAGACAGCTGATGTGCCCACCTTCCCACAACCACAGGGGCAGCATGTCCAGCCCCAGGGAGGGCTGCTGTGGCCTGAAGACCAAGGCCCCCTCTGTGAATTTCTTGGAGCTCTTGTTTGACCACCCAACACAACAGCATTGGATTGCTTCCCCTCCTCCTGAGTGAGGGCTCCAAGACTGGTTGGTGCTGATTTAGGACAAATGAACAAATGTGACATCTTAACGTCCAAGTGAAATAGTGATATTGAGCTGAATGACTCTGAGGTCCCTGCCAACCCTGGCTTCTTGGCAGGCCACATCTGGGGTCAGCTCTTGCCCTGGGGAGCCAAAGATGCCTTCTTCTCAGGGCCCCATATATGGCTCTCTGTCTAAGGCCCTGCCCTGATGGGAGGGGTGCTGGCCCCACTGCTCATGAGGGTGCACATGGCTGTCTCATTGGGATTCCACAAAGGAAGGAGGGAGATCTTGTAGTCGGTTCTTAGAGACATTTGATCCCCTCTTCTCCTGGAGAAGGACCTCCCTTTGGAAATAAGTGGACTGCCTGTGGCTCTCTGAGGTGCTTAGCTGGTGGTGGCTAGGGGGGTCCAGGCTAGGGAGCTGGTAATTTCCCAGAGCTCCTCCCAGAGACCCCGTTGGCCAAGCTGTGGCCATGGGCTGGGATCTGAACCCAGGCTTCTCTGGCTCCTGGAGCCAAGCTCTTGAGAGGCAGGAGACAAGGTGTATGCAGGCAGATGTTTTGGGAAATTGGGCCCTCTGGGACTTCTGACAGCCCAGAGGGGGGTCTTGCCCCCACCATGGTGGGCCAGCTCTGCTCTTGTGGTGCGTTTGGGCCTGGGGCATGGACAGGGGAGCACTCCTCACAGCCCAAGGCCAGCCTCCCTTTCCTGTAACCTCATATAAGACCAGCCCCTCTTGGGCTCCCAGCTGGGCTGTGACTTAGACTTAGTGGGATCACCAGGGGGTGGCAGAAATGACACAGTCCTGGCCGACCTCAGGTTCTTTTTTTTTTTTTTTTGGAGAATGACAGCTGGGCTTGATTGTCTCTTGACTCTGTCCAGATGACTCTCACAAAGCTCTTTCCCACAGGCCAGGCCGAGAGGCCAGGTTTCCATGTGAATCTGGTTGAGAAGCCGTTCAGGGAGTTTCACCAAATGCATCTCAGATCCACTTGGACTGAAAGGTTGCAAGAGGGCACGTGCCCTCTGGGAGGCATGTTGAGATTTTTCACCTCTCCTGGCCAGGAGCAGCCTTTGCTGGCAGCACCGAGGAGCTGACTCTCCGGTCAACTTTCTAGAGCATCAATTTACCAGATGCATCAATCTATCAGATGGTAACTAATTTAAAACAGCATTTTATTAAAACAAACTAAGATATTATGAATTATACATAAAGTCTGCAGGAACTCTGAAGATCAAACAAGAGATATTGCAGAAATATCACATTTTCAGAGAGTTGCTCTGAGTTCCTGCTCCCAGGAACCCAGATTGAAGGTACACTCCTCTGCCTGGGGTGCCCCCAGAACCAGAGGGAGGGCCGGTAATGATCACTAACTCCTGCCCAGCACTCCAGAGTTTGCAGAGTGAGAGCACATTTTTATCTCCCTGCATCTAAAGTATCCCATGAGGTGAATAAGCAGCACGAAAGAGCTTTATCCACATTTCACTGCTAGCCATGCTCAGCTCAGATGACACCCATGCCTTCTGACACTACCAATCTTTTTCCTTCACTTTCTTCTTTCTGGGTTGATACTCTGGGATCCACATGGCTGCCTAGGGGACAGGGATGGTTGGCCCTGGCTTCTTCAGGGGAGTTGTGATTTGCTGGACAGCTGCATCCCAACTAGGGTTGAAGGCTGATTTTTGTCCCTACAGCAGGTGTCCCTCTGACCTCTGTTCAAGGACATTGCCACCTGAGTCCATGTGGGTTGGTGGGAGATGCCATAACCCTTCTCTTTGCCAAAGGAATGTTCTGACTTCCTTTCTCTTATCTGTACCAGTATTCATGTGTGCATTTGGGAAGGAGTCTTGACCCAGCATCTTGTTTGTGTCCCATGTTCTCACTTGCTCTACATGTTGCTCCTGGGATATGGAGGAGTAGGTAGGTGGTGGCTGGGATGGTTCCAGAAGGCCACTGATGAACTCTCATTTTTCCTCTGGGGGTTAGGGCAAGGAGGTGTTTGGTTGGTGTTTGGTCAGCTCAGGTTCTGTGTGGGAAAAGGGCCCATCATTCCATATGGGGACCTGAATTTGTTCTTCTCTCTAGCCTTGGTGGCAGCAGATTGAGGTGGCCTCTGATGGGCAGCTCCCCTCTCTGCCCTGTCTCCCTTGGACCACCTGCTTTCCTACTCATTAGAACACAGTTGCAATGGACCTCTGGTGGGACCTGTTGGTGGGAAGAGAGCCTCTGGGAGGTATCAGCACACGAACCATGACCACACCCTTGCTGGGAGAAGCATCAGCTCCTTATTATAATAAGTGGATTCTACTAAAAACCATCATCTTAGAAAGGTGAAATTAATGCTGCTAGCTAATAAGGAGGGCTCAGTGTAAGCCGGTCTCCACAACTGGCCCTTCTGCCAACTGCCCGCATTTGGCACATTGCAATGGTTTTATGGTGAGGTATCGGTCCCATTTTATAGGTGCAAAAAACAAGGCTTACCAAGGCCTCTGTGAGGTCACCTGTCCAACCCTGTGCCCTTTTCTATGAAGCTCTGTAGGCATCATTCCATTTTCATCTCCTAGTGACCTTTTGGGCAGGTACTATAGTGATGCCATCCTATAGGTGGGGGCACTGTGGCTCAGAGAGGCTCAGTGATTTGTCCTAGTTATACAGTGAAGTGGTATATCAGGCCCTAGAACCCTGGTCTGTCTGGCTTCAGTGCTATTGCTCTTGACCACTGGGCTGGTGGGATGCTTTGGGAAAGGAATATTCTTGTAATCAAGGGGCCAAATCAGTTGAGATTGCAAGACTGGGGTGATGCACAAGCCATGGATCCATCGTCCACCCTCCACTGGCCATGGATAGAGGTCACATCCCCACTTCTTAGGAAAGGCTGAGGCCCCACATCATGGTGGGTAGCACAGGAAGCAGTGCTGGGCCCTTGATCAGCCCATCCACGTATGACCTGGGGCTGGCTGTGAGCCTGTGGCTTTCTGTTGAGTTGATATGTCATGTCTCGGCTTTTCCCCAGGCCTCCAAAAAAGCACAATAAACCTAGGCAAGCTGATTTTTCCATAATTAAATTGCGACATTGTCATCCTTTCAACAAAGAGGATATATTAGCATTTCCCTGTTCTAGAAATTCATCACACACCTAGGAAATATATAGAGATAGCCAAGAGCAATCAGAGCCCTTTTGCTTTGTGTGTCAATGCATTGCTTCACTCATCAAATGCTCTTGCTCGGGGGCTGGATCCCCAGGCCTGTCCTCAGGGAACTCACAGTTGACTGGGGGAGATGTAGAAGTATTTCGGGCATCTCTAAAACTACACCTGTATTGATTGATTGACTTATTAACTTATTCAATGAATATTTATTGAAGTTCTATTATGTGTAGGAAATTGATTTTTAAATTATTCATATTTTGCATTCCTTTATTGGTTTTAGAATTGTAAGGTGCCTTGTGATGTGTTCTATAAAAACCCAACAGACTTGTGACCTTGTTCCCTTCTAGAATAAAGATCATCTTCTACAAATCAAAAATTAGACTGAGGGTCTGAGCATGTACAATATGTCATGTTTTTGAGTGACAGTGAGAAGTATCCTTTCTCCATCATGGTCATGAGTTAGAATCATCTGGGGGAGGAGGTTTATAAAGGGTCCATACCATTGTCTGGGCCTTACACACTTACGGCTTCTCATTTGATAGGTTTGAGGTGGGGCCCTGGGAGAAAGAATCCCCAGGTGATTTTCATGTGCAGCCATTGGTCTATACCAGGAGTTCTTAACCTTAGCTCCACATTAGAATCTCCTGGAGAGTTTTAAATGTTCCCATGTCTAGGTTGCACCCAGTCTGCTAAATCAGAACATCTGGAGGGTAGCACCCTTCCATCAATAGATGTTAAAGTTCCCCAGATGATTCCAAGTGCAGCCAAGATGGAGAGCCACTGGTCTGCTCCTATTTTATAATCACAAATGGGTTGAGGATGGTATCCCAGAAGCTGTGAGATTAGAGCTGTGTTTTGAAGGATGCATAGGAGTTTGCTAGGATATTGTAGAAGAAGATGGGGCATTTGCAGGTGGGGAAACCAGCCTGTGCTAAGGAAGCAGAATAGGAAGGAGGGGCGGGGGGATTCAAGATGCAATGAGACTAGAGTGACATCAGGGAGGCCATGTAGGCCAGGAGGAAAGCATGCTGCAAGCCAGACTCATGACCCTGTGGCTCTGGCTCGGCCTGAGGAGTCCAGGTAGGAAGTGACTGGACCTGTTTGTGTTATGAACATCCTTGTTAGAGTTGGATGGTCTGGAGGGAAGGCTGGAGGTGGAGAGACCAAAAAAGAATTTGTTTCAAAAGCCTAGACGGGAGTTAGGGAGGCCCCAGACCAAGGTGGTAGCCGGAGGGTGAAGGACAACATACATTCAAGAGACACTTTCGAGGTGTTGGGTGGGTTTGAAATGTGTCTGCAAATTCTATAATATGCTTCCCATGGAGAGGTGGCATGGCTGTCTCCTCCCACTTGAAGTGTAAGGATCATATTTTAAAGAGGAATTGCTGCAAACTGTCAAGGGGCATGCAGAGCTCTATGAAGGGGCATAGGCACCCTCATCTAACTTGATGATTTGGGGAAGGACATGGATTTTTGCCGCCGTGGAGCTCCCACACCCATTGGACGCCTCTAGCCAGTGGCCAGAGGCACCTCTGATCTAGCAGGTCCAGAAGCAGGAGGGTATCTTTCACTCTCCCTTTTTCCTCACTCCTGTATCTGGCTGGTTGCCAAGTCCCAGCGTCCATCTCTTCCAGGGACCATAGCAATGGTTGTTTTATTTCCTCCATGGATTGGGTTCTGCAGGCCAAGAGTCCAGGTGGGACAGCTTGTCTCTGCTGGGGCCTCAGCTGTGAAGACTCAAGGCTAAAGTTTAGAATCACCTAGAAGGTATCTTCACTTATACCTCTGTCAGGTGATACTAAAGTCATTTGGGACCTCAACTGCATCTGTTGGATGGAACACAACAGGTGTACCTGGCCTCTTCCATGGCTTGGGCTTTCTTCTGGCATGGCAGCCTCAGGGTAGTCAGATTTTACTAATGGATATTCAGGGCTCCAGAGGTGAGTGTCCTAAGAGAACCAGGACCTAGCTTCAGAAGTAAAGCACAGTCACTTGCACTGCATTCTGGTACCTAGAAGGTTGGCCTGAATGCACATACAAGTGAGGCAGCGGCTCTTCTTGTAGCTGGTTCTGTGGTTCCCACAGCTCTCATGGTTCCTTTGGTCCCCATGGCCTCTGCAGTTCCCATGGTTCCCATGGTCCCGTGGTCCCCATGGCCTCTGTGGTCCTATGGTTCTCGTGATCCTTATGGTTCCCATGGCTTCCATAGTCCCTGTGGTTCCTGTGGTCCCTCTGGTCTCCATGGTCCCCATGGTTCCCATGGTTGTCAAGGTCTCGATGGTGCTGTGGTTCCCATGGTTCCCATGGTCTCTATGGTTCTATGGTTCCCGTAGTCCTTCTGGTCTCAATGGCCCCCATGGTTCCCATGGACTCTGTGATCCTATGGTTCCTGTGGTCCTTGTGGTTTCCATGGTTCCCGTGGTCTCCATGGTGCTATGGTTCCCATGGTTTCTGTGGTTCTTGTGATCAAAACCCAACCAAGATCCAGGGCGAGAGGGGCTTCTGGTTGTTGGTTGTGTTTAAGGGCCAGCCCTAGATCTTTGGGGAACCTTTCCAGGTAGGTTCAGTTCAGAGCAGGGAGGGCCAGGTGGGGCTAGGTGCTGGGAAGGAGACCGGGGCTAGGACCAGACATTTAGCCTCTCCATCCAGCCTTTATGACCCGAGGCTTTTGAAGAGCCTTAAAACCCAGCCGTTAAATTACTCAGCTTTCTTTTCATTATCAAGCATTATGAAAGGTGAAATCATCACCTGACCTTATGGCTTACTTTGTGGTTGTGACTGGGGATGGGGGGGGTGTGCAGAGAAGGGGCTGGGCTCCATGGGGGACCGGTAGCCACAGAGCTGGATGCAGTTGCTCACTGGCCACATCCAGCCAGCGCTATCCAAGCCCTGCTTTACCTATCAGAGGTGTGTTGTGTGTGTGATTGTGTGTGAGAGTATGTGTGTGTACACATGTCTGTGTGTCTGTGCATGTGTGTATCTGACTCTATGGGTGTCAGTGTATTGTGTCTGCATGTGGGCGTATGTCCTGAGTGTTTATGTGTGTGTACGCATGTGTGTACGTGTGTCCTATTCTGAGTGTCTGAGTGTGCTTATGTGTCTGTGGCTGTGAGAGTGTGTGTGTATGTGTGTTGCTTCTCCGACCTCCCCCAGGTGTCCTGACTAGTGGTAAGAAGCGTTCTCTAAAAAAAAAAAAAAAAAAAAAAAAAAAAAAGAAGCGTTCTCTACATGTCGCATTGAGCCGACAGTTGCTGGGCTCTGTACTACATGCTTTGCATGGTGATGGCAGACAGATGCTCTATCATCCTCGTGACAGCTTAGGTGTGCATACCTCTATCATCCCCCCCCTCACCTGGGTGAGTAAGAGGAGGTCCAGAGGAGCTCAGGAGCTCACCAACCTTTCCTGATAACTGAGGGGCTGATCTGGGCCCTCTGACTCCCAAGCCTGATGCTTAAGCATGCTAACTCATGAAGCCAATAGTATCCTGCTACCCAGGAAGGAACCCTGGACAACCGTCCAGGCCAAAGAGCAGGATCGTTGATCCACATTCCAGTCCTAGAGTCCTGCCTCTGGCATCTGGTATCTCTGCCCAGAGCCTCCCTGTCCCCCTACGGGACCCTCCACATAGACTCACACGCTTGACACCATGAGGGCCTCCTTGGGCACCTGCCACCGCCAAGGAGCTGAGTAAGGCAAAGCCACCCGCAGGCCTGGTGCAGGGGAGGTTCACTGCCCCACCATACCAGGGCTTAAAGTGTCGTCAGGAGATAGTCTGTGGGCTTGCAGAGTCCGGCAGCCCGGCCCTGGGCCTGGCCTCGGGGTCCCTTCACGGTGGACACACCTAGGTCAACAGAGCGAGATGGAGAGGACAGCCGATTCCAAGGTGTCACTTTGCTGCTGAAATATGCTGATTTAAAAGAATCAAAGTGAGCGGTTTATTTATTGCCCAAGTCATTTCAAATGGAATTAGGTACCTAAATCAAATTGGCTATGGCTTCTTTAACTATCTCTGGAACACGGAGTTTGCATTAACTCCGTGTACACGTGGAAAACTAGGCTCGTGGGGAAAGCTCGGTGCAGGCGGGCCTCCGAGTCATGCAATGAATTCAATCTGTTCATTTATTATCATCAAAATGGCATGAATATGTCATAATACGGTGGGCATCGGTAACACCTCCCCTGTCCTGGAGCACGCCTACGTGTAACGTGGGGATCCATCCTCCCAGCGGTTCTGGGAGCAGGAAGGGCAGGTTCAGCAGCCCCAGACCTCGGGGAGAGAAGCTGAGCCTTGCACATGAGGGGTCCTGGCTGGTTCGCGGGCCGAGGCCGGAGGCTGCTACCCCCTCAGGCCAGTCCGCTCCAAAGCCAGGGCACCTTCTCCAACCGGATGGTACCATTCATGATCGTGGAGGTCATTCCAGGTGATTGTATGCAGTCACCAGGATCAAGAGCGGGAAAGGGTGTGAGTTTGGGCACCAAACCCCACCCTGGACTCCCCACCTCCAGTGCTATTGAGAGTGTTGGGGGGTGCGGGGTAGGGCTGCCAGAGAGAAGAGCGGATGCCAACTTAGATCTGCATTTCAGATGAACTGGGAAATACTGCATGCGCCGTACCTAAACATTTATTTGTTGTTTATTTGAAATACAAATTTCACTAAGCATCTTGTGTTTGTTCGTGCTCACTAACTCTGGCACCTGAGGAGGGGAGGAGTCCCCTTGTTCCCTCTCAATCTCTGGAACCTCTCGCTGTCCTGGCCACTGGGCCCAGGTCAGCTCTCGAAGGGGAGGCATGGACCCTCCACTTTCCAAGGATGATGACTTGATCACAGAGGAGAACCCCAGGGGCTCTGCAGATGGACATGGATTCAATTCTTCTGGCCACGGCTTGGTTGACCCCCACTTTGCCACCGGTCAGTAGCCTGGCCCCGTTGGAGAGAAGTCAGGTCAAGGTCTGGCTTCGCCTTGGACAAGTCTCTTCACTTCTCCGTGCTTGGTTTCCTCGTCTGCAAAAGGAGGGTGATCCCAGCACCCGTTCTCCCAAGGGCTTTAGAAACGCTCTCGGCGTGTGCCTGGAAAGCTTGTTAAGTAGCATGAACCACGTGGGACCAGCCCGGATGCCTTGACCCTGGAGTCGGGAGAGGAGTGAAACCTGGAGAGTCCAAACCCAGAGTCCCAGCCAGCCCGGGGGAGGGGTGACAGGTGATGCAGAATTATGGGGAATGCACACTTGTCTTTGCTCAGGAAACATTATTTATACGTATTTTAAAAGAACCGCAATACCAGCTGTTCATCTGCTTCCTGGCGATTTGGGTTTGGAGGGGTTTCGTTAGGGCTGGTGGCAGTCTCTCCACCAGGAAGCACTTGTTGGGTAAGAATGGGCTTCAGTTAAAGCCCTTTGAGATGCTGGCCATCATTCCAGCCCTGGACCCGTCCCAACGTCCAGCCCCTGACAGGTTGTGAGCCCCTGGGGCAGGGGAGAGGTCGAAGTCACCACAAGGCCCTGTGTGAGGTCTGGCCATCGTGTGAACCCTCCAGGTTTGTGGACAGAGTGGAGGGGAAATGGGTGGTCTGAATGGACTCTACGTGGCTTAGAATAAAGTCCAGGGCAAAGAGCTCTCCTGGGGGACAGGGGGAAGCGAAGTGTCCTCTGTGGTGGCCCCTTCATGCCATGACTGTCCCTGCCAGCTCCATTTCATTTTCTCCGGCAGCCTGAGATGCCACACAGCAAACTCCCTTGCCCGGGGATTGTTGGCTTTCAGCCATAGGTACCTTTATTCCTTTAATTAGAAGAGCTGTCAGCAGAGATGACGGAAGGCGAGATGGGACAGTGGCCTTTGTGATAACAAACCAGGTACACAAAAATGGCACTTTCTGAGCATTTTATGTGTCATTACTCAACAGCAGTGTGAGGTTAGTTTTATTATTATTTTTTAATTATAAGAAATTTTGTTTTTGAGAGAGAGAGAGAGAGCAGAGACGGGCAGATGGAGAGGGAGAGAGAGAACCTCAAGCAGACTCTGCTCAGCGCAGAGCCTGACATGGGGCTTGATCTCACCACCGTGAGGTCATGTCCTGAGCCGAAATCAAGAGTTGGAGGCGTAACCGACAGAGCCATCCAGGCGCCCGTGGTTGGTTTTATTATTATTATTCCCACTTACTACATCAGAGAGGGTCAGTGACTTCCTCGAGGTCACACAGTCAGGACGTGGTGGAAATAAAGCTCGAAGCCAGGCCACCTTGCTCTCAGGGTAGAGCCCACCCATAAGCCACACATATCTACCTTCTGGTTTTGCACCAGAGACCTCCGGAGGACAGATCCTTCCAATCCCAAACCAGTAATTATCCTGGCCCACAGCCTTCTCTGAGCATCTTCTCTGTGCCCCGTTGTGGGATGAGAGAGACAGAGACCTAGGAGAGAGAGACAGACTTCAGACCCAGCTCCTGCCTGTACATTAGGAGGGAGGCAGCCAGGATTGAGCAGAGCAGCCAGTGGTGTGCACCGAGGGGTCCCAAGGGGGCGAGTAGCAGCCAGGTCACAGATGCTCCGCCCCTGCCCCAGCTAGACTGGGGGAGGGACGCCTTCCATTCATTACCTCCTGCCCCTGGTCTAATGCCCACCCCCACCCCCACCAGGCCTCTCCTTGGCCCTGAAGGCCAGAGTAGACTTGCTCATCCCTGTTTCCCAACCACCTTTCTGTCCTTGCCCAAGAGCCAGCAGCTCCCCAAGCAGCCCCACCCAGGGCAGGTGGGCAGAGGGGGGGCAGCTGCACGTCCTGGCAGGACATGAACTGCTTCCTGAAACCCAAATCACCCACGAGCCTGTCCTCCAGGGAAACCAACCTTACATGCATGGTGTGTGCTCTTCATTCCGTCGCTGTCCCCATCTCTCGACAAAGGTAGTTAGATCATCTAGAATAAGATGTTTAATCCCTGGCCACGAAGCCCACACTTGGAGTAGCAGAACCATCAGTAATCATGAGATTTATTGCAATACTTCTGGGGTTACTGGAAAGGGTGACCAGCTCCTGGGGAAGCCCGAGCAGCTGGTGCCCTCGTGCAAGCTCCACTGGTGCAGACGAAAGACTCCGCGCCCCTTCCCGGCTTCTTCCCTGGGGGCTGGGGGAGCCCTCAGGTATGGGCTGTCTGCTTTTTGAACATCTTAGGAGCTTCTCTCGTTCTAGCTGTCAGAATTTGACGTGTTCCATCTTGAAGATGAAGTCTACGATCACATACATTCTTCAGAGCCAGACATGGTGGGGGATTTAGGGGCACGTATTTCCATTTCAAGACGGATTATGAGGATGCAAATATTGGGAGAGCTCCTTTTTGTCTTTTTCTTTCTTTCTTTTCTTTTTTTTTTTAACATGGATTAAAGAGGAGATCTGGTTACCATGGAGTGAAATCACTCACTCACCAACAGCCTTTCACCCTTTGTTCATTCGGTGACTGTTTGCTGAACACCTACTGTGTGCCAGGCTCTGTGCCAGGCCACGGAGACCAGGCCAGGCTGATATTACTGCCTCCCCAGAGAGCCTCAGCCCTACCTGCGAGTGTCATCAGCTGGGCCCTTCCTGGTGCTCCAGGCGGCGTGCGTGGGGTCATCTGGAGGAAATGATTCAGCAGCAGCATCGGAGGACAGCTCATGGCCCACACGCCGAGCATCTTCTTTTCCCTCCAGGAAGAGGTGAAGGGAGGGAGGTCAGGAGCCTGGATTCAAAGCCCTGCCCTTACCACTTCCTGGCAGGGTGGCCCTGGGCAAGTTGCTTGACGTCAGCTTCTTGAGGACAGCGGGGCTAACTGTCACACGCCCTCGTGAAGGTGCTGTGACGCCAGTGCCTTGAGCTAGGACATGGGCACCTGTCGTGGTCAGAGCAGGGAGTGACCCCCATGCCCTGCGGCGAGGCTGGAGGAACTTGCCTGGTCTTTGGCAGCTCAGTGCCCCAGGGCCGGGCCAGGCAGGACGGAGGCTCTGGGCAGGCAGGTACAGAGCTGGTGTCTCCGGCTGCTGCCTTGTTTGTTTATTTAAGGGAGCAGTGACTCATGTGTGCAGGGCACTCTGGGCGCAAACACCCCCTGGGCAGGAAGGCTGACCCTCAGCTCTAAGCTTCATCCTGTGGGGCTCTGCTGTGGTCATTCTCCTTCACTCGCTGCCTTGGGCTGCATTTTCCTGTTGGCTACAGTGAGTGGGGCTGAAGTTCGGAGGCACAGAGACTGAGGTGTCCTTGAGATCATGGATAGGGGAAGCAGGAGGGCTGAACACGCAGTTAGGAGCCGCAGGAACCTTCCTTACCCAGACTGCAGTCCCTCATTGGCTAACTCCTCACCTCGGGCCCGGGCCCAGGATGATGTGCTCAGACCACAGCGGGGCCCGTATGGAAAGGCCCCCTCGGTCCAGGGAAGAAAGCTCTGCCATCTAATGGAATCCCTGGTGTGGGGATTCACATTGTCCGAAAACAATACTGTAAATGCTCCTCAGAGGTCCTGCAGGGAAGAGAGACTCCTAAGAGGTCCTGCAGGCAAGAAACTTGTTTGACTTTATTTAAACCAGGGATCCGCAAAGTTTTCTGAACAGGACCAGATAGTGAATATTTGAGGTTTTGCAGGCCACACCCTCCTGTGGCCCCTTCAGTGGTCATGTCAAAGCAGCTGTTGTCATTACCTAAATCAATGTTCCGGTTGAGCTTTATTCACGGACAGGAGGGGGGCTGGATTGGGCCTGTGGGCTGTAATTAGCTGGTCCCTGGTGGAAACCAGAATCTCCCTCCTCCCGCCCTCCCTCCAGTGTTTCATGGGGTGCTGGTTATGTGCTGAGAGCACGTGTGAGCGCGGCTGCCTGTTTGCACGTCAGGGTGGTTGTGTTTCACACATAGGACCCATTCTTTAAGCTACCGTGACATCCGCAACGTGAATAAT
This sequence comes from Canis lupus baileyi, assembly GCF_048164855.1. Classification (NCBI taxonomy): domain Eukaryota; kingdom Metazoa; phylum Chordata; class Mammalia; order Carnivora; family Canidae; genus Canis; species Canis lupus. The sequence goes on from NC_132866.1 coordinate 7,546,736, forward strand.
TCAAGACCTATTTTCCGCAGCACGGACAAAGGGCAGGGTGTGATTATTCACCAGCTATGGTGGCACAGAAAGCCCAGTTTACAACGCGTTCAGCTGGCAGGGTTTGCAATTATACAATTCTTGACACATTTGAATACTTGAAAAGGGAGATTTGCATTATTTTAGATTTTGCACAAAGGAAGGCTTTCTTAATAGTTTGCTGCCGCATTTTCTCCAGAGTTCAGATCACCTGGGATGTACTCCACACTTGTCAGCTCCCCAAGGGCTGGGGGGTCCCGTGGTGCCCTCTCTGGAAACCACTGGTGTGGCCTTTCCCAGTGATAAGGCGCTGAGTCGGGCCGATGCTCCCGGGCGCTCCCAGCTGAGCAGAGCTGAGCACTGAGTCCAGAGCTGCAGGAGCCCTCATGCTGGTTCTGCGGGGGGCGAGCAGCTTCCCTGTCCTGCTCTTCTCCCGACTGTCACCCTGACATCTCAGGGCAGCCTCAGCAGCCCCGGAGCAGGAGCAGACTCCTCCCAGACTCCCGGCCCCCGGGCCCCTCCAGCGGATCTTGTCATCGATTGTCCTGGTGGGACTGGCTCTCCTCGACTTTTCACTATTGCTGAGTCAAATGGCTTGGAAGGATCTAAGAGAAGTCCCAGTATTGGCTTTTATTTAATTTGCTTTTGTTAACGCCTGCCAACAGCTAAAGCAAAGAGAAATTGCTTTCTTGAAAGCCCTCCTGCCTACAGTTCAGATGCCCGAGGGGCTTTCTGGCAGCGTGGGGACCAGCTGGCAGGTGATCCCTTAAAAATTATTGACCGAGCCCCTGACCTGTGCCAAGATAGGTGTCAGGCATCCAGCCCCTCCTCTCTTTCTATCCCTACTGCCATCTCGCAAGCCAGGTTTGTTGTGCCCATTTCCCGAATGAGGAAAGCAAGGCTGAGCACAGTTGGACCGCATTCCCAAAGTCACATGGCCAAGGAGTACCAGAGCCAGGGTCCCAGAACCATGCTTCTTTCTGGTTCCTTCTGAGACCAGTGAGAGTCTGTAGTGATGCTGGACCGAACAGTGATGTCCTGCCCACCCTCTGTGGGACCGGGCGTCTCGGCCTGGGTTTGTGGCAGGTGCCGTCCACAGGGTGGTCTCCTACAGTGATCATGTCTCTGTCTGACCCTGCCTGGGTCAGGATTCTAAGTACTTCCATGCTGGACGGGACCGCTGATGTTTCTGCCTGGCCGGGAGCTATTTTTCATTCTTCAGGAGCAGCCTCTCAATTTTCCTTTGGGGATCCCCAAACTCTCAGTCCTAGGCCTCCTTCAAATCATAGGCCCTGGTTCAGCAACGGGAATGTGGCCAAGCCTGACCAGTGAGACTCAATCTTGGCAGTTTTGCTGGAAACACTCCCTGCCTTGGTGGGGGTTGTCAGGCTGCTAGAATCGAAGCCTAGTTCAGGGACCATCTTTGCCACCTGCTGGGAATGATCCGCTTGAGACCAGAGCCTCCCTAGGGGAAAGCAGAGTGAAAGGTAGAGGGGGGCATGTTCCACCCATCTCGTGAACACCTGAGCCAGCTGGGCCTGAAGCTGAACCCTGGGTTTTTCCTTTTCACGAGTCCATATATTTCTTTTTTATGTTGGAGGCTGTCCATTTGGGTTTCTGTCACCACGTCTGTCCAGGGGAGTCCTGAGCCACACAGTCCTCACCGAGAGACACTGCCGTAGCATGGTGGTGAAGGCAGGTTCCAGACCTATAGTTGACTCTGCTACTCACCAGCTGTGCGACCTTAGGCAAGTTACTCAACCTCTCTGTCCCTCAGTTTCCCCAGCGGTATTATAGGGATTATGGTGGTGTTCCCTCCTCGTAGAGCTGTTGTGTAAATTGAGGGAACTGATACAAATAAAGCTCTTAATGCATTGCTTGGTGCAGTATGAGCACAGTAAATAGTTGCTGGTATTATCCATCATCTTTAAAAGAATTATCCAGATGCTTTGAGAACAGGTGTGACCAGTTATATTTTAGAGATATGAAATGCCCTGCATCTCCTGAGTTCCAGGGCTGGGGAGTGCAGGGCTTGGCCTGACCACGGCTTTGGGCTAGGCTCAGGGCCATGTCACATCCCTCCTACCCCAGGTGGGGCTGCCTCAAGGGCTCCTCTTCTCCCTCTATCTGTGCCCCAGTGCAATGACCCAGAGCCCCTCGTGTGCACAAGTAGTGCCAGGCTCTAACGAGGCCTCAAGTGGCTTCCTGCTCAGACCCCTTGCATCATAATCCCCATCCCTCTCTGTGTTCAACACCCCAAATACAGAGCAGTGCACTGCCTTCCTCCAGGGCCAAGGGGCCAATCTACCCCACACTCGTTGCTGACCAGTCAGGGCTGGTGATGGCTTCCTGTCCCAGCGACTGAAGTTGCATTAAAAAAAAAAAAATCAAACTTATTTTACTACCAAAGTAGTGCAGAGACATAGCTTTTTGTTTTCAAAGTTCTAACAACATAAAAACATATAAAGTAGGAAGTATGGGTTTTCTACTTCCCATACTTCCCAACCTCCCTCCCCAGAGAAAACCATCGCTCACAGTCCCCTGCGTGCCCTTGCGGGATTTTCTTGGTGCATCTACTGAACCCAGCAGCTCTGCATTTGCTTCTTCCCATGCGAACAGCTTCTGGAGAACTTTCATATGGGCACATCTAGATCTGCCTCCTGGCTCATCTTATTTCGGTGTGTGGGTGTGTGTGTTAAGAACCTTTAAAAAATTTGGCAAAACCCACATAGCATAAAGATTACTGTTTAAGCTGTTTGTAAGTGTCCAGTTCAGTGGCATTTAGTACATTCCCATGGTTGTGCAACCACCACCAAATCCAGCTCCAGAACTTTTCATCTTCTCCAACTGAAACTCTATCCATTAAACAACCCTCCGGTCCCTTCCTACCCTGGCAACCACCCTTCAGTTTTGTGTCTCTACAAGTCTGACCACTTTAGGTACCTCGTATAAACAGTCATATGATGTTTGTCTCTCTGCAACTGGCTTACATCACTGAGCATAACGTCCTCAAGGTTCATTCACATCGTAGCAGGTGTCAGAATGTCCTTCCTTTTGAGGCCAGTGTTTCCCCATATGTATACACCACATTGTGTTTGGCCACTCGTCCGTACATGGACCCTTGGGTGGCCTCCACATTTTAGTGATGGTGAATAATGCTGCTTTGAACACGGGTGTACAAATATCTCTTTGAGAACTCGCTTTCAAATCTTCTGGATATTTCACAGAAGTGGGATTGCCGTATCATCTAGTAGTTCCACTTTAACTTTTTTGGGAACCTCCCTACTGTTTTTCACAGCAGCTGTACCATTTTATGTTCCTGCCAGCAGCGTGTAAGGGTTTGAATTTTTCCACATTCTTGCCAACACTTGTTATTTTCTATTTAAAAAAATGTTTTTGAGGAGTAGCCATCCCGATGTGTGAGGTGGTATCTCATTGCGGTTTTGGGTTGCATTTCCCTAATGATTAATGATAGTCTGTGTGTTCAAAAATGTGAATATTTTCAAACATACTCAAAAATAGAGAAAATAATACTATGAGCTCATATAGTCATCACTCAGATTCAAAAATTAGTCAGACTTTTGCCCTATTTGCTTTCTCTGCCTCCTGAAGGATTTCACAGCAAGTCCCTGACACTGTGTTTTAGTGTCGCTACATAATCCAGTGGGCATTTCTAAAAACCTGGACATCCCCTTTTATAACTGTTTCATCAGCATCTTAAAGTTTTCCTTAGTATCGACTAATACTCAGTCCATAATAAAATCTCCTTAATTGTTTTTTTTTTCCTTAATTGTTTAAAAGACACGTTGGTTCGTTTTTTGCCAGGACCCTTCTAGGGGCTCAATCTCTGAGCCCAGAGAATCCCAACTACGTATCTCTCCCGAAAGGTAGGTGGTGTAGGGTTAGGAGCAGGTGCATCAGAGTCAGTCTAGGTTTAAAGTCTGGTCTGCTCTTGACTAGCCAGATGGTCTTGTCAAGTTATTTATCCTTGCTGGGCCTTGGTTTGCTCATCGATTGGTATGATGGCGATGTGGAACACTGAGTGCTGTGCAGGAGCTGCCCCTGCTGTTGCTGTATCAATCGTAATTTCCAGAAAGACTCACTCTGATGGTGGGAGTTCAGGCATCACGGGGGGCAGGTAGGAAGCAGAGTAGGGGGACTCTGGACTTGTGTCCCGTTGTTCCGGGGGCACCCTGGGTCTGGACCCCATTACTCTTCATCTCTGGCAGAAGCAAGCTCCTTGCCCACATGCCTGGCTGTGTTGCCCTTAAATAAAAAAGGATAAAATCGGCCAGTGGGAAGGGATGAAACTTTATTTGGAACCACAGTATGTTTTGTTAGGATTGTTTTTTGTTTATTTTTTGCCATTCCCCTTCTCCTGATTTGAAGGCCTTCTCGTTGGTAATTCAGGAAGTGGCTCCTTTGGATGATGACAGGTGAATGGGAGGCGGAGGCAGGAGGATGGAGCCAGTGGGACAAGCGTTGTCTGAGATTGATTTATCTGAGTCGGATACGGAGCCAACAACCTTTTAGACTGAAAGGGGAATTGTGGCGTGTTGAGGCTCAAGGCTGCAGCAATATCTAGTTTGACCCGTGCAGTTTACAGGTTTACAGACGGGGCAATGGATGCGGGGAGAGAGAGGGAGAAAGAGAGAGAGAGGCAGGCTGCCCCAAGCTCCTGAAGTTTCGAGGACGGGAGTGGGCCCTGTCCCAGATAGCCGTGTGACACTGGACACTTGGGGCTCACAACACAGTGACTTTTGCAGCTTCTAGGGTCCAGGAGCTAAGCCCATAGTCTCTGACTGTGGGGGCCCAGTCCCAGCCAACTGAGCTCCTGGGGCAACTACCCCACCCCTGTGTCTTGGTTTCCCCACTTGTGAAACAGGAATAATAATAGGACCCACCTCATAGGGTTGCTGTGGGATTTACTGCAACCCTGCTGTACACCAGCCCTGCACGGGCCTGTGGTGAGCTCCCCCGAGGGACTGACTGCTTTCCTTGGAGAGCAGGAGCCTGGGATTCACCCAGAGATCACTGAGCCCCAAGGGTCACCACAGCGCCCTGCCCAGCTCGCAGCGAGGGGCCATGCAGACGTCGATCATGGGGAAGCTTCTTGCCTTCTGTTGGCAAGTCAGATTTCATCAAATAAGGTCCATGTCTCTTTAGGTCTTCTTACCGAGTCCTCAGAGGTACAAAACTAGGGTAATTGGAAGCCAACAGTCTCTTAAAAAATGGACCTGAGCTTGCCTTTCAAAATCTTGAAGGTGTGAGCATTATCAACAATCGCCAAACTGTGGAAAGAGCCCAAGTGTCCATTGGCTGATGAGTGGATAAAGATGTGGTGTCTGTACACAAGGGGATATAACTCAGCCACGAGAAAGAATGAAATCTTGCCGTTTGCAACGACATGGATGGAGCTAGAGTATATTATGCCAAGCAAAGTAAGACAAATGCTATATGATTTCACTCATATGTGGAATTTAGGAAAAAAAAACGGATGAACATAGGGTAAGGAGAAAAAAGAGAGAGAAGAGCAAACCATAAGAGACTTTTTTAAAAAAGATTTTACTTTTTTATTCATGAGAGATACACAGAGAGAGGCAGAGGGAGAAGCAGGCTCCCTGCAGGGAGCCCGGGATGTGGGACTTGATCCCAGGACCCCAGGATCACACCCTGAGCCGAAGGCAGCTCAACCACTGAGCCACCCAGGCGTCCCTCATAAGAGACTTTTAATGATAGAGAACAAACTGAGGTTGCTGGAGGGAGGGGGGAGGCTGGGCTAGATGCACGATGAGTATTAAGGAAGACACTTGTTATGTTGAGCACTGGGTGTTATATGTAAGTGATGAACCCCCAAATTCTATGCCTGAAGCCACTATTACACTATAGGTTAGCTAACTAGAATTTAAATAAAAATTGGCAAGAAGAAAAGAAAAAGAGAAAAAATAAATCTTGAAGGTGTGAGAGCACGCAGGGGTGGGAGGGAGTGGCCGTCCGGGGTCCGTCGTCGGCTGAAGGCACAGGATGCCGCGGCGCCTCGCCCCTCCCCGGAGCAGCACAGCCTAACTCAGACTCTGGCCTTCTTTCCTCATCTGTAAAATGGGCTCAGAGCGATTGCCTTTCTCCTGCACCTGTCACCCTATAAGCCGAGTCCCTGGAGGGGTTGCTGCTGTGGGTCTCTTCATGCTCAGCTACCCTGGCGGTGGGCCTGGGTGCATGGGGGGGGGGCCCTGGACAGGAGACAGGAGCTGAGAAATGGGGCATGGAGGTGCTTGGACGGGCAGGGCGGTGAGGACGGGGTCACCCATTTCAAGGGCAAGGTCGACTCAGCTTATTTGAGGATCCTCCCTGAGGGAATTTGGGCTGGCCTGGGGGCCCCGAGTTTCCAGGGGGCACAGCATGCCCCTCCCAGACCTGTATGGAAGCCCAGTCCTCACTGGCCACGTGACCCGGGGGAAGCTGCAGCTTCCCGTTCTAGAAGCTGGGAAGAATGTTCCTGCCTCCTCGCCAGCGTGGTGGGAAGGTAAATGGGATGACGTGGACGCACACACACGCGCATGGGGTGGACCCTAACCGCCTGCCTCCTCCCTCTCCCCTCCCACCCTCTGTCTTGCCCTGGACAGCCAGGCTGCGCGCGGGGGCATTTCCCGAGGCCCGACTTGCTGCCCCCCCTTGGGAGACAGTCCCTAAGACGGGTACGTGGTGGAAGCTGCCCCTCTTCTCGCTGTGCTGGACCGGCAGGCGTTGTTTGTCGCCCCGAAACGGGGCGCTGCGTCTGCACGGAGCCCCGTCTAGCACCTGCCAGCCCGCGGGAGCCTGCCGGGAGGGGTCAGGGCCTCTGCTCTGCTGCCTGGAGCCCCGTGACCGTGACCGGGGCAAGGCTGGCCTAGCCAGGCGGGTGGCCTGGTCGTACCCGGGCTGCTCTGGGTCCCAAGAGCCACACCCTCTGTGGAGGTGACCTGCCCGGCCCGGAGGCCGCGGAGGGGCCTGTGTGGCAGCTCCCCTGGGCTGCGGCCGGAGTGGCTCAGAGCTGGCGTCCCCTGGACCGTCCCAGGCCCTGGCAACTCCGCCAGCGGGGTCTTTCCACCTCCCAGGCTTCTGTTTGATCCATGGCGTGCCACTAACAAGTCCAATGTGGGGGTTTCTGACACACAGCCGTGCTTTTCTGCTTCTCCTCCCTGTGGAACAAACGTGAAGAGGCATCGTGGGCTAATATGAATGAGGTCTGGGTCCCTGCCCTGTCCCTCCCTAAATGGCTGTGTGACTGCTGAGGAGTCACCGTCTTTCCCAAACCTTAGGTGCCTCACTGGCAAGTCAGGGATGATACTGTCTGCTGAGGGTGGAAGCCTCTCGCTGCCCCTGGTGCAGAGCTAATCCTGGGGGCACGCCAGCCCCCTCTCTGACCGGCTGATAGGCCTGCCCATTTGCGTTCTTGTCCTGCTCCTGGAAGGGAGGAGGTCAGAAGTAGGAGAGGAAGGGGCACTGGGGTGGCTCAGTGGTTGAGCGTCTGCCTTGGGCTCAGGGGGTGATCCCAGGGTCCTGGGATCGAGTCCCCGCATTGGGGTCCTTGCAGGGAGCCTGCTTCTCCCTTCGCCTGGGTCTCTGCCTCTCTCTGTATGTCTCTCATGAACAAATGAAACATCTTAAAAAAAAAAAAAAGAGGTCGGAGAGGAAGCTGGGGCCAGGGACAGTCAGGGGAACCCTGTGGCCAGAGATGTGACTGCACCTGTGAGGCCCCAGGCGAGCACATGGACGGGGAGGAAGAAGTCAGGACTGTCTGGAAAATGAGTCGAGTGCAGAGTGAAGTGAGCACTGGAGCAGGACTGGTGGGAGACTGGTCTTCTGGGGCTGGCTCCCCTCCTTCTTGCTCTCTGGCCTTGGAGAAGGGACGGTCACTTAGGTGGTACGCCCTTGTCTGGGAAGTGGTGGCACTTTTAAGGGCTGCCCGCAGGGTGGCAGTGGGGCAAGGGGAGCTGTGAGAAGGTGATGTGTGAGCTTGCAATGCCCAGCGGCCTCTCACATGCAGGGTCTGAGGCCTTCCTAGCTTGGGGTCTCTCAGAGCCAGGTGGGGACCGACAGGACGAGAGCAAGGGTCTGGGCTGAGCAGGTTTGCAGGGCTAAAACCCAGCCCACTTTCTTGGCCATGCTGTACATCCTGCTCCGGGGCTGTGTCTGTTCAGAGGTAGGGGCACCTTTTGCTAAATTACCCTATGACATGTCTGCTCGCCACGCTGTGCACTGGGGGGCCGTGTCTTCCCAGAGGGTTTTCCCCACAGGCACAGAGGCAGATGTGTTAGCAGTGGCGGGAGGCCCGATCCTCCTCTCCCCCCAGCTGCCGGGCCATGGTTTTCTGTGTCCTGCTCTGTCCATCATCTCTTCTTCTGTCATACAGGCTTGCAGGGGACAGCAAATAAGGGATGCGTGGCCGTCACCTTTCAGTGAATGTAAACCTTACAAAAGCATTCTCTTTTCTGATGATAAAACTACAGTGGGTCCTTGAACAATGCAGGGGTTAGGAGGCTGACCCGTTGCATAGCTGGAAATCCACATAGAGCTTTCGACTCCTCAAAAACGTAAATGCTAATAGCCCATCGTTGACTGGAAACCTCACCGATAATATAAAGAGTTGGTTACTGTGTGTTTCATAATATGCTATATATATTACACAATGAATTCTTTTTTTTTTTTAATTTTATTTATTTATGATAGGCACACAGTGAGAGAGAGAGAGAGGCAGAGACACAGGCAGATGGAGAAGCAGGCTCCATGCACCGGGAGCCCGACGTGGGATTCGATCCTGGGTCTCCAGGATCGTGCCCTGGGCCAAAGGCAGGCGCTAAACCGCTGCGCCACCCAGGGATCCCTACACAATGAATTCTTAAAGTAAGCAAGGGAAAAGAAAATGCTACTGAGAAAATCATAAGGAAAAAACATTTACGGTACAGCACTGCCTATAATTGGACCCACACAGTTCAAACCTCTGTTGTGTCAACTACAATACATATGTATTGTAGAAAATTATGAAAACACAAGGAAGCATAAAGGAGGAAGTGAAAATCAGGCATGGTCCTGTAACCCAGAGGCACTCCAAAATGTTAAAGAGTGGTTTCTTCTCATTTTTTTCTCTACATATTTGAATATTGGAATCATATTGCATATGGTTTTGTGTTCTGCTTTTTTTAAAGTTAATATTTCATCTCAAACATTTTCTCATATACCTAAGTATTCTTCTCCATCATGTTTTAGTGATGGCATGGTATCCTGTCATAAGAACGTGTAGAAATTGAATCAGCTGGACCAGATGGGTTCCGTGGTACACATTTTGTTATATTTTTTAAAGGTTTTATTTATTTATTTATTTATTTAGAGAATGGGGGGAGGGGGGGCAAGGAGGAGAGAGAGAGAGAGAGCGTGCATCTCTAGCAGACTCTGAGCTGAGCAAGGAGCCCAAATGACTTGGGGCTTGATCTCATGACCCTGAGATCATGACCTGAGCTGAAATCAAGATTTGGATGCTTAACCGACTGAGCTACTCAGGCACCCCTCAATTGTATACTGTTTTATTTTATTTACAAATTTAAAAAAATGTTCTTGGTTTATTCATGAGAGACACAGAGAGAAGCAGAGACATAGGCAGAGAGAGAGCAGGCTCCCTGCCAGGAGCCCGATGCGGGACTTGATTCTAAGACTCCGGGATCATGACCTGAGCCAAAGGCAGACGCTCAACCACTAAGCCACCCATGCATCCCTCAGTTGTATACCCTTTTAAGCAGCAGTGTTGGCTGTACAACTTTGTACTTGTCTGATTATTTATTTTAGGATAACTTCCAATAAGTGGAGTTATAGGGCTCAAAGGTATGTAGGTAACCTATAAGTTGGCCCTCAATCAATCCCACTCCTGACATTCCTATGATAACTTCCTTGCCTTGAGTGTGGCCTCAGATTAGTGACTTGCTTCTAATGAATAGAATACAGTGAAAGGGAGGGGATGTCGCTTTCCCAGATTCACGTACAGAAAGACTGTGATCCGTCTTGCCCATGCTCCTTGCTTATTTGCTTTGAGCAAAGCAAGGAGCTGCCCTGTGGTGAGTCCCACGTGGCAAGGAACTGAAGGCCGGACAGCCAGTGAGGAACTGAGACCCTTGGCCCCATGTCTGGTGAGGAAACAGATCCTTCCCACAACCATGCAAGTGAGCTTGGAAAGAGGATTCTCCTGCAGCTGAGCTTTCAGATGAGATTGGGCCTTGGCTGATGCCTTCAATGCCGCCTTGTTGGAGACCCCGGGTCACAGGCATCTACCCAAGCTGTGGCTGGACTCCTGACCCACAGGAGCTGTGAGGTGATGTTTGCTGTTTGAGGCTGTTAAGTCTTGGGATGATTGGTTGCAGAGCAGTACGAAGGGCATGCACATCCCTTTTGATGTGTATTTCCATCGTGCCTTCCAGGAAGTTTACTTCAATTCCCACCCTCCACCCCATCAGATAGGAGTATGAACAGATTAATTACCAGGGCCACCGATTGTATTGTTGTTCTGAATAGTCTCTGTCTCTAGAGAAGCCAGTCCAGGGAGTGTGGACAGGTTCCTGATGGGCAGCCTTCTCTCAGGGAATTATGCCAGTGCATGTGCCCTGATATCTCACAGATTCTGGTAGGCTTGGTGAAGGTAAGGAGGTCAAGTGGGGCACCTTTTCCCTCTAATGGACTTCCAGGGCATCTGTGCACATCCCACCAAACCATTTATTTGTCTCCATGGTGCATAGCTTTTATTTTAATTGCAAGAGAACACAGTTTGGTTCTTCAGGTTGAATTGATGTGTCCACATTTTGAATTCCTTTCAGAGCACGGTGTATTTCTCACAGGCTCAATAATTTTGAAGTTTAATGGACATTGAGGAAATTCTATGACCTTCCAGAAACAAACTGTTCCCTTTGGTGATAGAACCAGAACGAACCCGAGCTGTGTGCTTCTTTCCCTTCCTCGCTCCCCTTCCTCGTGCTGTGACATCCCATGGGGACACAGGCAGTCCCCCGCTCCCACCCCCATGCCTCCGGGAAGGGGAGACCACTGGGGGCCAGACCACTCTGAAGGGAACAAATGGCTGTTTCCAGGCCCAGTCCCTTCCTCGGAGGAACCCAGTGTCCTCTCATTGGCCTGGCTGCGGGGAGGATTAATGGTGCTCTGCAAGGCTCTAATGGATCCATAATCGGTTTGCTTCATTAGGGTCTGCTGCCTGCGGAAGTTAATTGTGCACTTAAAGATGCGATAAATGTAGCTGTGCTGTGGGGCTCAGAAATCGGGAGATCTCTTGTGTAGACATCCAGGCTGTCCTAAGAGTCTGACCCATCATTATAAGCCAGAAACTTGGCCATGGGAAGCAAATTAATATTACGTTCTTCATTCATCAGCTTGTCTGAAGACCTGAAGGAAATGGCTCTTAATCTTTTCTGGGTCATGGATCCCACTGAAAATTTAAGAACTGCACATATTTCCACTTGCACACAGTTTTTTATTGGGAGGGGGAAGGGTCAGTATTAGAGGATGTTCATGGATTGACCCCACCCCCGCCCCCATGGGGACATCTTTAAGGTGATCCTTTTGTTTATTTACTCAGTTATTGACTCCCTAATTTATTTAATATATTTTTTTTATTGAGCACCTACTATGTGCCAGGGAGCTTATTTTTCTTTTGCCAAGTTTTGAGCTAGCCCTAAAGCAAAAATAAATGAGAAACATCTTTTGAGGATGCAGCAAGTGTTGTAACTGTACTTTTTTTTTAATTGGAGTTTAATTTGCCAACATATAGCATAACACCCAGTGCTCATCCCATCAAGTGCCCCCCTCAGTGCCCGTCACCCAGTCACCCCATCCCCCTGCCCACCTCTCCTTCCACTACCCCTTGTTTCTTTCCTAGCTGTAACTGTACTTTTGGAAGTGTTTGTGTCCTCTTCCTCTCTAGGTGAAGTCAGGGAGTGAAGGTTGGGGGTAGATGTTAGTGAACATTTTTACCCCTTCAAACTGTTGTACCTTGGCTGCGTGAGAGGAGCCATTAATAGGGGCATGAGTTCACTCTGAGATCAAGAGACATGGAAACATTACGGGGCACGTTAAGTATCTTCCTTCTATTATGAAGTGATATATACTTATTTCAATCTAAATTCTATGTCTCCAAATTCCATCATCCCACAAGAATGTTATAATAGCTCCCTGGTACTGCCCTGGCAGTAAGGGTCACCTGCTTTCTCCACTTGGACGAAAGGATTAAAAAAGAACAAGTTCTATAATGATTCTTCCAGCTTTAAGCTTTTCAGAATAAAGAATCATGTTCTGACTGCTATGAACTTGCTCTTATAAAATCTCAGTCTGTCATGTCCCAGGAGTCTGCCCATCATCACCTTCCATCACCACTATGAGACCTCAAGGCAGATCTTAGTGAAAATGACGGCTGTGGAGCTGGAGGTGAATGTCCACTAAGGAGAGATGGATAAAAGCAAATACATTGGGGACTTCCATCTCTGGTCTAAAAAGAGCAACCCACAACCAGTAAATTCTACCAAATATTTAAGGAAAAATTTATACCGATTCTACACAAACTCTCTCAGGAAATTGAAGAGGAGGGCATAATTTTCAACTCTTCCTCTGATGCTAGTATTACCCTCATACCAAACCAAAGACATTTCAAGAAAAGAAAACCACAGACCAATATTCCTCATACTTAACAAAATCTGTTAACAATTTTTTTGTTGAATTAATTCCAACAATGTATTAAAAACATAGTATACCATGACTTAAAGTGGTTTATCCCAGAAGTGCAAGGTTTTTAAAAATCGAAAATCTACAATTATAATTCATTCTTTTTGCTTTTTAAAAAAGATATATCCATTGTTTTAGAGATGGGGGAGGGGTCGCAGGAAAGGGTGGGAGAGAATCCCAAGCAGACTCCCCACTGAGGACAGAGCCCCATGTGGAGCTTGATCTCATGACCCTGAGGTCATGACCTGAGCTGAAATCAAGAGCTGGATGCTCACCTGACTGAGTCATCCAGGCACCCCTGCAATTCATCCTATTGATAGGTTAAATATAACATGGTCATCTCAACGGATTAAGAAAAAACATAATCCGAGATCCTTTGTTCTTGATTAAAACTCAGAAATCTAGGAAAAGAAGGGAAGGGAATTTCCTCACCTGATAAAGTCACCTATAGTAAATCCACAGCTGACATCATATTTAATGGTGAAAGAGAAAATGTTGCCTTCTAATTTCTAGAACAAATTAAGGATGTCCACTCTCACCATTTCCATTTGGCACTGCAGCCAGGTAAGTAGGTGGTTGTAGCCAGTGCAATAAGGCAAGAAAAAAAATAAATGGCATCCTGATTGGAAGGAAAGCTAAACTGTTTTCATTCTTACACAGCATCTTTGTGCCTGTGGAACATCTTGTGGAGTGTACAAAAATAACTACTAGAACTAACAGTTGTATTTAGTAAGATTACAGGATATAAGATCAACACATGGAAATCTTTTATTTTTATATACTAGAAATAAACAAATGGAAATTGAACTCTAAAAGTTTCTGTTTACAATAGGATAAAAATACAAGACATTTAGGGGCTGTATTAGTTTCTTATTGCTGGTATAACAAATTATCATAAACTAGCTTAATGCTTTAACACAAACAAGACAAATTTGTTGTCTTATAGTGGTAGAGCTTAGAAGTTCAAACTTTGTCTCAGTGGGATAAAATTGGGGTATCAGTGGGGCTGTGTTGCTTCTGGAGGCTCTGGAGAAGATTCCATTTCCTTGTCTTTCCATATAGAGGTGGTTCAATTCCTTGGCTCATGGTCTATTGTACACTGACCTCTGCTCCCATCTTCACATCCGTCTTACTTCTTTTTTTTTTTTTTAATTTTTATTTATTTACGATAGTCACACACAGAGAGAGAGAGAGAGAGAGAGAGAGAGAGAGGAAGAGACATAGGCAGAGGGAGAAGCAGGCTCCATGCACTGGGAGCCCGACGTGGGATTCTATCCCGGGTCTCCAGGATCGTGCCCTGAGCCAAAGGCAGGCACTAAACCACTGCGCCACCCAGGGATCCCAAATCCGTCTTACTTCTTATAAGGATACCTGTGATTACATTGGACCCGTGTGTATAATACAGGATATCTCTTATCTCCACATCTTTAACTAAGATCATAATTGGAGAATCCCATTTACCATGTAAGGTAAGACACAGATTTCAGAGATTAGGACATGGGCATCTTTGGTGACCATTATTTTGCTGTCCACAATCTATTCTTTGGCCCCCAAAGATTCACATTACAACTTCTGGGCTCCGAGCTCTGTTTTCAGTCATTCTTCCTTTTTCATGAAGGACAGCATGTGTTTGAAGCTGGGGACAGGTTTCCCCCATTATACCATTATTTTTTATTTTTTAAAATTATTTATATTTATTCATGAGAGGCACACAGAGAGAGATAGATACAGAGGCAGAGGGAGAAGCAGGCTCCCTGTGGACAGCTCGATGCAGAACTCGATCCCAGGACCCCGGGATCATGCCCTGAGCTGAGGGCAGATGCCCAACTGTTGAGCCACCCAAGGGGCCCTCCCCATTATACCATTATAAAGTTTGTGTTACATCACTTTATTTTTATGAAAGACCACACGAGTACCTGTTTTGCTAACCAAAAGAAATCTGAAGAGAACGTTCTTTCTTATGAAATGGCAATTGCTTCTTTGCTTTGCTTTCAGCTTATGAGAGGTGTCATAGGAACACCCACTTTCAGATAGTGGGGGAGACCTGGAGTGGAGTATATTCGCATCCCCAGGAGAGCCACATCCAGTTTTTAGCTCTACCTTCCCTTCTACTTCCCAAGGCAGTTGTTACCGCCTGATTAGGAGCCTTTTGAGGGTTCTGGGGTATAAAATGGGTTTTTCTTGCCTTTTTCTCTGATGGGCTTAGGACTCAGATCTTTTGGATCTGCTAAGTTACTTACTTACTATTCATCCACTTGCTTTCTGGCTTCTAAAATTTTGTGACTGTTTTTTCCCTTGCAAGAGTGAGAACAAGTAAATATGTGTATTTCATTTGCTGCCTCATCTCTGATATTTCTCTACTCCCTTCTGAGCAATTATCCCTCGAGTGTCTGAAAAGAGCTCTCAACTGTGAATAGTCAGAGGCAGGAGGACAGGGAGGAGGTAGGAAGGAGGGAAGGGGAAGGGAATGGAGATGCAGGGTTAGTGGGTGGTAGAGAGTCTTGCAAACCTTGGGAGAGAGACAGGCAGTGTAGATGAACCCACTAGTCCATGTGGTGAGGAGACCTCAGGGTCCCCCATATTCTAATGTGGCTCTTGCAGGGAGCAGTGAGCACAGCTGGGCTGGGCTGAGAGGTCTTCACCTCTGACCAGAGTCTCTTTCCTCATAGATCCCCTGCTACTCTAGGTCTCCAGCACTGGAGAGACCCCAGAAGAGGGAGTTAGTCCTTCTGCTTCCCCTACAATGGAGTCTGCTCTGGAGGAGACAGTCCTGGCTCCTTCAGCTACCACTTGGACGGTCCTCTTGCCATCATGTTGCTGCCTCAACCCAACCACATTCAGGATGGGCGATTCCAGGGCAGCCTTGGGCTGTTCTCACTGCTTGTGGGGCCACAGCAGATATGCCACAGCAGATGCAGCCTCCTCATTCCACCTGATGTACTGTGTGTGCCCAGGTGGGCCCACCATGCACCGACTCTGGCCTCAAAGCTTTTCCAGGACCAGGAACCAATCATTACATTTTGCAGCTGACCTGACTCCCAGTCTTAGCCCCCTTATGATGGCCTGCCTCCAACATAGAGGATGGAAAATATCCATGCCTGCCTGCCCAGCTTCCCTTGCTGCTAGCATTGGCATATTGGCCACTCTCCTCTTGCTTTGGATGTGCCATTGGTCCCTGGACCTACAAGAGCAGGAGGCTAAGAAGCCATGATGGTTGAACCACTGAACCGATGTTGGGGGCCACTTTCCTTCAGATTTCTTGCTAGTGTGAGAAAGTAAATCCTTGTTTCTTTAAGCCACTAATAGTCAGATTTCCTGTTACTTGCAGCTAGACCGTTCCTAACAGTTAGACTACCTATTAGTTGTGGGTCTTAGCTAGCAATCCCTGGATGATCCCCTTTCCCCAGATGAAACCCACTTGTTCCTCTAGGCTCCCGGGAATGCTCCCATCAGCACAGTTGCTGTGTCAACCTGCTCTGATAGCCCCCAGGACCCTAGGCCTGCCCTAGTGGGAACAGCATAGATGTCTTTGATCCGTGTCCCCAGGAATGACCTCTTTGCGGGGGTGTTAGCCAACTAGTCGTTCAAGGACAAGCAGGGTGTTGCACTTGCCCACCATCATCCATGGTCATAGTCAGGCTCCAGGAACAAAAAGAAGGATCTTGTGGGACACAAATGAACCCCCCAGCTGGGAGGATGATGTAGGCCACAGTGGGTCAGAGGTGGGAGGTCTGCATGATTATGGGGAGGCAGGGTTTTGGCATTCCTGCTTGTAGCTCACAGGGAGGCTGGGTCTCTCATCAGTCTAAGATCCAAGGGGCAGGAATACAAGTCTGCACCATATTTCTTGGAAATCACAGACTCCTCTGTGCTTCTAGGGGTGACTGAGTGGCAACCTTAGAGAGGCCAGGGGGCTCAGGCCCCATGTTGCATGTGCCCAGCCCCCCCCCCCCGCATGTGCCTAGCCTCCAGTGGGGCAGCCTCCCAGGCAGGGATCCCCCAGGTGAGGCTGCTGGCAGAGTATGCCCCTGGAGGAGGTGACATGTGATGAGTGGGGGTGTTTACGATGCCCTGGGCCCTCTGAGCTGTGGGGAAGCTGCGCTGGAGCATTGCTTAGTGACAACCTGTCTGGGAGCCTGTCCCTGCGTGGGCGGTTGGAGTATTGTCCTCTGTGGGGAAGACCCCAGCCCTGGTGTCTCTTTGTGCTTCAGCAGAGAAGGTAGGCTGGGACTTGTTTGGGCAGAGGGTCTGAAAGAGCCAGCTGCGCATTCAGGGCACACACTTTCCGCCTTCCTTCAAGGAACAGCTTCGGTGTCTTAATTTCTCCCATTAGGCAGGTAGTGGGGGTGCAGGCAGGGGGCCTCAAAGATGAAATGCTGCATGTGGAATGATAGGCGGGGGAGGACTATTAGAAAGAAATAGCACACTCGTGTGCTGTTTAATAGGTAGAACCAACAGGCCCTGCACACTGGGCGTGGTAATGTGCAGGGCGATGGGGAGGAGGAGATGCTGTCTGTATTTCTGTCTGTGCAGCTGGGGGATGGTGGTGACCTTCACTTAGCTGGGGACACCTGAGGAGGAGCAGGTTTGAGGCCGGAAAGGCAAGATTTATTCTGGACATGTTGGATTAGACATCTATCTCTATCCCTCTATCCTCCTGGGGTCACAGCTTGGAAAACAAATCACGGAGCCGGGCTGGCTTCCGGAGGTCTTCTCCGGGGCCCTGATTTCATCTTTGGAAAAAGCGAGGCCAGGAGGGAGAAAAGACTTGCTGTCTGAGCACCGGCCAGCTGGATGTGCCTGTTACCTCCACCTCCGGCCACCCTCAGATCAATGACAAATGGCAACAAATAGCCTTTCGAGGTGTCAGGTGTTTCCTTACTTTGTTCCTTCGAGTATTGTTCTGGGTGCAGCATCCAGCGGCACCTGTCTTTCTGTGCCGGGACCTTTGTTATCAGAGTGGAAACTGCTGCCCTGACACCCCAAGGAGACAGGATCCTTAGAGGAACCTTGATAACAGCCAATCGAGTGCTTCGATCATCGGCTCGAAATACGTGCTTTTGAACTAGTGGGTGTCCTTGGAAAACAGTGTCTTGTGGTCACCAGCTAGGGAAACTCTGGGCTTCACGTGATGGACAAGGCTCTGCCCGGCAGGACTCTTCGGGGCCATTCGTAGGTGCCAAGCTGGTTCCCACGAGGGGGCTCCCGTGTGCCAGGCTTCCTGAGGGCACTGGACTGACAAACGTCTCCGTGGGACTCCCCTCTGGTCTCCCAGACCTGCTGTCCTGGGGTGGTGGTTCAGGGAACCATGGCTAGAGCTGGGCTGCCTCTGGGGGACCTCCGTAAGCCCCTCAGCTTTTTATCAGACAGACTGAGCCTGGAGAGAGAAAGGGATCGCGGGGCACAGCTAGCAGGGGACTCTGGCCCCTGGCCCCTGGCTGCGATCCCTTCTCTTCTGCGGCCTTTCTGCTTCCTGCCCAGTGACGCGGAGCTCTGATTTCCTGGGTCCCCACAAGGGCCTACTGTTTTTTTCTAATAGAGCCTTCTAGAAGGGGTTTGGGAGGGTGGCTGTGAGTTGGTTGCCCCCATCAGTGGCCAGCATCTCGTGGGGACCTGTGTGAACATGCCCTTCCCTCCCGCCGGCGTCAGAGAGAGCCGTGTCTGAGCACGGAGTTGGACTCTGGGCAAGAAGCAATAATAGCTCTGACACTTGGTGACATGGGAATATGTCTGTCTGGGTGGTGACGGCGGTAATAGGAGCTCTGTGGGCCCAGAGACAGGCCCAGCCTCCCAGGGGGCTCTGCGGACAGCACGTGGAGGGGGGCCCAGGCTGTGGGCACGGTGGGCTCCGTGGGCTCCGGCGCCTGTGCTTGGCTGAGGTACAGGGAAGGGCCGGCAAGGAGGTCCCGGGGGTCAGGAAACCCAGTTCACACCGTAGTTTCACTGTGTGACCCTTCCGGAAGGTTCTTCACGTCACTGTGCACAAAACAGGTGCATCCTTAACTCATCCTGTGGATATCTATTGGGGGTCTACTCCATACCAAGCCTCGGTGGGCTCCTGGCTGGGGGAGAAGGATGATGCCTTAGCTTGTGTTCTCGGCATGCAGGACCTGAGGTGGGGGCCTGGCTGCCGGGAAGCTCACTGGGAGCTGACCCCAGGAAGCAGGAAGGAGGGGCAGGAGGAAAAGCAAACACAAAGAGCCTGGAGGACACTGCTACAGGCCATGATGCCTGAATGGGCTGGGGCCTCCAGCCATAAGGGGGACCACCCGTGGGAAAGAGGCAGGCAGGCCCAGTCTACCCACTGGTTCATCCCCCACTGCCTGAGCTTTGAGCTGGGGATTAAGCCCTGTACTCCCAGCTGTGTGTGTTGGCCCAGGCAGGCTCCCATGTGCTCGGAGATGGGCACAGAGCAGGTGTAAGGCTGGTGCTCTTGGGGCCGAGTGAGGGTGAGCTCACCTGACACCTGTCCCCAAGGCACAGCGGAGTCAGAGGTGGGTCCAGAGTACCATGCGGAGGGCAACAGGGGTGTCCAGGAGATGATAAGGTTGGATGGTTTCAGGCAGGGGGACAAGAGAAGAGAGTGAACCTGGGCCCTCCCATCCCGTGGTCTTGCTCCATGTGACTTTCTCTGCAGGTTGTTCATTGTCATCTAACAACTGTCATCCCAGCATTCTACTTCTGAAGAAAGAGGTCTAAGGGGGTCACTTTTGGGAAATGTGATCATAGGCCAGGGACGGGGGTGGGGTACTAGATCCCTGCCACCTCCCTTCCTGAGCAGGGAGCCTGTTACATTACTAGAACATTCCTAAGAAGGGCCTGAGTAATGATTTACTCACTGCCCTCAGATTCAGGAAGTCTTATCTGGTTTTTTCAGAAACCACAAGTGAGAAAATCAAGCTGGATTTCTTTTTTCCCCATAGAAACTGAATTAGTAATGCAATTTTTAAAAACGTGGTCATGAAAATGCGAATCTACACCTCAAAGTGAACCCTGCCAAGCCTGCTGAGATAGCTCTTCAAATATTGGGGGTGCCCAGGTGAGTGGGAGGATTTTCTCCCTATTTGGTGCATCTGGATTGTGAGTTTGTGGGCTGCTCCCCGTCTTCGGGGAGCTGTATTGCAGAGTGTATGTCCTCAGAATCAGCAAATTCCCCGTGTCCCGGTGGCCAGCCAAACATCCCTGACCAGGAGTTCCCGTCAGAGCGGCACTAATTCGCAGCCTGTCACGCAGGTCTGCTTCCTGGCTGGAGAAGTTCAGGCCGCCTCCTCAGCAGTGTTTGGTGTCACAATAGTTCAAGTGGAAATGTGTGTCCTTTCTGCCGTGGATGGGCAAACTTCTGGGGCTGCCGGCCAGGATGGGTGGGCTGGGGCCAGAGGGCCCCCTGTTCCTGCAGCTGAAGGATGGGTATCACAGGACATGCAAGAATCAGCTGGAGTTGATGGCTGGACTGGCTGGCCTTGGAGAGAATGTTACCTGCAGGTAGGACCCAGTCCCAAGAAAAGGACGGCCTCTAGCCATAATCATGACCGTATAAAAAAAATCTTCATGGCGGTATAGCACCTAGTCCCAGGGCAGGGACAGCCCCCAAGCCATGACCTTGAAGATGACCATGACCAGTGCCTATGACCATAGAAAACATCTTCATCTGAAGGGCAATACCTGGTGCCAGGGCAGGGACAGCCCAAGCCATGACTGTGAACATGAGCGTATTATAGAATCTGATATGGGCTCTGGGACCTGTGGGGTGTACAGGTGAAGCTTCTGGTCCTGAGATCTTTGGCAAGGATGAAGAGCTCCTCCCAGGGGCAAGCCTGAGAAACCACAGCTGGGCACCATGGTGTTGGATGCCTGTGTTTGCTGACTGCTCTCCTGCTGGGAGGCATCCGTGTCTGAGGGGATCTGGGGGTGTCCTATGGGAGCAGAGCAGGGCCAGTGAGGCTGCTGCAAGGAAAGAAGAGTGTCTCAGGGATGCGGACTGATGCAGTGGGAACAAAACTTGGGGAATCAACAGAGATGGTAATATAGGATTTTAAAGAAATTTTGCATTGACATGTTGAGTCATCTCCTCCTTTACCTCTCCATGAAAATTTCAGTAAAATGTGTGAGACTCGACAATGCTTTTGAATTTTTTAAAAAAGATTTTATTTATTTGATAGAGAGAGAGAGAGAGCACAAGCAGGGGGAGCAGCAGGCAGAGGGAGGAGGGAGAAGCAGGCTCCCAGTCGAGCTCCCAGGGAGCCCAATGTGAGGCTCGATTCCAGGACCCTAAGATCATGACCTGAGCTGAAGGCAGACGCTTAGCAAGTGAGCCACCCAGGTGCCCCTTGACAACGCTTTTGAGGTTGGGCTTCTCAAACTTCTTGGTCTGGTGAGCAGTGGGCCTCCTTTTCATCCACCTCAGTGTGCCCTCCGTCCTTTCCCAGAGAGCTCAGGTCTGAGCCCCTTCATCAAAGCTTGTGCCAGAACAGTGCCTCTCGTGCAGATGTCCCTGCCCCTCCTGTCTGCTAACTGGAGATAAAGAAGGGAACCAGGGCATTTAAGAAATGGGGTTACAGTCACGATGGTGTTGCTCCGGGGAGATGGGTTCTAACCCAGGGTACTCTCCATTGGTGGCAGAGGCAGACATCGGCCAGGGAGGCAGCAAGAAGAGAGTGGCGTGGAAATTGTTGCCTGGTGTCCTTCCCAGAAAGTGACTTATGCGGAATTTCTCTGCGGAATCAGCCCATTTACTTAGCTTGGCAAAGTAGACTGGGGCTGTGGCCATTTCTGGGGCAGCTGCAATCCGGCAGCTTTTTGTAATTATCCGTTAGTAATTATCTGCTAAGACTTTGGTAAACAGCAGCCTGTTTAGCCACCCTTGAAGGATTAAATCAGTACGTTTATTGCTCCATCCATTCACTATTAACCTCCTAAGAGGCTTTTCCACCCTGGGCTCAGGGTTTTCATCTGATGAACTCCAGTGAGAACATTCGAGTTGGAAGGCAGTGGGAGTGGGGTGGAGCTCACCAGGATGGCTGCTGGAGGGTCAGCCCGTTGACTCCCACTCCCCATCAGTGCCTCTGTGGTGGGCATCCTCTTGTGACTGGCATCCCCGACAATGCACATGCTCTTCAGGAAGGTAGAAGCTTATCTTAGGGATTGTGGCTTAAGAAGCAAAGGGCCTGGCCTGGCAGGGCCTGGAGACTCCTAGAGAGAGACCTGGGCAGATGGGCAGGCTGGGCCTTTCCTGGGAGGGATGGGTGGATGTGGCTGGCACACTTTGGGGTCACGGTCTGTACGGTCAGGGTAGAGGACTTCATCTCTCTTGGAGTGTGCAGTGAGCTCAACTGACTGGATGAAGGTTAGATTAAGATGAAGAACACATTTTCAGTGAGGATCTGCCCTGACTTACCCATTGGACTAAGGTTGCCTTTTCCTTTCTGGACATTTCAGGGATAGCCCCAAGCCGTGACTATGAAGACAAACCCACTGCAGAATTGATGGCCCCTCAACTGATGGGTGAAACCTCTGACCCATGGTTCTTGGCAGGGATGGAATATTCCTCCCAGGGGCAAGCTTGAGAAACCATAGTAGCTAGTCATGACACCTTTGGCTACAAGGTGTTTGCTGGCCATTGTCCTGCTGGCTGGCATCTGTCAGCCGATGAGATTTGGAGTGGATGATGATGGGAGTGTTCTGGGCTCTGAGCCACCCCAAGGGGAAGGGTGGGACCGTGTTCTTAGGGGGCAGAGGGTGCTACACAGCTGGGGCACAGGCCAGCTCCCAGGGCTTACTGTCAGGAGTGCTGTGTCTAGCTCTTGCCTCTGAGGGCTTCACGCATTGGCAGGCGTGAGGCACTGCGCTGGCACATGGTGGGCAGACAACAGGTGTCTGGGGGGCCCAGGCAGGGGTCGCCAAGGGTCTTACTCCTCAGTGCCTCCTGTGTGCTAGGTACTGTGCAGAGCAGAGATGCATGATGGTAAGGAAACCTAGACTCGGCCCTTGCTCTCATGCAGATGCTGGTCTGGAGCAGAGAACTGTAATAGCTCTTCAAATATGACCAGGTCCAGCAAGGCCTCCAGGGCAGTGCCTCACACAGCCAGGCCTCCGGGCTCAGGCTGCTGGATCTAATAGGAGATCGGATGTTCAGGTCTAATTCTCTAGCTTGTTCTTTAGACTCAAAAGCCATTATGCATGAGGAAAAATGAGAGGAAATGAGTGAATAGGATCGATGTAAATCCATTTTGGAAGAGGCCATTCTAATGGTTCATTTTGGAAATCCTTTTGGAGCTGGCTTTCCCCATCTTCTTTTCAACAATCAAGAAAGCCTTGGTGTCAGGCTTTGAGGAGATGTTTACAAAACCCCAAACTCGATCACAGGGCCTGTGAGCAGATTTAAAAAAAAAAATTTTATTAATTTATTCATGAGAGGCACAGAGAGAGAGAGGCAGAGACATAGGCAGAGGGAGAAGTAGACTCCATGCAGAAGCCCGATGCAGGACCTGACCTAAGGACCCCAGGATCACGACCCGAGCCAAAGGCAGACTCTCAACCACTGGGGCACCTGGGTGACTCAAAAAGCAGATTTTTAACATGTGAATTAATTTACATCAGAGACTTAATAGCCAGAACAACAGAACGGTCCCCATCTTAGAATGAATGACCTTCACTGCTAAGTTTAGAAAATAATGGAGATTGTATCAGAAGATTGGGGTTGGACAGTTGCTTAACCTTCAGAGTGAGGTTTTTCAAAACTGGTTTATATCAAAAGGACTGGCAAAGGTTTAAAACGAAAATGACGCTCCCCCCAGATGGACCAGTCATGACACCTCTGGAGGCTGAGGGCCTCAAGCCAGGTGTGCTGCTAGGGTGTCCCATGGGGGAACTGGAGGGTGTGTGGAAAGATGTCAATGCCATGAAGGAGCCACTGACAGAAACAAGACCAGGGCCTACTGCTTGCTGACTCTAGTGGGTCGCCTTTGGGGTCCCTTGGGTCTGCAGGCAGCTCTTCCCAGCACTTCCCAGCAGGCCTTCGGTTGAAACATGCTTGTCCGTCATGCTGTCAGACCCGTCTTAGACCTCTCACCTGTCCCCGTGAGGACCTGCCACTGGGTCAGAGCCTGTGCTGAGCTTTAGGGGAGTGTTGGCAGCCAAGCTTACAACGGACCCAGCAGCAGGGAGAGAGGCTGGTGGGAATCAGTGCATTGAATCTGTGGATGAAGAGCCGGGTGGAGCCGTCTACTCCCCTGAGCTGGGATGGCAGCCCAGAGCTATCTCCTGCAAGGGCTGAGGGATTTTTCCAGGTGTCCAATGTGAGGGTCTCCACAGGACAGGGCTCAAGGGAGGGCTCTGGGCAGGCGCTTACCCCATGGCCTGTGTGTAAAAGGCCCCACTGGTAACTGTAGGAAAGAGCCGAGGAAGCAGAGGACAGTAGAGGCCTGCAGAAAGCTGTGTAGGGGCCCACGGATGGAGACAGTCCTGTCATGGGTGTGGTGGGTGAGAGGAGCAGGCCGAGGGATAAACCAAGCTTCATGGAGGAGGTAACATCTGAATCGGGCTTTGGAGGTTGAATAGGAGCTCCTGGTGGGAGAAAAGCATGATAAGGAGAGAGAAGACCCCAAAGGCATAGGGCCCAAAGGGGCCAGTCAGGTTCAGGGATGCTACAGAGTGCGACATGCGTGGGCTGTGGGTTCAGTGCCCCCCTCAGTGGGGCTCCAGCGCTGCGCTCTCATCCTATGGCCACTTACCTAGTTGGTATGGTGGTTGGCCTACGATGGCGCCCAGAGAATCTTGCATCTGGTTATTTTTGCCTTCCATGCTGAGCAGGGCTGACCTGCATGGCCAGGAGAATACTGCTGAAGCAATGCTCTGTGGCTTCTGAGGCTGGGCCATAAATGCCTTCTGCAGCTTCTGCTTGGTCTCCTGGGTTTGTACACCACTGGCGAGCCGGCCGCTATACTGTGAGGACACTCAGGCACATCTGAGTGTGGAGGCCTGTGTGTGTGTGTGTGGGGGGGGGGGAACGGGGACTGATGGCCCCATTAGCAGCCAGTGCCAACTTGCTGGCCGCATGGGCTGCCCACGTGGAAGCGGGTCCTCCAGTCCCTGTCAGGCCTTCAGGGGACAGGGTCCTCACTGCCATCCACCTGCAGTCCCCTGAGAAAACCCAAGACACAACTGCGTAGCCATGCTGCTCCTGTGTTCCTGACCGTAGAAACTGTGAGAAACAGGAAGCGATGATTGCTATTTTGAGCCACTAAGCTTCAAGATAATTTGTTAGGCAACAGAAGATATACTAATACAGTTGATTACTGTGGTTCTTCTGAGCTTCTAAGACGGCTGCCCGTGATCCCAGCCGTCATGTCCTCATGTGATGCCCTCCCCTTGACTGTGGACCAGACACAGTGACTTTCTTCTTCTGAAAGAACAAGGTGCACCTGATGGGGTGTCACTTTGAGCTTACATTTCCTTTTAAAAGACTCTGGCTTCCCTTATGCTCACCTCTCTTGCTCTCTACCGGCTCTGAGGCAGGCCAGCCGCCACGTGGCGAGCTGCCCTATGGGGAGGCCCACGTAGCCAAGAACTGAGGGACATCTCCAACCAACAGCCAGTGAGGAGCCCAGATAAGAGTCCAGCAACTTGTGAGGAGCAGACTCTCGCCAGCCACCATGTGGGTGAGTTGAACCTTGAAATGGCTGCAGCCCTGGCAGACGCCTTGGTTCCAGACTTGTGAGCAACCTCGAGCCTGACCACTCAGGTAGCTGCCCGCAAAGTCCTGCTGCGCAGAAACTGTGAGGTAGTTAATGTTTGGAGCTATTGAGTATGGGGGTCATTTGTTACGAAGCAGTGAGTAACTGACACCGTCCTGATTAATGGCGTCAACCTCCCGTATCCTGTGCCCAGGGGAGCCATGTGGCTGTGGTCTACACTTGGGTCTCAGCCTGCCACCCTAACCTTGGTCAGAGAATAGGAGGGGGTGCAACTTAATGCCTGCCACTCTCTGCAACACCAAGTCAGCCTCCATCAGACCAGAGGAGGTGAATAAGCATGTGGGTAAGACACGGCTTCAAGGCCAGGCTCTGCTGCCTTGTAGCCACGTGGCTTTTAACAGAGATACAAGAACTCCCAGTTCCCAAGGAGCCCTCCTAGCAAAGAGGGAAGCCATGGAGTGATCAGACTGGCCAGGCAGCACCAGCCAGAGAGCCGATGTGCCGCCGACTGAGCAAGAGGATCTTGGGTGGTGGCACATGGCTGGTGTTTGATGCAAGCTTGACCCTGTAGCTACCGAGATTCTCAGCCTCATTGTCTCCATGGTAGCCATTGTTTTCACGACATCCACCCGGCACCTCTGGGTGCCCAGACCTGGGAGAACCTCGAGAGGATGCCCACACTTCAGGGATGGGAGGCCTCAGTTGTACAATCCCCCCTGTTTTGCTGGGGGCTTCCTGGAGGAATGTTCCCCGGATCTAGTCATCCCCTGGTCCAGTGAGTCTGAGCCCGAGCTCTGCATGGCGTCCTGCCTGGAATTGCAATGGTTTGCTCAACTTTCTGGAAGTCTCCTGCTCCCCTCCTGCATGCTGAGGGTCCTGGTTTTCTTGGGTGTTTATTTCTTGCTCTATGAAGCGATGATTTAATTCTTGCCTGGGATATCATTCAGCCCAAGTTCGTGCTGAAGTGAAACATATTTCAGCACCCACCAATTTCCATATAGATAAAAAAAGAAAAAAAAAACAAGAAAGAAGGGAAACAACCTCCACCAGCATCTTCACAAACTATGCATTTGAAACCTGTTTCTCGAAGATGGATTGCTCCATCAGGCTGCTAAGAGGTTTTTCTTGACTTGTCAACAGTTTTATACCCCCACAAACATTCGTGGCTATAAATTATTCATTGCCCAGTTAGTGGTTAAAAAAAAAAAAACGGATGCCTGGGGCCGAGGTACATTCTTAATTCTCCCTCTGCTTTTCAGATCCAAGTTGTTTTTTTCCTTCCTGCTGCTGGAAAAGTAGAAATAACTGCAAGTCTCTGGACTTGGAGGTTCATGGCTACAGCCTAACGAGAGGGTCCTGCTGAGCCCAGTGTGAGCTCGGAGGGGAGACCGGGGGTGGTCATCTGCAGGACACTGCGGTTATCAACATGCGGAGGTGGAAATAGGTGTGTTGGGGGCTTTCTTCTTCTTCTTTTTTTTTTTTCTGTTGGCAGGAACTCCAGTGTTTTCAAAAAAGCAGAGAGGAGATTTGATTCTCTTCTAGGCCCAGCCATTTCAGAGGCCGTGGCTCGAAAGGATCTGAGACTTCCTCTGCTCACAGGATTTTACCTTCCCTGGACCCCTCCCAGGGCGGAGGTCCTGCCAGGAGATAGCACGTCCCTTGTCTTTCTCCCTCATGTTCAGCACACCCTTGGACCTCCTCCCACCCCAACAGGCCTCCTTCTCCAGCGGGGATTGTCAAGTCTATCCCCAGTGGGATGGATAGAGGTGGTGGAGCGGAGCTAGGCTTCAGAGCTTGGGGCATTGGCCATGACAAAGCTGCCCAAACTGGGGTGGCTTAAGGCAACAGAAATCCCTTCTCTTACAGTCATGGAGGTGAGGAGTCAGAAATGAAGGTGTCAGCAGGGCCGTGCTCCCTCTGAGCACGAGTAGAAGCTTCCTTGCCGCTCCCTAGCTCCTGGTGATGGAGTTTCTACTTCATTGGCATGTGGCAAAAACTCTATTTCCAAGTAAGGCCACATTCACAGAGAGTTGGGATTTCAACATGTCTTTCTGAGGGATGTAACTCAGCCCACGACAGGGTCCGTGGAGGGGGGAGCCTCTAGTGATCAGCCCAGAGCAGAGATCAGAAGCGTCAGAAGGCCAAAGAGTGAGCATCCTACTGAGCGCTCCCCTGGCCTGACCACACTGTTCCAGACCCAATCGAGTGTCTGTTGCCCCAGGCCTGAGGACAGTGCCAAAGGCCCCTTCTCCGACCCTGCCTGTGGAGGTGCCAGGCTCTGGTGTGGGCCTGAAAACCTGTCCTTTCAAACATGGGCCTAGAGAGAAAATAGGATTGACAGTAGGACTGACCCACCCATCAGTTCCTTAATAGGAACTGATGCCCCTGGAGAGGAGATGCCTTGGCTCTTGTTCAGGGGTCTGGTTTGAGAGCACAGTGTCCACCTGCCACCAGTAGCAGGACATGTGGCCTCTTGCGTGTTCTCGTGTTCCACCTCGACCCCCAGTTCCCTTCCCCTTCCTCATGTTCTTCCCAGATGCCTGGGTCTTGGCCAGATGGCACCTCTGGGTGGGCTCTTGGGAAGGCCTCTGGGTCTCCTGCTCTGTCTGGAAAGAACTGGCTGGTGGCAGCTCAACACTCTCATGCCTGCGCCTTGCTGAGTGAGGCGTGTCACGCGGCGAGTGACAATGGGGCTGGACATGGGGCTGTTTTCCCCCAGCCGTATTCCCTAATGTGGGGAAGAGGATTAATAATTTTCATTTCCAAATATGTTCTATGTGGAATGCTGAGGAAGAGAAGTGGCCGAGAGTTTGGCTTTCAGAGAAGATTTCCAGATGCTGCGTTTGTAAACACCAGTGGACACTAGGTTTTGTCAAGGCCACCTAGAGCCCAGTTTCTGTCACCTTTCACCAGCCCAGCTCTGGGGACAGCAGACCAGAGACCAAAGGCCCAATGGTCCCCATGCATCTCATTGGACGTGGTTGTTACCTTGTGGGTTACTCACCTCTGCTTTGATTTAAGTTTGAGTCAGACTAAGCAGACTTTACCTGGAAGCGCTGAGCTCCTGAGACCAGGCCACCCCTAAGTGTGGCAGTGAGGCCATCTGGAGCCAGGCAGCTCGGTGGGAGCCCTTGGCCTGACAGTTGAGGAAGACGGGCTATACGCCAAGCACTCCACATACAATATTTTACGTACTCCTTACAATAGCACTCCTTACAACGGCACAGGTGAGGTGACCTTGGCTCCAAGAGACTAAGTGGTCTACCTAGGTCACCCGGCGAGTTAGCAGCAGAGCCTCACAAACCCAAAGTTCCTGAATGGAAGGGCTTAACCAGGCAGATAGCTTCCCCTCTGATCATAGACCGGTGGCTGGTGGCTGAGCCCAAATGATCTTTGGGAAAATGAGGTTCCTTTCCAGGGTTGAGGATCTGAGCAGAAACCTTTGGATCGGAGTGCTGTCTCCTCCCTGGCTGTGTGGGGAGCTGCGTGCACAGTGCACCTAGGTGAAGGCCTTATTGACAGAGGAACCACAGACCCCAGGATGGGCAGCCCACCTTTGGGGCACCTGCTGGGAAATTACTCAGAGAAAGAATCCATAGCAGGGAATTGAGGGAACGCACTCTCCTGGGGAGCATCCGGTGAACATTCTCTTTTCATTCAAAGGCCAAAGAATCAAATAAAAGGAGGTCTTCTGAAATGAGGGTTTTTCAGGCAGTACGTGGGAGCATTTTGCAGAAATCCAGACTGTTGTAAAGAGACACAAGAGTAGCAAGATGTCCAAAAAAAAAAAAGTATATTAATTAATTCCATCATCTTTTCTACCATCCGGGTCACTTAGTTTCATTTTTATTGTATTATGTTTCTTAAGATGGGATTCTTGAAGTAATATGGAAATGACTATGTAGGTCATTTACTTTCTGTATCTTTTTAAATTTTATTTTATTAAAAAGTGTTTTAAATTCACGTATAATGAAGATACACTGTTATACTGGTTTCAGGTGTATAATATGATGATTTGACAATTCTGTACATTTCTCGGCACTCATCGCACTAAGTGTACTCTCTATCTTTTTCTCTATTGATAATTTTGTTGAGATGTGCAATTCACCTATCATGTAGTACATTTGTCCGAAGTGTACAACTCACTGGTTTTTAGTGTATTCACCAAGTTGCGCATCCACCACAGTGTTCAATTTGGGAACATTATCCTCCAAAAGAGTACAGCGTGGGCAGAGCCCCACCACCCCGGGAGGGCAGTGGTCTCAGCAGGGCCCTCTTTGTCTGGTCCTGATCATTTTGTTAAGTTGTCTGCTACATTTGGTAATGGACCCAGCCCGTTTCCACTAATCGCTGATTGCTCAATTGTTTTCAAAAATGCCCTGGTGCATAAATTGTTCCCCAGTCTGACCCAATTACGTTCAGGCGCCTTTTGAGTTTGTTTGGAGCCCAGGAGGATTCATCTCGACTGTCTCCTTCCCTTGGTTCTCTCTGGTGAACTGGCTAGCTTTTGGTTTAGGGGATTGCTCTTAATTAAGAGGAGCTGTTGTTTTCATGAGTGCCCTTGGGCTTAAACTTCCCCACATTCTGTTTTTCGTACAGTCGTTTCCTTCTTTCAGGGGTGCTTGGGAGCTTTTTCTCACACACTGCCTTCTCCCCTGGGCACACTCCCTGAGCTCTAGCCCAGCTCTGGGGACAGCTCTGGGCGCTTCCCATCTTCTCAGCTTGCCTCTCCCATGGAAACTGCCTTAGGAGCCAGCTGGCAGGAGGGGAGCTGGGGCCTGCCCCTCCTGGGGGTGGCTGGGAGGTAGCCCCACCTCTCCACCACACTCACCAGAAATTTATTCAAAAAGAATAAATTTATTTATTTTAAAGATTTTATTTATTTGTTCATGAAGAGACACAGAGAGAAGCATAGGCAGAGGGAGAAGCAGGCTCCCTGTGCACACAGGCACCCTGAATTTAGCTTTTTAAACTTGGAATTGGAGGGCATGAGGAGTGCTAGTGGCCTGTCCCTCCGGAGATAGAGAGGAACACACTCTGCTTCTTGGCCACACCCACCCAGGGGAAGCTTCTGTCCAGCTAAGCCAGAGACAGGAGGGAGAGAAACGTGCTAGTGGCTGAAATGCCACAGACTCTTGCTGTTCCTATTGCATTTTAGTAGATTTTCTTGAATAGATGTTTCTTCATTTGTCATTTGCTCTTAGGACAGTTCCCAGAGACTCTAAATGTTTGTTTGGTTTTAGCAGTTTTGCCAGCTTTGCTTGTTTCACTAGGGGATGGTCCATGGAGTTATTCACGCTTCATCCCAGAAGTGGAAACTATTGTTTTATTTTAATAGCGAAGGCAAATTTATATTAAAGAATTTAGCTCCAAGTAGTGCTTTGATGAGATGGGATGAGTTTCAACAAGTCATATTCTAATTTTCTGTTGTATTTATTACTTATTTTCTAAACTCAATAGGAAGACTATTTTAGTCTTCAAATATATTATTGTCTGTCATCTATCTATTATCTATCATCTATCTACCTATCATCCATCTATCTATCTTCTATCTACTATCTGTCTATCATCTAACTGTCTATGTATTTTTGGTATTCAGACTTTCATCATTCCAGTGTAGCTTTGGTGGGATTTTGTGGCTTGGAAAATGGCTTGTATAATTTCTGCCTTTTGTAACTTAAACGGTTTATTTTTTTGGACAAGTAAGCATGTGATAAATTTTTATATCCATCACCAACTTGAGAAAAAGGTACATTCTCTGTGGGGCACAAAACTCAATGTCTATTTACTTAATGTTGTTAATCATGTTGTTCCACCCTCTAGGTGTGTAATAGGCAATACTCTAACAGATGGAGATGGGGTAGAAGGAGCAGAGCAATTGCAAGGTAAACACATAAAGCAATCTTGGCTAGCTCATGGTGATTTTGTGGGCATCTTCCCGGATGCTTATCCAGGTAGAACAGGGCACAGATTCATACGACTTTTGGATTAGAAGGGCCTTTGGAGATTTTCCAGCTCTACGTCCTGGTTTTACCAACAAGGACAATGACTTGCCCAGGGTCACACAGATGGCAAACTCTGATGCTGGGAATAGGATCCAGGTTCTTGGATTCTGGCAAGGGCATGGAGTCTCTGGTTTTGCCCTGCTTCTGGCATGTTGTGTCCTGTTTCAGCCTTCATTGTCACTGAGATAACTGGTGCCTTGAGACTGGGTAGAGGGCGCCTGGGTGGCTCAGTAGTTAAGCATCTGCCTTTGGCTCAGGGCATGATGCTGGGGTCCTGGAATTGAGTCCCTCATCGGGCTCTCCACAGGGATCCTGCTTCTCCCTCTGCCTATGTCTCTGCCTCTCTCTGTGTCTCTCATGAATAAATAAATAAAATATTTTTTAAAAAGGCCTTCTATATTTATTTGTAGGTACTTTATAATTTGCAGAGCATACTTTAAATGCCTCACTTAATTTAATCTTCAGAGTTGAGTGATGTGCTGATACACCTAAGTCCTGTGGGTGAAGAAATCAGGGCAGTCCATGTCAGCCCTGGGGTCTGCTGCCCCCCAAGTGGTAAGTCTGGGAAATTATTATTTTAGAAATCTCACTGCACCTGCTGTTCATAGGTTATAATTGACTGGGAGTGCGCTTGAAGCATGCCTCTGGGTATCTCCTGGGAGACTCCTAGTTCATTCACTGCCTTTCTGCTCCTTCCTGCACAGGGACATCAGGGAGCCATGTCTCAGCTGTACCCTCTCCCTCGATGCTGCCGTGGAGCCACCTCTCTTATTCTCATCTGGGAGTTCTGGACCACCTAAATTGGCTGCGCAGTGATCAGAGGCTCTTGACTGTCTCTTTTCAAGTAAATGGCCTCAAACAATAGTTGCTATGTAGGGCTGCATTGATTATCTATTACTGTGTAACAAATTACTCCTGAATCTAGTGGTTGAAAATAGCAATATGCACTTACTAACTCAGTGTCCGAGGGCCGGGGATTTGGGAGTGGCTGAGCTGGGTGCTTCTGGCTTGAGGTCTCTCATCAGGGTGCAGTCAGATACCAGGCGGGGCTGCTGTCATTTGGTTTGGGGCTGGGGGATTGACTTCCAAGGTGGCTCTATACACGTGGTGGAAGGGCTAGCGCCAGCTGTGACTGGAAGGCCTCATGTCCTTCCACGTGGACCTCTCCCCAGGGCTGCTTGAGCGTCCTCACAACATGGCGGCCAGCTTCCCTCAGAGCTGGTGACCCAGGAGAGAGCAGTGAGAAGCTCCGTGTATCTTATGACCTGGACGTGGAAGGTGCACTAGCCACTAGCTCCCCACTGGTTCCATCTCCTCGGCATCTCTGTGTCCTGGGGAGGCGAAGGGCTGTGCAGGAGGTGAGAATCACTGGGGGCCGTCTGGAGGAGGCTGCCTGCCACAGGGTGTGTGAAACCCAGACCCCGTGCTAACTGCTTTATATATGTCTCTCCTCTCCACAGCTCTGAGGCAAGGCTCCTTCACCCTACTCACAGGAAGGAAACAGAGATGAAGTAATTTGCGTCTTGACCCTCCACGTAGATTTGAACTCCACCCCAAAGCTTGTGCATTAGGCCCTTGCCCTGTTCTGACTCTCGGTGTCTTCTATGCCTTCTGTCTTCCAGACAGTACTGTGTTCTGCTCAGCTGCTCTGTGAGAGATTCAGAAGCTCCATGTGGGGACGGCTGGGCTCTTGGACTGGAACACAGGACCAAGGCAGCGGTGAAGAGTGGTCTTCATTTGAGCTCAGGCTGGTTTAATGGAAAGATGATGTCTAGAATCTGGGAGGTGAGAGTCACTGGTCTGGGCAGGCTGCAGGACTGGGGGTGACACTGCAAAAAAAAAGTCTGCAGATGCCAGAACCTATTTAGGAGGAACAATCCTGGGGCAAGTGGAAAGCTGAGGAAGTGGCAATGCTTAACCTAGTAAAAACAAGTAGACTTTGAGGTGGAAGATGGGGCTGTGGTGACGTCTACACACTTCTGTAGGAGCCCCTGGTGTGGGCCCCAGGGATGACTGCCAAATCTCCAGGCTGATTTCACCAAGAACCTGACTTCACCTCTTGCAGCCTATGCCCCTGAAAGCCATCAGAGGAGCTCATTTTCATGTGCAGATGTCACACATCACCCACCTGCTCAGCTCCCTTGGGCTTGGCACCAACACTGTGATGGTGAACTTGGCCATCAAGGCCTGGCCTCATCTCATACTGCGGGCTTTGCTCTCCGTGCCCTCCCCAGACTGGCCATTCTTTTCCTTCTGCAAACAGTCCCTGCTCACCCACACAGATGGACACATGTGCATACAGAAACACGCTCACACACAGGAACGTGTCCACACCCACCCACGTACATGGACACACATGCACAAAACATAGAGACACGCACAGGACCATGCCCCCACACACATGCACATACAAACACACTTGGACACATGCATACACAGACACACACACAGATACACTCATCCATAGGAACACACTGTCCATACCCCATGTGTATACACATGGAACACAATCACACAAAAACATGCTCACACACCTATATCCACAAGCTCATTCACATACACACAAACACATTCACATATGAGAACATGTTGTCCATGCTCACACTCACATAGACACACACACACTTATTCAGAGACACATGCTCACACACATTTACACATAGTCATACTATTCACATACACACTCACATGCACATCTGTATGATCACATGAATGCACACCTACTGACACTCACTCATGCTTGTTCACATGCACACACACAAACATGCACACATACACATTCATCCACATGGACTTCTTCTACTCACTCTTGCACACACACCTGCTCACTCACACACACATTCATACTCACACACACATGCTCACCCCCCACCTGTGCTCACACAGCCCCCACTCACACACACAGGCCCTACCTTTTTCTGAGTAACACCTGCTCAGTCCTCAGCCTGAGCCATGGTCTCTGGGGAGCCTTCCCGACTCTCCAGATGAAGTCAGACCTTCCTGTTTGGGTGCTCTCATAGCTGTTGTCGTTTGCACCTATCTGTTTGGTAGCTGTGCCCCCACTAGACAGTGGGCTCCAGCTGGATCTCCCACCCCTGCATTGAGGGCAGTGGGCACACCGTGAATTGTAGAAAGAAGTAGCAGGTGCTCTGTTCCGCAGGCGGCCCTGGTGGAGGCTGACGTGGAGGGGAGAGCAGATGACCATTTGAGTCTAAGTCCCAACAGTCTCTGCATCCAAGGAGACAAGAAGATTGTGGTAAGTGCAAAGTCCCGTCTCAGGAATGAACTTGTGAATTAATCTTCATTTGCAGCCCTCAGAATCGCTCCTCTGAAATTCCTCATACCCAGCACTGCTCCCGGGGAAACCAGGAGTGCCTTTCTTTCCTTCTGTCTGGTATTTTCCTTACATTAGCACTGTTTTGTCCACCATGTGCCAGGCACCGTCTCTCCCTGATTCTGACTTGTGCCCTGGTGTCACCATTGCTTAATCTCTGTGGGCCTCAGTTTCTTAAATCTCTGAAATGGGCTAATAAGCCCATCTTTAAGGAGAAGTACATGAAGTATCACATCTGGAAGCTCTGTGCACAGATGTGCAAGCCCTGCGCCTCTACTGTGTCCTGTCCTTGGCTCTCCTGCCCTCCCTCCTGCGGCTGAGGACGTGTGAGGCTTTCAGACACCCCTCTCCACCTGTTATTTCCCAACAAGAGCTCCACCTGGCACATCCTTAGGACCTAGGCCCCACCCTGACAGACTCACTGTGAAACCAGGAGAGGCTGGCCCGTAAGGAGGAGGTGAGGGCCTGGGACTGGCAGTCTGAGTCCCAGAGGAGGGGTTGAATTCCTACTGGTCCCAGCCCACATGTTAGATGTTGACTCATGGGATTTTCTCAAAATAAGAGTGTTTGCCCCGAAGGGATGGCTGCCCCAGCCTCAGGAGCTTGGTTCTCGGAGGTGGGTCCTCGCTGCTCTTGCTCCCCTAAATGCTCGCCCTCTGGGGCTGACTCCAGGGGCTCTGGCATGTTATTGATAAGGCTGCCTTTCTCGATGCTTCCTCTGTGACCCTGCCGCCCTGCTGGAGGATGCCTGGTGGAAAGTTACCCCCTTAGCAGGCAGGTGGAATGGGGCTGTGTGGCTTTTGAGGGTGATTGCACACCCATTATGTTGGGGAAACAAGCCAGGAAGGGCTGAAGGGGTGGAGGGACCTCTGGAGAGGGCACCACTGCTTGTCTGTCTCTTAGTGTTAGGACCTGTCACTCCCCCAAAGTGGGCCTGGCTCAGACTGCATTGCCCTGGGCTTGGACGGCTGCAGCAGCCTGCTGTTCCGTCTCCTGCCCAGTCCCTCCTGGCTCCGTAGGCAGCCCCTTCCTTGCCTGGGAACTGTCATCCAGAGCTCCCTGTTAACTTCCAGGGAAGCCTGAGCTCCTGGCCTGCATCTCAGAGTCTGGGTTCTTGCCTCATCTGTCTCGTGTCCTTTTGCCCACCTTTCCTTCCTGCCCACTGATGGGAGAGTCTCTAGATTTAGGCTGGTACCCAGGGGAGTAAGCATGGGGTGGCTTGAACCTCAGTGACAAGAAAGGGCAGGGCTGACCACAGGGGCTCCCGCCAGGAGATGAGTCTACCCTGCTGAGGCACACATTGTCTTTCCCATGTGGGTTTCTTCTCATTGACCCTGTGCGGTTTTACTCTGGGAGGAGATTGCACCTAATGGAATAAGATTCCAGCTCTGCTGCTCATGGCTCTGAGCCTTTAGGCAAGTTCCTGAACCCTGTGAACCTCAAGTTCCTCATTTGTAGATTGGAAGTGATAGCAATACCCATCTTATAGTAGTAAGGATTGAATTGGATCATCATTAGAAGCACTTGGCCCATGGCCTGTTCACGTCAGTGTCCAACGAATGATAGCAGTTATTATTTGGAGGATTTTTGAGCCTATTAATCACTGGCCCCTTGTTGGCGTCTGATCCCTAAGGAGGAGCTCCAGGAAGGCTTGTTGCCGAACATTAGGCATCTGCTCAGGGAAGGAGAGGCTTGGGTTTTCCTTGAGAGGCTGAGCCGAGGGAAGCTGCCCAGGCATCTGTTCAGGAAAGGAGAGGTTTGGGGTCTCCCTTGAGAGGCTGAGCCCAGGGAAGCTGCCCAGCAGCCCCAGGGGTGGGGTCACAGAGGAGGAGCTACCAAACCCCTGAGATCACAGAGGGCAGGACACAGGTTTGGGTCTGGAGTCTGGATGGGGAGGGAGAAGGTGACAGTGCAGGGGAGGAGGGTGGCTTATTTTCCTTTGTCCTCAGTCCTCTGAGTTCTTGATCATCCCAGAGGACCAGCCCCACTGCTTCTGTCCCCAGGACTACCTCTGGGCACTAATTCAGGCTGAGAACCAACAATCTGTTGTAAACAGAGATGGGAACATGTTTGGTCCCATGGGATAGGGTGGTGAGGAAGGGACAGATGCAGACTCCACCAGGTCCCCAGTGCTCGGAGCCCCTGCTCTCCAGAAGGGGGCCTGGGCCAGATCCGTGTTACTCAGTATGTGGCCCGAGGACCCCGCTGGGTGAGGGCTGTTAATGATCTAGTAAGTATGGAAATTTAGAGCAGACACTGAGACACATGACAGCCATTTGAACGAGTAATGATCTGTTGAATATAATAAAATATATAATATTATAATGAAATATAATAGTTGGCTTGCATCTTGTATCTTTTTTTCCGTATCATTGTTCTAGGAATTTATTTATTTAAAAAATATTGTATTTATTTATTTGAGAGAGAGAGAGAGTCAGAAAGCACAAGTAGGGGGAGCGGCAGAGGGAGAGGGAGAAGCAGACTGTTCCCCGAGCAGAAAGCCCAACATAGGGCTCAATCCCAGGACCCCGAGATCATGACCTGAGCCGATGGCAGACATTTCACCGACTGAGCCACCTGGGTGCCCTAGAACTTTATTTTTATTGTATTTTACATAAGTATCCATCTGTGACGGGTTGGAAATTGAGACACAAAACCTTCATTAGTTCATCACCACAGGTGGTTTAAGTGCTGGGACCAGGTGGTCCCTAGAATTCTCCTTGTGCTGAGATGCCAGGACCCTTTGAGGAGGGGATGTGCTGTGGCCTGCAGTGACCTTGGGCCCCGAGCCCTGGGAATAATTGCCGTGGCAAATACACAGGGCAAGCTCGCTGAGCCCTGAGCCTGGCTCTGAGCCTGGCGCTGCCTGCTCACCTTGCCTGGGAAGTAGACCCTTTGTTGTACCCACAGGATCCTGTTTTTATTTAAAATTTTGATACTTTAGTCATCATATTTTTTTTTGTTTCGCACTCATTTGGATTATTTAGAATATTACATTAAAATATTATTTTTCTTGATCAGAGTTTTTGGTGCCCTTTACATTTGCACCCCAGGCCTATACCCTGACTAGAACCCAGGGGCTCTGGGGTCACCCACCACTGATAACCAGAGAAAACCAATAAAGATGTTCAGAGGCCCTTGAAGAACTGTTTATGGGCCCAAGGAGAGCTTATTGTCTGGGGGTAAGCCCTGGGCAGTTAGAAGAGGAAGTTAATGATGAAAAGTCTCTGGGTGAATAGTAGTATTCCCCTCTGTCTTTCCACAGGCTCATGTTTTAAGAAGCCCATCGGAATTGATAAAATCTTAAAAACTGGCTGGGTCTTGCTGAGAAATCAGGTATGTCATGGATGGAATGTTCCATTAACTCACCTACTAGAAACCATCATGCTCCCCTCCCCTTCACATTCTCCTGTCAAGACTGGCGTTATGGGAGAGGCACCTGCTGGTGTTCACGCATGAACAAGGGATGCCCCCTCCAACACAGAAGGAAGTTCTGCAAAGTTCTCTCAGGAGTGGGGAGGGGTGTTCGCCCATTGATGGTTTTCTACTTGATATGGTTCCTCAGAGGCCTGATCATAAGGTGACCTCACAGACAGCAGTGCTTTTGGAAAAGGAGAATGTTAAACACCCCAATAATGTTTTCTACACAGGCCACCATGACAAAGGGCCACAGCCAGGGGCTTGAACGATAGATACTTGTTTCTCACAGTTCTGGAGGCTGGATGTCCAAACTCAGAGTGCAGCACGGCTGCCTCCTGGCAGATGCTCTCTTCCTGGCTTCTAACTCTGTCTTCACATGGAGGAGAGAGAGCTCTGGTGTCCCTTCTTATGAGGATACCAGTCCCATCAGCAGGGTCCCACTCTCATGACCTCATAAACCCTAATTATCTCCTCCAGACTTCACCTTCAAATATCATCCCATGGGGGTTAGGGCTTCAATATACAGATTTG
Source organism: Canis lupus baileyi (assembly GCF_048164855.1). NCBI lineage: Eukaryota > Metazoa > Chordata > Mammalia > Carnivora > Canidae > Canis > Canis lupus. Next base: position 7,585,486 of record NC_132866.1, read on the forward strand.
AGGGGGCACATTAAGTTCACGGCAACCTTTAATCTTCTACCTTAGAAGGGAGGGTTTGCCCCTGTAGATTTTTTTTGTTTATATTTTAGCTTATGAGGCTGGTGCTGGAATTGAGGCCAGTCATTTGGGATAGCTCCTTAGTGGTTCCCTTGGCCAGTGTTTCAGTTTTGGGGCAAACTAGGCTCAAATAATTAAGCTCAGGACCCAACTGACAGTGGTCTCTTCACCACAGTTCCTCCTGCCAAACCTGCACCCCAATTCTTGGCAGGTAGCTGGGTGGGCATGACCCACAGCAGGGGGTACCCAACAGCTAAGCTACAGGAGGAACCAGAGGTCCCACTACCCCACAGTCTCTTGCCTCTGTAAGCTGAGTTGTGGCTCACATGTTTTATTTTCCAAGCATGATGGGACCTTAGCATTTGGATTTCTGGGGCTCTTGAGCTGGGCATGTTGACTTGTCTATGGACTTGGACTTCAACAGTGCACAGTGAAGCCACATTGTAACTTCTCCTGAACATGGATTTACTTGGAGAGTGGTTAATCATCAGCTGGGTCCAAGAATCTTTGCCCTGGTTGAGCTCCTTCTATTGTATTGTCTCCTAAACGTTCCCATTTATTCTTCAAGAAAATGTCCCTAGAACAACAAGACAAAAGTAAATAAATACTAGAAATTCATCGCTTCCTAATTATTTTATTACAGTTTTACAATTTTTAAAGATTATTTATTTATTTATTTATTTATTTATTTATTTATTTATTGACACAGAGAGAGAGAGGCAGAGACATAGGCAGAGAGAGAAGCAGGCTCCATGCAGGGAGCCTGATGTGGGACTCGATCCTGGGACTCCAGGATCACATCCTGAGGTGAAGGCAGACGCTTAACCACTGAGCCACCCAGGGATCCCCAGTTTTGCAATTACCCATGCTCTTGAGGTTATTAACATTTTTGTAACTCTGTGGGGAAATACTACATAGTGGTGTGCCACTATGCATCTCTTCTCAACTCAGTGTCCAGTGCTGCGACATCTGTAGCTACAAATGGATAATGATGGTAGTTTTTATACAAGAAGTTGGGCCTTCCCCTATGGCCCACCCCTCAGAGCTGAGAACCTGCTGTTACACATTTAACAGTGTCCCACTGGAAAGAGGAGTAAAAAAATGAGCTCAAGGTTTTTGGTCTCAGAAATGGGAAGAGTTGAGTTTCCATTTACCAAGTTCAGGAAAAATGCAGAAAAACAGTTCTGGGGTGGAAATCAGTGGTGTGGTTCTGAATATTTTACCTATGACATGAAAATCATACAAGTCTGGGGTTCAGGGAAAAGATTCTAGGTGAAGATAAATATTTGAGAGTCATCAGTGTTTGCTTGACAGCGCCGAGAGGGAAGATGAGGTCAAGGCAATGAGTTAGATAGGAGGAACACAGTTCCAGGACAATTGCTGGGGTCCTCCAATATTTATAGATCAGCATGAACACCAACCGCCAGCAGAGGAGACTAAGAATGGCCAAGGAAAGTTGTAAGAGAACCAGGAGGGTGCAATGCGTTTAAGAAGCCAAGTAAAGAAAGGACATCTAAAAGGAGGAAGTGATTAACTGTGTCAAATACAAATAATGACAGAATTGGTCATTACATTTGGCAACATAGAGCTATTGATGATCTTGGGAAAAGTCAAGGGGGTCGTGGACAAAAAGTCTGATTGGCATGGGTTCATGAGAGGATAGAAGGAAAAGAGGTGGGAACAGTAAGTAGAGATGACTCTTCAGAATGTTGAAAGAGAAGCAGAGACTGAAGTAGTTGCTGGAGGGGCATGTGAGTGCACGTGAGTGAAGATTCCCTTTTCTTAATTTAAGATGAGGTATATTTAGGCACACTTGTACAATGATGGGAATAATCTGGCACAGAGAGATAAATTGATGATACAAAGGAGAAGTGACAATTGCTAGAACAATGCCTTGGGTAGTTGAGAGAGGATGGAACTCAGAGCACAAGTGAAAAGATTGGCTTTAGGTGGGAGCATGGAACAGAAGGAAGGAAGGAAGGAAGGAAGGAAGGAAGGAAGGAAGGAAGGAAGGAAGGAAGAAGAAAGAGATAAAGAGAAAGAGAAAAGAAAAAAGAAAAAAAAGAAAATGTCCCTAGAATCACAAAAGCCCCTGGGATGCATAGTTGGGACAAACTTCCCCACATCTGAATGAGCAGGAAGTCTGCAAGCTTCCAGATGGAGTGACAGGGCTTCTGTTGGCCACAGCTGCCACCTGACTGACCCCCTTCCTTGTTCCCAGCTTAGGTTTGATTCGATTCTGGTGGGTGACTCATGGCTATGTCACACTCCAGGATGCATAGCTGGACATCAGTCCTTATGGTCCTGGGGGAGATTCATTCTGCAGCCGGGCCAGCCTCCCATGATGGGAGCCTCACCTGAGCATCACAGGTCAGAGCTGGGGCTATGTTTGTGGAACAAGTGCTCTGGTGACTCTCATCAGGGAGGTTTTTGGGAAACACCAGCTGGACTGCCCACCAGAGTCAATGGGGTCCTGCCTCTAGTCCCACCCCAGGCCAAGGGAATCAAAATCATGCAGACCTGGGCTGAGGAAAACTATTTTTCAAAACTGTGCCAGGTGATGAAAATAATAATAATAATAAAATAATAATGATAGTAGTAATAACCAGTTTGTTCCTTTTGTAAGGGATACATTTTAATTTTAAAGAGCTTAAATCACACAGAAACTACAAGAGAGAAAGAAGAAAAGTCATCCTAAGCTCTACCATCTAGGAGCAGCATTGTTAGCTTTATGCAGGCAATGTTTCTTTAAGCATCAGCACTGATGGAAGAAGGCTAGATGGACAGGCACACCTGGCCACACGTTCTGAGGCAGGTGGGCCCACGTTAGATCCCCACAGTCCAGGGGACTTTGCTCTCTGCAAGATCCATGGCACCTTCACTGGGCGCAGCCAGTGTAGACTCATACCTCACGGTGGCTGGAGTAGGTCCTGGCTGGGGAGTTCTTCCCGGAGGCCCAGAACCCACCATCTCTGTACCCATGTTAACCTTTCACACATTGCTGGCACCTCATAGCCCTCTGATCCAGCTGTCCTTTCTGACGGGAGTGGGGCACAGCGCCATTTTCTCCAAACCATCACCTTAAACAAATGGGAGCAATCAACCATTAACAATGTGAGACAACACGTTAATGTTGTGGCCCACCAAAACCAGGGGACTGTGGTTACTACTGACCCCAGCACCTCTGCACCAGAGCTTCCCAACAGAGGTTTATCGTGGTTGACCTCTCAGCCCATGGTGGAGCTGGGGTGGGGGCACATAGGCATCAAAGGCCCCAGGCCAGAAGCATCCAGCAAAGGAGCCTCAATGAACCATAGAATACTGCAGATAGAGTAGTTTTTTCTACATAAACTGGAATATTAGTGTCCTCAGGCTGCTGTGACAAACTACCAAAAACTTGGTGACTTAAAAAAAATAGAAATTTATTTTCTCATAATTCTGGAAGCCAGAAGTCCAAAATGTAGGTGTCAGCAAGGTTGGGCTTAATCTGGAGGCTCTAGGGGAGGATCCTTCTTTGCCTCTTCCAGCTCCTGGTTGCTGCTGGCGTCCTTTGGCTTGTGGCCACATCGCTCCCATCACTGCCTCTGTCCTCACATGGCCTTCTCCTCTGTGTGTCTCCTCTTCTGTGTCTTAAAAGGACACTTGTCATTGGATTTCGGGCCTGCCCTAATGAATAATGATCTCATCTTGAGATGCTTGAATTGTATCTTTGAAGACCCGTTTTCCAAATAAGATCACATTGACAGGTTCTGGGAAATGGACTATCTTTTTGGGGTCACTATTCAACTCACCACAACTGTGCTGTGAAAAGCCGGAAGCATGTCCAACAACCCGGAAGATAGCAGCAAGACCCTGCTCGGCCTGGGAGGTGTAATGGTCTGGGTGTGTGTCCCACCACACTCATGAGTTGAAAGCCTAACCCCCCAGGTGATGGTATTAGGAGGTGGAGCTGTTGGGAGGTGATTATATCCTGAGGGAAGAACCCTCAAGAGTGATATTATTGCCCTTATAACAGAGACCCCACAGAGCTCCCTCAACCCTGTGTGGGGACACAGCAATGAGTCTGTGACCCAGAGGAGAGCCTTCACTTGACCATGTTGGTGCCCTGATCTCAGACTTCCAGGCTCCAGAACTGTGAGAAGTAAATTTCTGTCATTTACAAGCCACCTGGTCTATGGTGTTTTGTTACAGCAACCTGACCAGTCTAAGACAAGAAGTTTCTCCAACCAGGGCTCTACCTCAAACAAACTGCCTAAGCCTAGTATGGGCTTCAGAGAGCTCCCAGTTGCTGAACCCCTAGAGACACTAGGAGGGTGACATGCCTGGGCAGGGTGCGGATGCCCCGTGTCCCGTTCTCCATACCGTGTCCTATGCACCTCTTCCACCTGGATGTTCATCTGTGTCCTTTATCATATCCTTCACTATATAGCAAACTGGCAAGTGTGTTTCCCTGAGTTCTGCAAGCTGTTCTAGAAAATTACGGAGCCTGGGGAGGGCGTGGAGGGAACCCTGATGTAGAACTGGTAGGACAGAAGTACAGATGGCACCTGAGACTCACAATCAGCATCTGAGTGGGAGCAGTCTTGTGGGACTGAGCCCTTCCCTTGTGGCATCTGTGCCAACTCCAGTTAGTGTCAGAATTGAATCGAGTCATAGGACACCCAGCTGGCGTCGCAGAGAAGTGCTCTATGGGTGGGAAACCCACATCTGGTGTCAGAAGTTTCGTGAGTGTGGGGAGGAATGAGAAACACACGTGTTTTTTCCGATGCAGTTCCCCACGAGGCCACCAGGAAAGGGGCATGCATCCTGTGTCGACAAATATAGGAAGCCACCCCACTCAGCCCGAGGATGTCCGGTGTGGCTTGGAAACCTCCTCTCTGCAGCTTTGGGGGCTTCCCCGGCAGCAACTTTCAGGTGCACATCTGAGGAGTCCTGGGGAGGACATCTGTCTGGGAAGCTTAGTTGGGGGGGGGGACATGCAAGCCTAACCCCTGCCTGGTCGGCCACCCAACACCACTTTCAAGGCACTTGCTAAATGCCTGGAGGTGCGTAAGGCTCAGGGATCCAGATGGGGACAGGCTAACTCTGCCTCCTGGAGACCCTGGTTGGGTGGGGGTTGGCTGGCCGGCTGGAGGGACAGCTCTGGGAGAGGGGTGCTGGTCCCAGCCCCTATCTGTTGAGTCAAGTGGATGATGGCTGGATAAGGAGGAAGGCTCACTCCACCGAGGAACAGGCCCTTGGGGGACCAGAGGAGCATGAACACCTGGCTAGTGGGGTGTGGGAGCAAAGCCATGTTGGGGGGACTTTGGTGGGCTGAGGAGGGAGCACAGGAGGCGCCCCGGGGCAGTAGAGGTGGGTGCAAGTTCTAGGCCAGGACGTGGGGCAGGAATGGAGCAGTGGGGCCGACAGCCGTCCCTGCCCTTCAACAGAGCAGGCTGCCCTGCTCCAAGCCCCGAACCTTCCATGCACCTGGGCAGAGTGCTGGCTTCCCTGCACTGGGCTGCACTGGGGGTGCTTCTGGCACTTTCTGGCCTGTGGCAGCTCCAGGCCTGGGCTGTGTCTGGCCCCCTGCCCCTGAAAGAGCAGGCCCACGTAGGCCCTCACGATGGGGAATGAGGAGACGCTAGTGCCTGGCAGTAGTTTCCCATTGCTGCTGCGACAGGTCACCACGGAGCCTTCGGGGGACCAGGGGAGAACCCATTTCCTTGCTTCCAGCTTTGGTAGAGGCGCCCATGTTCCTTGGCTCGGGGCCGGCACCACCAGACCTCTGCCCCGTTCCCACGGCTTCTCCCCAGGAGCCCCTCCTGCCTCCCTTGTGTAAGGGCCCTGGTGATCACTCGGGGCCTACGGACAAGCCGTCCCCTCTCCCTCTGTCTGGATCATGAATGCAGTCCCACCGGCCCAAGGCAACATGGTCACAGGTTCTGGAGACCAGGACGTGGACATCTCTGGGGCCAGCGTGCTGTCTACCTGAGGCCGTGGGAGCCGCGGCCCTAACCTAGTGCAATCCCGACCATTGCAGTGTCCGTTTTACAGATGAAGGACTGAGGCCCAGAGAGGTCAGGCAATTTGACGAGAGCCCCAGCTCCTGCACTTCGCGTGCTCCCTGGGCCTGAGATGAGGGGAGGGCACGAAGCCCAGGTCCTGGGAGGACTGGGGAGGCCGGACTTGGGCTGGAGTGGGGCCCTGGGCTGGGGCCTGGTGACAGTGCCCAGCACCCAGAGCTGCCCTCCCTGCCCCCGCAGCTGCCCGGCCGCACCCCTGTCCTGGGCGGGATGGGAGGCAGGGTCCGTGCTTGCAGCGTCTGGGCTCGGGTCCCAGCCTGGCTCGAGTAGCCACGGTCAGGCCACTGACCCCTCTGAGCTTCACTGTCTACACCCGCGAACCAGGAGTAACTCTTCTTTCTCAGAATCACTATGAAGCGTCGGCGCAATGACACCAGCCAAGGGCTTTAGCGCAGAGCCTGGGCACGGTCCGTGGAGCAGGACGCATGGCCACAACTGGGGGTGTCCCCTCACCGAGGTGAGCCGGCCGGTCTGGTCGGCCGCATGTGCGGGGAGGCCGCTGCTGACCCGAAGTGAGGGGGGCCCGGGGCTCCCGGCTCGCTGATGGGAGGCGCCCCTCGGGGTCTTGGTGTGGCCGAGGGGTTGGGTGGCCCTGGGCACGTCTCCTCCCCTCGCTGGGTTCCCACCTGTAAAATGGCAGAGTTGACCTGTGCGAGGTCTCCCAGCCCTGCTCTCTGGGGGGCCACGTGGGCAGAGGGGCGTCCTGGGGGAGCACGTCGGTTGGTGCTCAGGGCACCTGCTGGCTGGCACTTGGGCGTCGTGTTGGGTCAATACCCAGTAGTGGAACGGACCACGTGGTGTTTCTGGGTTTAGTGTTCCAGGACGGTGCATCCTGTTTCCACAGTGGCTGCGCCGGTTCGTGTTCCCAGTGGCCGGGCGCGGGGCTCCCCTCTCTCCACGCCCCTGTTACAGCCACGTCTCCTTCTTGATTGCCTTTCTCTCTCTAAGGTGATTTCAGGACAGAAACTGTCCTTATGCGAACTTTCCTATTCTTCTTTAAGCATACAGTTGTCCACCAATTGTAACATCGCCCCCAGCTTCCCTGACTGAGGGATGCAGCCCGAGATCTTTCTCGAAAGGATGGAAAAGTGCCGAGCATCCTCCTGAGGGAGTCTGAGCACACTGCCCGGCCTGGACCAGCGCTTCCCCATCGTGGCCGGAGAGGACCCCTGGCCCCCTGACCCCTGGCCCCCCGGCCCCCATCTGCCGGCCAGCCTCAGACGGCCCCAGCGGGGCAGCTGTCTCCACTCGTCCTTCCTGCTGTGGCTGCACTTTTATTTCCAAGCTCAGTGTCCATGGTAAACAGGAGACACCAGATTTTTTTCCGTCCTCCATTCCTACCCGTGTCAACCCACCAGACAGATGTTTTCCACTTGTCTTGCCTCCTCCCTGGCCAGGCAAGGTTTTGAATCAAGAAAGGGAAAATATAATTGCAGTGAGGAGTCAAACATCTTTGCCCTTGAAAGAGGAAAGTCATTCATGTGCTCAGTGGGAACTTTCTGAGTGTGGCCCTGGGATGCGGTGGGGTCACAGGCTCCCTCCCTCAAGGCACTCACAGTCTGGTGGAGGGGACGCGAGAGAGATCCTGGTTGGGGAGCAGCCCCCTGAGCAGCCCCCCAGGGTGGAAGGCCTGGGAAGGGGCCTTGGAGGGGAACTGAGAGCTCTCCAGGGGAAGGAGGGTGTACACTGCTGGGAAAGCATCTGCCAAGGGACAGCAATCGAGGAAGGGGGTGTGTTGGGGAGAGGGTGGGGCTGGCCTTTGGGTGCATGTGGCAGGGAGAGGCCAGATGGAGCTGGGTGCCAAGGAGGGCTCTAGGGCTGCATCCCAGAGGGACAGGGGGAGCTTCTGGAGAATCTGAGCAGGGTGCTATGCGGTCATACCTCGGAGGGCAAGCTGGAGGCAGCAGGTGCAGGCAATGGTCCAGGTGGGCCCAGCTAGGGAGGGGACAGGGCTTGAGAAATGCTCGGGAGATCAGAGCAATTCATCCTGAGGAGCCTCAGGCTTGAGGAATGAAGGAGGGGCTGAGTATGTCCCAGGTGTATGACCCCACTGGGCTCCAGGTTCAGGTCAGCTGGCTGGAGCAGGTCACGTTCTGGCCAGAAGAAGCAGGGTGCGAGGAAGGTATGAGGGTGAGGAACACACACACACACACACACACACACGGGGCGGGGGTTCGGGGGTGATAATAACAGACATTTACTGAGTGCTTACTCTGTGCGTAAGCACTTCACACATACTATCTTACTGACTTCTCCCCATTTTACAGATGAGAACACTTGAGCTTGGGAGAGAGCACATAGGTCCCTGTAGACGTGGCTGGGGATGCCAGAGCTGAATCCTAAATCAGGCAACCTGAGTGCGGAACTGCTTTGCCACCTGAGGCTCAGACAGCAGACCCTCACCTTGGGTGACACTGTGTGGCTGTCCAGTGGGGTTGGCATTGGGTCTGAAAGCTCCCTGAGCATTCCCCAAGCTACTCACTGGACAAAGCTGCTCCTCTTAAGCCAGTGTGGATGCTTTTCAGATCCCTTCCTTCCTGTTGTTTAACGGGGCCCTGGGTGTGTAGAGCTGGACTATGTATCATCTTTGTTTATGACACTCTCTGAGCTCCCCACGGAAGACCCTCTTCCTCTTCCCTGCCTCCCTCCCTGTCCCTTCCTCCTTCCCTTCCTTCCTGTATGTTAATCTAATAAACACCCGTTAATCAACATCCAACAAGAAAGCTGGAACCCTGACAACAATTGCCATGTTGTGTTCCTCCATCCAGAACTTTCCTCCCCCAACCCAAGGGAACAGATTTCCATAAATCTTCTGTTTATCATCCCCCTGGTTTCATTTGATCACATCTAAATATAACCTCAAAAATATTTTTAATTTTGGTCATGTTTAGCTTTAAAAAGGGCATTATGCTGTATAATTTAAAAAAAATGTGAAGTTTTAGAACAGTTTTGGATTTACGGAAAAATTGAGAATGCAGAGAGTTTGTGTAATCCTTTTGGACTTTCTTTTTTTCTCCCAAAATTATATTGCTGTTTTGGAAAGCATTTTTGGCATTGTCTCATGAATGAGCCTTTACATACCTCACATACCAGCAATTCTTCTCCTAGGTCTTACCAGGATGTTCATGGCAGCACCATTGCTAGTATTAAAACGTTGGACACAGCCCACATCCTGGCAACAGAAATAGACAAGTAGATAAATGAATTATGGTGTATTTAGACATTGGGATATTATGGAGCAGTAAAACTGAATGACAGTGGGGACACAAATATGAATGAATCCTAGAATCTAATTTGAATGGATATTCAAGTAAAATAAAAGGAAATCTGAGATTTTTCCCTCCTTGGTGCATAGGGGACCCCAAAAAGTTGTCCAGCATTTAGGGGCAATTGTGGTCAAAGGCCACCACCTTTTGAGAACAGGATGGGCAGATGTCAACAGAAGAGGGCGAGACTCTGTCTGCAGGAGGACCACCTCCAAGGTTGGTTTGGAGCTTGAGGTGTGGCCAAGTTGAATCAAGGTGACCAGAACTGGAGGTACCTGTAGAGGGTTATAATGCACCACAGTTGAAGCTGGGGAGCCAGTGTGGGAGGGGCCTCCGCTAGGCCTGGAGAGGGAGAGAGAGAGAGAAGACAGCTCCCAGGGGAGTGGGATGGGGAGACACCCTGAAACTGGCTGAACAAGCATTGTGGTCACCAGAGAACGGCCCAGAGCGGGGCGGGGGAACTTCTCCAAATGCTGCCCCAGCTGAACAAACTGTCCCTTAGCCTCATCCAATTTCCATGCTCACTTAGCAACCCTCATATTTTTCTAAAATAATTTTTATTGTAAAACAGTGCATCCTTATAAAAGAAAAAATTTAAATGCATAAAATAGAGAGAAGGAACAAAAACCATCCATGCTTTCAGTGCTCACTTTGGACTACATTTAGGCGTATTTTATTTCAGCCTTTTCCATATACTAATAATTATATCATGCCCATTATTTTAACTCATGTCTTTTATCCAAGCACACTTTTGCAATGTAAACCTTTTGTGGTCATAATCTTTAATGAATGTATATAGTTCATTGAGTGGAATCTATCTATCTATTTATCTATCCACCTATGTATCTACCCATCCATCCATCTATCCACCCTATTGATCACTGATCTATCTACTCATCCATCCATCCATTTATCTGTCCCACCTTCACTTCATAGAATATATTCTATAGAAAATATATATTTTTTATTCCAATGGTTGTTCTCCAATGGCTGGTTATTTTGGCTGTTTCTAGGTTTTCACTATTATAAGTAATCTTGCCAGGAATATCTTGGGGCAAAAAGCTTTTTCAGTATTCAAATTATTTCCTTAGGAGACATTCCCAGAAGTGGAATTATTAGATCAAAGGGTTTGAATATATTTAAGCCTCATGATACTTGCTGCCAGATTGCTTTCCAATTGTATGGCAACAACTCACCCTCCTGCAGGCATCCTGTGATCAAGCGTATTTCACTGCACCTTCATGAGCATTGAGCATCTAATTTTTAAATAGCTCTGCTAATTTCTGATGACCAGTCTATGGAAATCAATGACATCCTAGAAAAGACAGGAGCTGTCCTAGAGGGCCAGGTCCTGGGAAAACTGTCCTCCAGTGTGTATTATGCTGCCGTCCTATTGACCACAAGTTTGCCATCATTTGACTCCAAGTGAGCCAGTCCCTTGGGCAAGACGACCAAATGGAGTTCTATGGTCAGCTGAGCTGAGGCCCAAACCCATGGATTTGAAGGCCAAAGGATCCAGTCAGGAGTCTCTCTGGCCCCTCATAACCGCAACTGTTTCTGGAGAAATGAATGCCCTAGAAGGAAAGAAAAATATGAGGGTGCCAGTCATTGGGGCACCTTCTATTTCACTCCTATCAGTGCAAAATGAACAAACCTTTTCAAACATTATAAAGAGAAAGGGAAAGGATTTCATTCAAGCCCAAGGTAGGACAGCTGCCCGGGATACACAATCCTCACGAAGAAGAGAGTGCTCCGGGGAAGGAACATTTGGTGCAGGGTGATGTGTCTTTTACATAAAGAATGACAAATTATCATGAAGAAGTACATTCCAGAAAGTTACAGACCTTATCTTATGTTTTTAATATGTGCAAGACTGTATGACTTGAATGTTTGGGAACCAAGGAGATTTTTTTTGTTATGTTTTTCTTATCTTTATGTCTGGAATGCTCCTTTTTGGTTATTTATTATTTTTTTTAAAGAAGCAGACATGCAGTGTGTGCTCGGGGCAGAAATAGAGCCCGTGTTTTGAGATTTTGCCGAGTCATTTTGGACTTTGGCAAAATGTTGAAGGAGAGCTTTCCTGGGAGCCCAGAGAAAAGTTGAAAATTTCCCTTATCGCTCCTGTGTTCTCCTCACCGATAGATCTGCAGTTTGTTCAGGCAGTTTTGTAGATGCCCTGAGCTCAGAGTGGGAGCCCGGACCCCAGCCCCAGGAGACGAATCACAGCTGTAGTACGGCTGGCATAATAACATCATTCCCACTGGCCAATCAGTGGTCCCAGGCAGGTATACGATGCCATTTTGGTCAATAAAGTGTAAGTAGAAGTTGGCCAGAGTAGAAGTAGAGTAAAAGTTGGGACACCTTTGACTCGCATGACTCTTTAGCCCTTTGTCCTCTGCTCTTCTTGCTGCCTGGAATGCACATGGAATGCCCTCTTGTGACTGCGCTGACAAGCATGAGGACAAAAGCTACCACAGCAAGAATGCCTGAGCAGAAAGATAGATGAGCCTGTGTCCTTGAGGAGCTGGTCCACTCTTTAATTGCCTGTTCCAAGACTTACTTCCTGCTTTGCAGAAAAACAGTCTTATGTGTATTTATGTCACTTTGACAGGCTCCTCAGTTACTTGCATCTGAATGCATTCCTACCAAGAGCTGACATTCTGTGGGAGCCAGGATTAATAATGCTAGCTGCTGCGACAATGTTCGGCGGCTAAACACCATTCAGTTTGTTTCTCACTCGTGTCACCATCTGATGTGGGTTAGGCAATGCTCCTCCAAGCTGTGACCCAGAGATCTAGGCTCCTTCCATCCCGTGACATTATCTTTTTCAACACACGCATGGTCTCCGTGGTTGCCATGGAAGGGGAGGGGGAATGCAGACAACCAAGTCCGTGATCTTATGGCCAACCCTGTAAACAGCACGGATTGCTTTTGCTGGCATCTCCTTGGTCAAGACCCTGTCATAGAGCCTCAATCTAACTGCAAAGCAGAGGCTGGGATGTCGTCTTTCTGTATGCTCAGGAGGAAGAAATGGGGTTAGTGAGCTAGCAGCCGGTCTCTACTCCACACTCGCTGAAAGGGAACCATCCCAGAGATGAACACGTTGGCATCACAGTTTGCCAAAGACCCATCTGGGAATGTGGGCTCTGGATCTGGAAAGCGAGACTGCTCTAATGTGCAGTGGCCGAGCTGTGTCTGAAGATTGGCAGTCTGTCATCGGCGTCCAGGGGCAACCTTGCCAAATGCCTGATTTCTGTTTTTGTTGCTTTGCTTTGGAAAAAAAAAGTGATATTGACATTTTTCAGAAGTGTGATTTATTTAGGTGTTTTTTAAAAAAGATTTTATTTATTTATTCATGAGAGACAGAGAGAGGCAGAGACACAGGCAGAGGGAGAAGCAGGCTCCCTGCAGGGATCCTAATGTGGGATGCAATTCCAGGACCCTGGGATCACTCCCTGAGCCAAAGGCAGATGCTTAAATGCTGAGCCACCCAGGTCATCCCAGAAGTGCGATTTAAAAAATACTAAGACTCCCTCCCTCCCTCCCTCCCTCCCTCCCTCCCTCCCTCCCTCCCTCCCTCCTTTCCTTCCTTCCTTCCTTCCTTCCTTCCTTCCTTCCTTCCTTCCTTCCTTCCTTCCCTTCCTTCCATTTGTATATCCTGAAGAGTTGGGTGACCTGTGGCTTGGTTTGGAATGGACTCATCGGGATCTAAATCAGTTTGGTCAGAATGTCTTCTCTTAGATGCTATTTTCACAAATTCTTGTTAACAGTCATGGGTACTGACTCTGTGCAAAACTCTGGGCCACCCTTGGGGCCCAGATACAACCAAACAGTGTTCTTGCCCTCAAGGAACCTGTCGTTTTGCCATCATACATGTCCACAATAAGAGGGGAAGGACAGGAGGCAGCCAAAATGGGTGTCATGGCTGAGACCCCAGGGTTTATTGCACCACATGTGGTCACACAGGGGAAACTCACCGGTCAGGGCCTTTAAGAAATCTTGGTGCCATCATTCATTCACTAATCAGGCAGTGTGTGCAAAATGCTAAGGACCGTATCTGAGATGTGACACACTCTTTCCATTCATTCATTCATCTAATTGGGAAGGAATCCCTGTTATGTTCCAGGCCCTGGGCTGATGCTGAGGATAGGTAGAGAAGGCTCTATAGGGTTGTAAATCTGGCAATCCAGTTCCGAAGCTCCCATCCAAGCTGAGGAGCTGATCAGACAAGCAGACAATTATAGCACAGTGATGGGAGGTGTACTGTTCATTGTGGGAGCACACAGATGGGAGGTAGGGAGGGCTTCCTGGAGGAAGTGGCACCTAAGCAGAACCATGAAGGATGAATAGGCAGGAGCTGGCCACGCAGAGATGTTATATAATTCACAGGTCTCAAGGCAAAACGAAAATGCAGGGCCTCTTATTTAAAAAGCAAGGACCAGTGCCATTTCAAGGCGCTAAAATACAAAGCTTTCCCCATTTCTTCCACATTTACCTCTCTTGTCTTATCATAGGGTTTTTACTTGTATTTAATGATTTTCTACATAAAGAACAATTAAAAATTAAAATTATTGGCACACATTTGACCGGTCATCTTTATATTGTGCAATACCGGTTTTAAATGGAGATCTAAGAGCCTTTAGCTTGTAAGCGGAATCGCTGAAACGACATGTCCTATTTCAAAGGTCCTGCCCGCACATGAACTTCATTCTTACCAGAAAAGTGAGAACACTCAACTATTTTGCTTCTTGACGAAATCACATTCTGCCCACGTGCTGGGCCTTCGCCTTCCTGCTGAGCCAGGAAGGGCTGAGTCAGAGGGAACTATGGGGGGGCCGTCTCTCCCGGTCCTTCAGCACCTTCAATTTTGGCAGAAGTGATTGGCTAATGCAGGGACCTCATGTGACTAAGAGAGGGTGACGCAGTGCCCCGGTCCTTCTCGTTTCTCAGAATGCCCCGTGCGTGAGTATGTGTGTGCATGCGCGTGCTTGTGTGTGCACGTGCGTGTGTTCTGAAGAAGCTCTGATCAGAATGGTTGCAGATATGACGTGCGTACCCAGGGCTGCCTGTGAGTGCGGCTGAACTGCACACGTCCGCGGGGCCGCTGGAGTGGCACGCTTGCAGCATGGCAAGGAGCAGCACATGCACACGCACACACTGCATGCACCACCACCCTCCACCCCGCTGCTCACAGGCACCCGTTGTTGTCCCATCGCATCTCATCTCCAAACCACAGCTGGGAAGACAGAACTATGGCTTTAAGATAGTGACCGCAGAGCATTAAGCCAAGTGAGGAGCCCTCCTGGGCGTTGGGCCAGGTGGGCCAGGTGCGGTGCTACGGGAGCTGTGCCGGGTGAGTGTGAGAAGGCAGGGAGCGGTGGCAGACGTGCCCACTGCACATACCTCCTGCCCCGCACGCAGGCTCCGGCCCACGGCACTCACAAGATACAAGAGTTCAAAGATAAGGTTAAGAATTTCACGATGGCAGTCAGATGCATTAAGTACCTTGCCCTGGTGAGCACCGGGCCCTCCTGGGGCTGGAACCTGTGTGACAGCAGGGGTCACGAGCTCCCGGGGCTGCCCCAGGGACCCGGTGATGACAGCTTCCAGTAATAGAGAAGATACAGTGGGAGGGCTCCAAAGCCTGCCCAGGCTCTGTGTTTCCCTTCTGTGATGCATGGGGGGCTCCCTGTACCCCAACTTCTAGCCATTCTCCGTCCTCTTGCCCCTGCTCATCTCAGCTTCAGGGATCCCCGGAAATGAAGGCTTGCCTCTGGGCTAGCCCCATGTGACCACGCTGAGAGCTGGGAGCTCCACAGCAGGTAGGACCTCAAGAAGGCCTGGCAGACAGAGGGCTTGTGGAAAGCCTAACTGGAGTCGGAGTGGGGGGGTGTCTCTTCCTTGGACTGACTCCAAGGCACCCCAGAGCGAGGGACCCCAGCACAGCCCACCAAGTCCACGCCCAGCCTCCACTGGCCTCTTCTCCTCCGCGGGCCTTTACGTCGCCTCGACCCTGCAGAGAGTAGTATTTGGAAAGCGCCCATGTGCCAGCATCCCAACCTTGACCTACCAGTTTGGCCCATCATCCTTGACTAGGGTGCTGGTGTCTCCGTGCTCAGCCCCCTGCCCACCTCTCCAGCCTTGTCTCCGCCTGCCCCGGTGTCTCTCCAACCACCTGGCCAGGGTAAGGGCACTACAGAAGGGGCGCAGCGATGCAGGCTGCCAGGTGGCCCCGGGGGTGAGGAGTTGTGAACGGGCTGTGAGGAAGCACGATGGCTCAAGGACTCTGCTTCCAGTTCTGCTAAGTCAGCTGGAAGCTGGTAAGGCTGGAGCAGATCTGCTCAAGGAGATGCAAAGCAACAGGAAGTCTGGAGATAACACAGGATGGGGGAGGAAGTGGAGGACGCAAGCTCCCTCCTGGCCGGGTGCCCCCTCTCCCTGGCGCCGGAGCTGCCCGTGATCAGCTGCCTTCAAGTCTCCGTGGCGTGAGCCGAGCTGCCTCGAAGTGTCAGGAGGCCCCAAGCATTTCTGGCCACTTCCGGTCCAAGTGGCTCTATTTCTGGCAGTTTAATTTTAGATGCTCCGCTCCGGCGTGGGAAGGAAGACAGGAAGGGCACTTAGGTGGCTGGACCAGAGGGGAACTACAGCTGCACGACTTTTCAGACTGTGTCCCGTTAGCAACAGGCTGCTCGTGGCTGCTGAGCTGTGCCACCCACACCTACTTCCAGGTCGGAGGGCCGGGAGGGCGGGGGACCAGGCTGAGCCGAGGCCAGATACAGCTGGGAAGCTCTTCTACACCGAAGAAACCAGGGTGTGTTTGCAGAAGAACCAGCACATTCTGAGGAACTTGGGCCTCCTTGTAAGGATGGGGATGGGCTAGGAGTCGGCCAGGCCCCGGTCATGACCCCAGGATGATGTGAGGATTCGTGGACACAACAGCAGGTCTGGGCCAGCTCAGTGCCTGGCACCCGGCACGACATCCGTCAGTGATCGCCTGTCTCCTGCCCTGTCCCTCTCTTCCCTCATAGAGGCATCTCAGGGGGGAAGAGGCTGCCCAGGACCAGATAGCTTGCCTTTGGGGACTCCGGCCAGCGTGGAAATCCACAGGCCTGAGGGTGGAGGCCAGTAGGAAAGAATTTGGGTGGGGATGGTCTTTAAAAACTGGTCACCACAGGAGTGGTGACTGACGAGTCTCCTGATACTTAAGAAAGGGAAAGGGTAAGTTTCCAGATCTAAGACTGATGGATTATATTTTTGATTGAGCTCATCCCTGGCCCGAATTCTGGGACACGTTATAAAACAGAAAAGAAAGTGGAGATCACAAAGAAGTCTGGTTTGTTTGGTATTACAGTATTTACTTGTCTGTTTACTTATAGGGCTGAGCAGAGGGCTGGTGCTCGATCCGCGCACTTGAAAATGAACTGTTAGCAAGCCAGGGTGATGTCATTTGCCCCTGGCCACGGGGTTCCTATGGGTGTCCCAGGAAAATGCCCTATGGGTAGGCTATTTGGAAATTTGGCAGGGCATTTCAGAGTCCCTCCTGAAATCTTCGTGAACCACAGAGGGGAAATGGGAACTGAATGTTGGCCAGTTGAGGTAGGACTGAATTTGGTTGTTGGACTAGCTGTGAATCTGGTAGAGCTGTGAGATTGCCGATATTTGACCATTTTGACCTACAAACATGGCCAGGTCGCACGGTTCACCGGCTATTTATTGGACTAGGAAACTGCATAAATCCCTTCCAGCACAAGGGCTCTGTATTGCTAGGAGACTCTGCTTGCCCAGAGAAGCTGGAACTCCAGCCACTGCATGGAGGTGAAGACTCCGATTCTGGGGTCAGAGGCTCTTGGCTCAAATTCTGGCCCCTACCACTCCTAGGGTTCATGAAGGAGCATGCACAGTGTGCCCAGCCTGGTGCCTGCCCAGGGCTGGCCCCTCTCTCTGCTGAGGGTCTTTGCACCATCACCTGCTCTCTGCTCTACCCCGGGGTGAGAGGCAAAGCAGGAATGAAGCCAGGAGGTGTAAGGTCAGAGCTGTAAGTGGCAGTGCATTGGGTTTGGGATCCAGGGGGAACAACAGGGGTAGGGGAACTTTGTGCAGTGGATAGAACCAAAGGATGGGGAGGCGCTAGGAAGATGCCATGAGCATTGAGACTAGCATTTGCCAAAATGTAGATAGCAACCGGGGCCAGAGACATAAGTAGGGCGCTCAAGGATCTAGTTTGTTAGTTATTGCTGCAAAACCAACTCTCAGCCCCCAACTCAGTGGCCTCCAACAGCAAGTCTTTGTTCTCAAGATCAAGGGTCTATGGGATGGACGCCGGACCTGGGGGTGGCTATTTCAGACGTGGGTTGGATTTTTGTTCTCGTTTTAGGATGAAGAGAAGGAGCATGGCTAGGGCATGTTTTCCTCAAGGGGTGAATGGAAGCATGCCATGTTCCTTGAGGCCTGTCACTTCTACCTAAATCCCATTGGCCACGGCAAGGCCAGGTTGGATGAGGGAGGAGGGTGCACAAACCCTATGGAGGTGGAGGAGGGGGAATGAATGATCACCAGACAAGAATCCATTTTGCCACCATGTTCATCTGTAGGAAAGAGTCAGCAGCCACTAACACGAGTACTCAGGTATGCTGGAGAGCTTCTCTTTATTTTCATTTTTAAATTTTTCTTAGAGAGAGAGTGCAAGTGCATGTGTATGTGTGTAGGGGCAGGGGCGGAGGAGGGAGGTGCAGAGGGAGAGAGAGAATCCTACACAGCTTTCACACCCACTGTGGAGCCCAACGTGGGGTTTGAGCTCATGACCCTGACATCATGACTGGACCTGAAATCAAGAGTTGGATGCTTAACTGACTGAACCACCCAGATGCCCCTGGAGAGCTTCTCTTTATTATTTATTAAAAAAAAGACTTTACTTATTTATTTGATAGAGAGAGTACAAGCAGGAGAGCAGCAGAGGGAGAAGGAGAAGTAGACTCCCTGCTGGGCAGGGCGCCTGACATGGTGCTTGATCCCGGGACCCTGGGATCATGACCTGAGTTGAAGGCAGCTGCCTACTGACTCAGCCACCCAGGTGCCCCGAGAGCCTCTCTTTAAAAGGCTGGGGACACACTCGTTACACAGCTTCATCAAGCTGCTCTGTGACCCTGACAGATTCTAGTCATGAAAGCAGCCACTCCCATTATGCTCCTTCTATGGAAGCCAATTAGTGCCAATCCTCAAATCAGCCCTACCAGGTAGTGTTATTTAATTTTCTCTTTGAGGAAACCGAGTCTTTGAGATGTCAGTTGACCTGTCCTGGCCCTTAAGGCATTTCAAGGCAGAACCAGGACTCCAAGGCAGATCCGGGTGCCCCAAGGTCTGTATGCTTTACCTTGTGCCAGCCTTGAAGGCCTGAGACCAAGGCACAGGAGATTCCAGCTCACAATAGGCTGCAAAGAGGTGTTTAGGGGCAGAGAGGGTGCCCTGTGATCCCACTTCTAAAACGGAGTCCCATGCCTATCTGGCTGCTTTGAGGGACTGGCCAGAGTGACTTTCCTTTCATGAGACTGGGTGAAACTCATACTTAGTCGCCTTTATGGGGTATGTTAAAATGGCCAGCTCCAGACTAGCAGGGGGTAAATTTGGGTTCTTTATGGTGAAATGTATCATGCTGAAGACATCACATTGGTCCCCTAGGAGGTAGGAGACAATGAAGTCATCATTGCTCATAAAGCTCATCTGCCCTGAACTCAGCTCTGCTGCTGGCTGCCCTGGCTATGGATGCTCAGTAAGGGGACAGATTCTTAATTCCATACCTATTAGTGTGGATGCCATGGGAAGGACGGCTCAGCCATTGATCCTGCTGGGACAGATGGCCCTGTGTTCCTGCCAGGGCTTCCCAGAGATCCCGATTCTGAGTTTTGGGGGCCTGGCATATAGGTCACCCCCGGAAATGACCTTGGAAAACCATATGTTGGGGCCCTGCAGCGGGAGCATTTGTATTCATGAGAAAATTGACGATCTCATACCTCTGGGCTATAAAAGGGCCTTGGTGCCAGGCTAATAAAACTCCGAAATCAATATTCTACGAGGTCCTAAGTGTTGCAGAATGAGGCGCTGTTTGCTTCAGGTTTGCCTCTGAAATTAGATAAATTAACGTAATGAATTCTCACAACTCATTTGCATACATCGCCAATTTGATTTTAGAGGGAAGCATCGGAGAAGATGGTGCTGTGGATGCGCGTGTTGGGTTTGACCTATTTTCTGAGCTCTTTGTGTCTGCAGCGTGTGCACATTCTCTTCAAATGAAGCCGTGGCACCGTGCTTTAGAATGAGTAGGAGGTCCTCCGCCGGCACAGAAATGAGCCGATGCCCCAGGGAAGATACTGGGTGGCGTGTGAACTTCAGGGACTGTGCTTCTGGTGGCCTCTGGCTCAGCCAGTGACATTGGGAAGGCGTCTCGACCTCCTAGAAAGTCCATCTGTGTGCTCGAGGCTGGAATTCTGGGGGGGGGGGGGCTGCCCACAGCCTGCGTGGGTGCTGGGAGGAGGCCATGCTGTGGCTGAGGGTCCTCTGTCTGTGCTCGCTCCCTTCTCTCTTCTGTGCAGCTCATACCAGCTCTCCAGGCCGGGAGAGGGGACCCCACGCCCCAGGCCATCTTCACAAGGAGCCTGAGCTGGCCACACGGTGTGGCGAGGAGCACTGCGATCCTCGGGCAGCATGCCACACACGCGGGGAAAGAGGTGTCCTCTGCAACGTGGAAAGAGCCAGACCTGGGACTGGTCCCGGGGCATGTCCCATCCCTGTCCCCAGATGGTCTTCAACACCCTTTGCTTTCACTGATGAGCCCTGGGAGCGCTGGCTCCTTCCTGGGCTCCTAGTGGAATCTCACCTGTGGGAGAGATGGATCCATTTCCCCCCATACTGGGCCGTGTGCAGGCCCCAGCTCTGGGAAGTAAGGCTCTCCCATTAAACGCGCTTGTTCCTCCTGATGTGTGGAGATGGGGTTCTAGAAGCCTGGAGTGTGAGTGTGAGAACCTGGCAGACGAGGAGGTGAAAGCTGTGTGAGAAGTCAAGGTTTCTCAACCCTGAGAAGGAAGCAGGTGAAATAGTAAACCTCCTGCCAGAAGCTTTGAAAACAGCATTGTTCATCTGCCAGCAGGCGTCTTGTGTGTCCCCTTGAGGACGGTCACACAGGCATCTCATTGTTCCGGGGACATGGCCTCATGTCCTGCCTCCAAGTCTTTGGCCCGGAGAGCCCTCGGTGACTCCGCTGACCCGGAGCCTGGCTCCCCACAGCCTCTTGGGCCCGAGTGCGGCACTGTCGACAGTGCTGTCTCCATCAGCGCCATCACCTGCCCTTGTCTTGTTCTTACATTCTGGAACATTCTGGGTAGAAGTTTTAGCCAAATGCCAGTATAACGCCATGCACTAGGTCAGAGTGTTCTTGGGTGCCATCGAACAATGGGAATTGGCAAAAATGCGTCATGTTTGCCAGTGGCAAGAACCCCCAAGTCAAGTGGCAAATGCCCCTGATGCAGGACAGGCAGGAAGAAAGTTCTGCCCAAAGTCTAAGTGTCTTCTAGGCAAGGAGGCCTGGCGCGGCGGTGTGGGGTCTCGCGATGCCGTCAACAGCGAGGTGAGGATGAGGTGGTTCTCACCTCATAGGGCTGGAGCAAGCGTGCCGGCTCCAGTGGCAGTGTGGAGCGCGGTGGCCCGTGATCAAACTGTCATACCTGTCAGGTGCCGCCGTGGCACGGCCAGGCTCCCTCCACCTCATTTCAGGGTTTGCTCCTCATCCACGGCAGGGATGGGGCCCACCAGGGGCCTCCTCAGAGTCACCCTCAGGTCCCCCTGCCCTTCCCCACCCTTGGAAAGGGAAGAAAGTAAGGAAGAACAACGACCCCTGGGGTCACACTGCCACCACACCAGGCCTTGCAGACCTGCCACCCAAGATTAGCTCCACCCTTGGGCAGGGATTCCCTCTGTCCCAAGATCCCATCCTGCCCCAGGCACAGGATGTAAAGTCTCAGCATCTGAGTCTGGGTTCTGTGCATTAGAGTTCAGGTTTTGGGCGAATGATTCTCTGTCTCGAGACTCAGTTTCCTCCTCTGTAAAATGGGTGTAATCCTGCCTCCTTTGCTGGCTTGTGGGAGAGGCGGAGGACATGCACAGCAGGAAAGGGCTTTGTAAATGGGGGATGCTCTTGATGCATCTTGGTGACGATACATCCGGCTTTCAGGGGTGTGAAGACGTGGCCTTCCAAACAGTCTACATTGATTTTTCACAAGACCACTGAGGACCTGTCAGTAGGGATGCCATTGTACGAATGACAAGACTTCTATGAACCTCGAGGAGCAGGAGAAGCAAATGCCAAAGGTGGGTGCTCCTGGGTGAGTGTTTCAGCTTCAGTTAGTTTTTCCATTAGAGACACTCACAGCTGGGCTGGACCAGCCCTGAAGGTGTGCTGCTCCGTGGGGCTGCGGTAGAAGGCACAGAAGGACCAGACTGGGGAGGTGGGGGGCAGGGAGGAGGACATTTAGTGGGGGAGGCCTCCCGCCTAAGAGTGGCTACTGCCGCAGCTCTGTCCTGGAGGTAGTGGGGGGCCAGGCTGAGGGGGACCAAGGGGTCTGCATCTCTCTGACTGGACCCTGCTTCCCTAGGTTACCAGAATCCTCCAGGGGCTGACATCTGCCCCAGGGGACCCTTTGGTCAGTGTGTTGGATCAAGAACTCCCCCTGCCCCCCAGGCATTGGCTCGGTGGAATGTGACTGGGTGACACACCATCCTTCTCTGTTCTCCTGGGACTACGATCTAAGCTCAGGAAGAGCCCTGACCGCTAACCAC
Source organism: Canis lupus baileyi (assembly GCF_048164855.1). Taxonomy (NCBI): domain Eukaryota; kingdom Metazoa; phylum Chordata; class Mammalia; order Carnivora; family Canidae; genus Canis; species Canis lupus. The sequence goes on from NC_132866.1 coordinate 7,607,699, forward strand.
AGCCTTAGCTAGGAGCTCCCTGCTGTACCTGATGCAGGTATGGGGTCCAGGGCTGCAGGTGTCAGATATCTGAGGGTCCAGGCTGCTGGCTTAGATGTGGAGAGTGGATGGGGCAAAGCCACTCCCCAGGGAGGGGGGGACTTGCAGGGAAGTGGTGAGCCCACCTGCTCTGAACCAGCAGCGTGCTCAGCACGAGCCAGGGAAGAAAGCTAGGCCTGCGTGCGGGTGTGCGAAACCTCCCAGGTTTTAACATTTTTAATTCCCGTGTATTCACATACAGTGTTACATTAGCTTCAGGTGTGCAGTATAGTGATTCAACCCTCCCGTGCAACACCCGGTGCTCATCAGGGTAGGTGTAATCAGTGTTCTCTTCATCCCCATCACTTATTTCCCCTGCCCTCCCCCCCCCACCTCCCCTCTACAAACCACCTGTTTGTTCTCTATGGCTCAGTTTTTTGGTTTCTCTCTCTTTTCTTTCATTTGTTCATTTGTTTTGTTTCTTAAATTCCACATATGAGTGAAATCGTATGGTATTTGTCTTTCTCTGACTTATTTCACTTAGCATTATACTCTCAAGATCTATCCATGTTGTTGCAAATGGCAGGATTTTATTGTTTTTTATGGCCGATTAATATTCCATTGTGTATATATGTATATTTGCAGCCTCTTCTTATCCATCCATCAGTCAATGGGCATTTGGGCTGCTTCCATATCTTGGCATGAATAATGCTGCTATAAACAGAGGTGTTCCCAAATCTTTCCAAATTAGTGTTTCAGGTCTCACATTTAGGTCCTTAATCCATTCGACTTTATTTATTTATTTATTTTTATTTATTTATTTTTTTTAATTTATTTTTTATTGGTGTTCAATTTACTAACATACAGAATAACCCCCAGTGCCCGTCACTCCCACCCCCCGCCCTCCTCCCCTTCCACCACCCCTAGTTCGTTTCCCAGAGTTAGCAGTCTTTACGTTCTGTCTCCCTTTCTGATATTTCCCACACATTTCTTCCCCCTTCCCTTATATTCCCTTTCACTATTATTTATATTCCCCAAATGAATGAGAACATATAATGTTTGTCCTTCTCCGACTGGCTTACTTCACTCAGCCGACTTTATTTTTGTATATGATGTAAGAAAATGGTCCAGTCTCATTCTTCTGCATGTAGCTTTCCAGTTTTCCCAACACCATTTGCTGAAGAGACTGTCCTTTTCCCATTGCGTATTTTTGCCTTCTTTGTCAAAGATGAATTGACCATATAATTGTGGATTTATTTCTGGGATTTCTATTCTGTTCTATGGATGTGTGTATGTATTTTTGTGCCAGCACCATATTGTTTTGATGACTTGTAATATAGCTTAAAGCCTGGCATTGTGACGATGCCCCCAAATTTGTTCTTTTTTAAGATTGCTTTGGCTATTTGGGGTCTTTTGCGATTCCACACAAATTTCGGGACTGTTTGTTGCAACTCTGTGAAAAATGCTGTGGGTATTTTGATAGGGATTGCATTCGATCTGTAGATTGTTTGGGTGGTTTAGACATTTTAACAATATTTGTTCTTCCAATCTATTAGCATGGAATGTCTTTCCATTTCTTTGTATCCTCTTCAATTTCTTTTATCAGTGTTTCCTAGTTTTCAGAGTGCAGGTCTTTCACCTCTTTGCTTAAGTTTATTGCTAGGTATCTTATTATTTTTGGTGCAATTATAAATGGGATTATTTTCTTAATTTCTCTTTCTGCTGCTTCATTGTTAGTGTATAGAAATGCTACGGATTTCTGCACATTGATTTTGCATCCAACACCCTCACTGAATTCATTTATCAGTTCTAGCAATGTTTTGGTGAAGTCTTTAGGGTTTTCTATATATAGTATCATGACATCTACAAACAGTGAAAGTTTGACTTCTTCCTTACCAATTTGGATGCTTTTTACTTCTGTTTTTGTCTGATTGCTAAGGCTTCCAGTACTTGTGTTGAATAAAAGTGGTGAGAATGGACGACCTTGTCTTGCTCCTGAACTTAGAGGAAGACCTCTCAGCTTTTCCCCATTGAGGATATTAGCTGTGGGTTTTTCATATATGGTGTTTATTATGTTGACGTATGTTCCCTTTAAACCTATTTTGTTGAGGGTTTTTTTTTATCATAAATGGGTGTTATATTTTGTCAAATACTTTTTCTGCATCTATTGAAATGATTATATGGTTTTTATCCTTTTTTTTGTGGATCTGATGTATCACGTTGATTGGTTTGTGAGAAATATCCCAATTTTTAAAAAAAGATTTTATTTATTTATTCATGAGAGACACAGAGAGAGGCAGAGACATAGACAGAGAGAGAAGCAGGCTCCTCGCAAGGAGCCTGATGCAGGACTCAATCCCCAGACCAGGATCACGCCCTGAGCTGAAGGCAGATGCTCAACCACTGAGTCACCCAGGAGTCCCCAAATCTTCCAATTTTTAAGTGATAGAACCACTTCAGATTTCTGTAAGATGATGTGAAGAGCTAAGCAGTGCAATAGAGGACAGTTGGGTGCACGGAAGACAGAGAGACAGGAGGCCACCCCCCTCCCTTCCTTCCCCAGGGCTGGCTGGTGCATGACCTACAGGCGGGGGACTCCCTGACCCTTCCTCCCAGCTGCTCCTCCCCAGGACATATCACATCTTCCCTTCCTCCCCTGCCATGTCTGCCTTCTTGTCCCTTACTCTGAGCGTCACACTGCTGTCCCTTTGGCCCCTCTCAGGTCTAGCTCTGGATCTTGCCTGGTTTTCCTCTCTGACCACCCCCCTGCAGGTCATGCACTACCATCCCCTCCCTCTCCTGACCTGCCCTCCAATCTGCTAGTCCCAGCAGCTCCCAACAGCCTTTACCACCATCAAAAACTGCTGGCTTCCAGGTGTGTCCCTCGGAGAACATGCTTGGGAGGAACAGCACCTCTTGCTCCCCCAGCCGTCCTTCTGTTCATGGCCTCATCCTGGAAGGACTGGGTGTGTCATTCTTCGTGCCGGCCACACCCCAGCTAGCCCAGAGTCTTGGTTGATGTCCTCCCTTCTCCCCCCATTTTCTATCTTTACTCTTCAAATTCACCCAGGAGCAGAGTGGAAGATGGCAGAGAGAGAACCTGTGGATCAGTCAGTCACCCCACAAGCAACCTCTCTCACATGCTTCTTTCCCATCAGCCCCTGGCCTGCTCCTCTGGGTTAGAACCAGCCTGAGCCTTGGACTGCGAGGCCGTGCAACTCCAGGGCTGCAGCAAGACCACAGTCAATTCCCATGGTGCCTTTGCACTAATGAGAGCCCAGTGCTCCTCGCTCAAGAAAGACATTTGGTAGTTAGTCCAACATTGCAATCTGAATTGCTGGGGGAAGGGCACTCCCTGGCACACAGCAACTCTGGTTGCACATATGTGTGTGTGGGCAAGTGCACACGAACCCGAACCTACCTTCCTGTCCAATTACACAGCTCCCAGGCACTGGAGCATTTGTATCTGTTTAGTCTGAAGGAGTGCAAATCAGGCCTCAGACAGCAACGGGGGAGGGGGGCAGGAGAGGTAACCTGGGGATGTCTACGCTCCAAGTGTCCACAATGAGTGCCTGTGAGTATGTACATGGCAGGGTAGGTTAATGTGGAAGGGATTTCCCGCTGACTCTACTCCTCAACCTTACAGACTGGCCAGGAAGTCTAGAACTCCATGGCCCCTTGTGCATTCTATGTGCTATGTCTACAAGCTGTGTGAAGCCCCTCTCAGTGAAGGTACCCATGTGCAGTGTGCAACCTGAACATCCACACAAGGCCTTCTTGGGTTAAAAGTATAGGTTTGGATAATAGTCCCCTGGGCTTGTATCTGGGCTCTGCTAATTGTTAGCTTGAGACCGAGCTTTGCATAAATTAACCACGCACCGTGTGTAGCTTTTACTATCAGGGAGCTACGAAAACGGGCAGATCCTGGTGACCGGGGGCCCTGGGTACCGTCAGTGTTACAGCCCTCAGCTAACAAGACAGGCCCGAGGGCCCGCAAATGTGGAGTTCAGGTCTGAAAGGGAGGGCAACCCTGAATCTTTTCAAAAGGTGTCCTGGGTAACTCCAGCAGACAATCCCTGAGCCCACTGCCCCCGGATGGGCCAAACTACCCAAGGTTCTCCAAACCTCTAGCTCTGCCATGACTTCTGCCCTTGTTCCTGCTGTCCCCTGCCTGGGCCGTGCAGACCTGGTGAGCTGACCTCGTCCCTCTGGGCTCCGTGTCAATAGAAGCATAGAAGGAATCTGGTGGTCCTCCCTTCTCTGAGCGGGCTGGCCCCGTGCTTGGTCTCTGACCTGGATGGTGGGCAGCCCGAGGGCCCTTGGGCTCGAGCAGACTCACCCCCGAGCCTCAGCGAGGCGCTGGGCACACAGGTCACCAGCGGATATGGGTGAAGGACCATGGCATGTCACTGTGCCCCTACGTGTCCCCTGGGCTGTGAGCTCCTGAGGGGCAGACGCTGGCTTCTCTGGATCTTGGAATCTCCCAGTCTCTGCCAGGAGGCAGGGGCTGAGCGGTGGTGGGGAAACAGGCTCAGAAAGCCCATGTGGGAATTCGAGAAGCTGCTGAAAGAGCTATTGCCTCCTCAGCAAGAGGAGAGAGGGGAGGAGTGACACAGCTTCTGGGCTGCCCGACAGGATGTGCGTTAACTCCTCCAGAAACCACAGCACCAGGGGCTTTGGGGCTGAAATTCCTGCAGGACACCAGAGATTGTTCTATAAAAATACCCTTTTAAAAATAGCAGCTGGTTTGGTTTTGTTTCCTAAAGGCCGTGGAGTGCAGCTTCCTGATTTGGGAAGACAAGTGTCTGAGCAGCACAGGGAAGGCCAGGGTTTGGGCCCTGGAGGGTCAGCCTGGGAGTTCAGGGTGCCATCCGCACTCTCACGGGGGCCCTGGGGGCCGGACCTGGCGGCTGCACCCATGGGCAGTGACCCGTGACCCACAGAGGCTCTTCAGGTTTTATCCTCCCCCACTGCTTCCTCCCCCTCCCCTCCTCTCCTCCACTCCCCCCTCCCCTCTCCCTTCCTGCTCCACATATAGACCTGAGTTTACAAGAGCTCCAGAGACTGGCACCCGGAGGTGTGAGTCCAGATCCATCACTTCCCAGCTCTGAGATCTTGGTCAAATAACCTCACCTCTCTGGCTCCTTTCCTTCTTCTACAAAATAGGAGTAACAAGAGTCCTAGCCTGATAAGGCCCTGGTCGGATGACAGAGGCAGCGGCCTGGAGTCACCTACTTCCCCATCCGGCCACCCCTCAGGACTGACTCATCAGAGGGTGACGAGGGGGAAGAATGGGAAGCCCCTGCTCTGGGTGGCTCGAGGGGCCACGCGGCACAGCAGGGGTCCCTCCGTGGCTGTGTCCTCCTGCCGTGGAGTAGGAGCGACGTGTTTCCCTTTTGGTTTTCTGTTTTCCCAAAAGTTGTGCCTTTTGCTGCACTGTGCTTGCGGTCAGAAAGACGAAAACAATAAATGCCATTTAGAAAGAAAATAGCATTTGCTGAGAACTTCTGCTTTCTGGTCTCAGCTGGAACCCAAGGGCCCTGGGGGGAGGACTTCGTGTGGGCTTCAGGCTGCCACGCAGTAGGTGGGAGCCACCAGGGCCGGGACTCTGCAGGGACTTGAGCCGACCACCCTGGGCTGGGTGGCCTGCAGCAACCAGCGGCCATTCCAGCCCCAGCAGGGGCCTGTGGGGAAGATCCGGGTTGGGTGTGTTTGCTCCTGTGTCCCCCACTCCCTTCCTCCACGGTGACCACCTCCTGCCACTCTGCCTTCGGGGGCCCTGCTTCCCCCCTTCTCTGTCTTTTGGGGCTGTTGACAAAACTCCAACTCCTTGGTCAGGGGCTGGGATATTTCGACCCAAAGCTCTGTTCCTGTGGACATTTTGTCCTCGAGACATTTTGAATTCAAGGATTTTAATCAGAATTAGTCAACAGTGATGCGTTTCCCTCTAGAAAGTACCAGAATTCCACAGGGAACTCCATTAAGCCAATTTAATCCCTTTACCAGTTTTCTGTCCAGCACAGTTAAACCATTTCCAATGTTTCCGTCTCCATTTTGCTGAAATTATTTTCATAGAGATCAATTCTCTTGCATTTAGAATTTCACAGCGGAGGTTTGCTCCATAAATCAGTTCCTTCTCCATCTCAGACTTTACTAATCGCAGCTGCCGCCGTGGCGCTGTGTGGAGTCTGTCAAGGTTGGTCTTCCTGGGTTATGGTCTAGTTTGCGTTTTTCGGAGTTAATCCATGAGGACACAGTGAGCAGTTTCAGGAGACAGGGAGCTAGTGGGGCAGGGCCCGTGGAGGAGGGGAGAGGGAAGGGACAGAGGGAGACACAGAGAGGGGGACTGAGGGGCCTCTGGGCAGAAACAGAGCTGATGCTCAACTGAGGCTCCTGGTGAAAGACCACAGCCCTCCCTCTGCCAGTCTGAAGGCCCTTCCAGGAGCATCCTGGCTGCTACTGATGCAGGTGTGCTGCCACCTGGCACACGGGCTGGAAGGTAAGATGGAGGGGCTGCCAGCTGCCACGTTCTGCTGCATGAACAGAGCCTAAGTAGGAGGGTCAAGGAGCACAGAAGAACGGTGGACCAGGAGACAGCCAGGAAGGGAAGTCCAAGGGCCTTGATCATTTCAGACCCTGGATCCAGCCATGCCTGACTGCAGCGCCCCAAGCTGCCCTGTTATATACTTCTCCAATTTTTTTTTCTTAAGGTAATTGATTTGGGGTTCTTTCACTTGCAACCAAACATATTCTCCTGAACACCCTCCAGCTCTGGGCTCACACGTCTGTGGTGTCTGTTCCCGCTCATGTGATTTGATGTTCCTCAAAGCCTTTCAGGAACCCCCTTGTCTCTCCCCCCCCACCCCGTGTCTTCTCCCTTGGCTTAGCGTTGACCTATCAGGAGTCTATGGACTACAGACATTCTTTTTCAGATGCCTCTTGAGTGCCCAGCATGATGCTGGGGACCAAGAATGGGGTGGAAGCATTGGGACAAACTCCTCAATCTCACTTCTCTGTTGCCTTCTCTGTGAAGCAGGTAAATCACAATTCTCGCCAGCAGCTCTGTGAACAGCAGACTGTCGAGGTACTAGGAGATGCTGGTAGTCACTCACTGCTTGAACCATGGTGGAAAGGGCCCCCCGGAGGCTGGGGCAGGAGCCTCAGGATGGCTCCCAAGGTCTCACGGCTCTTAGAGGCCAGGGAGTTAGTGACCTGTGACCCGCCCTTGTGAAGGGAAACCTCTGGACTGAGAGGCCGAGAGGGGTCAGGGGTCCCGAGGGACAGGCTGAGTGCCCAGCACGCACCTGCTGCAGCGAGCAAGGCCACAGGTGGGCAGCCTGTGAGATGGGCGCCCCGGAGCCCTGGTCTGGCGCTGGGATATTCATTCCCATGCTGTGTCTGTATTGCTGATGTCTGCTGGAAGCCAGATCCTCAGAAATAGCTGGCACCCTCTTTTCTCGTGGCGCCTGTAACCACAGGTACATCAGTCTCTGCTGTTTACCGGAGTCCAGAGTGGGGCCTTCTGTGGCCTCTTGGACCCTGGTTCTGGCCACGATGTTTATTGGAAACACGGGGGGAGCCTCAGCACGGCTCCCTGGTGGTGGGGCCTCCTGTGCAGCATTACACATCTGTGGGGTGCTCCCCTACATTCTGGGGGTGTCTGCTCGGTGGTGGCATTCCTCTGTAGGCATGTGGAAATTTGATTGGGGGGGGGGGCGGGGAAAGCTGTGACAGGTGTTTTTTGGAGCAGTGAACTCAATCCTCAAACATGATTTTGTATTTTGAGAGCTAACAAGCAAAACCAAACACCAACCTTTGTTTTCATAAAACAAAGAGAGGCAAAACTGAAAAAATTGTCTTGGTGGCAGGGAGTCCTCACAGGAGTGGGAGGGAGGCAGAAGCACGCCTGGGGTGGGGGTGGTCACCGTGGAAAGCTGTCTCCCTGCGCTGCTCCAGCCCGCCTCGCCTGGATTAGCCCTGACCTGACGCAGAATCAGCTGTCTTGTCCCACAACTTTAGGCATTTTGAAATGTGTCGGAGACGTCCTTCCTTGCCACATACAAAGAACATGTATCGTGTTACAGAGAACCGAGGTGATAAGGGTTGTGTGACCCCCATGTATTTTCCATCCAAAAATGCCAGGGAGTAGGGACACCTGGATGGCTCAGCAGTTGACTGCCTTCAGCCCAGGGCGTGATCCTGGGGTCCCGGGATCGAGTCCCACATCGGGCTCCCTGCATGGAGCCTGCTTCTCCCTTTGCCTGTGTCTCTGCCTCTCTCTCTCTCTCTCTCTCTCTCTGTCTCTCATGAATAAATAAATAAAATCTTAACAACAACAACAAAAGGCCAGGGAGGGGTGGGGCTTGAGCCTCTGCAGTAGAGCAGGGTGGTGGCTGTGAGGGGCAGAGGAATCCACCCCGGGTGTCCCCAGAAGGTCTGTCCTCCTTCTTTGAGTCCTGGCTGAGCCCTTGGACCTCAGGGGATCCTGTCGGAGAAGGCCAGGAGCCCTGGACTGTGGTCCCCAACACAGTCCATGGAGACCGTGAAAGACAGGAGACGGACCAGATGACCTGGTCTGAGCTGCAGGGGCGGTATCATAGCTGTGTGACCTTGGACAACTCACTTAACCTCGGTTCCCATCTCTATAAGCTGGGGCGGCCGCTCCTCCCCTGTTCCACTGGTTAGCATCAAGACAACCCCTGTCCTCCCTCCCCTGAAAGACTGTAGGCAGCGAACGGATCTGGACGACCCTCCCCGCTGATAACCAACATCTGTCGAGAGCGTCTGTGTGCCGGGCACCGCTCAGATGTTTTTACCTGTGCTTATTCAACAAGTCCTCCCCACGACCTCATGGGGCAGGTGCTATTCCTATTCTTTTTTTACAGATGAGGCGACCGAGGCAGAGTGAGCTGAGAGAGGAGGCGCCAGTGTTTGAATGTGGGTGGCCTGGCTTCTAGTCTGGGTGGCTGGGTGCCGGTCCACCCCACCTCCAATGACAGTCCTGCCAGTCGGTGGGTGGGTGACAGCAACACCCTGGTGGCCTCTGCCGAGTGCAAAGGGGAAAGGACACCACCTGATCTTCTGAAATCTAGGAGCTTTCTGTGGGCAAAGAACCATCCGTGTTTCTTTCTCCACCTGCATTTCCTCTTCGACTTTCTTCAAACTTCCTTGTTGGCTTCCTTTTTTTTTTTTTTTTTTTTTTTTAAGATTTTATTTATTTATTCATGAGAGACACACCACAGAGAGGCAGAGACACAGGCAGAGGGAGAAGCAGGCTCCCTGTGGGGAGCCCGATGTGGGACTCGATCCCAGGACCCCGGGATCACGACCTGAGCCAAAGGCAGACGCTCAACCGCTGAGCCACCCAGGCACCCCACATGTTGGCTTTCTGAGACAGCTCCCAGTTGGGGAAGGTGAGGCATAGAGGGGTGACTTGTCCAAGGTCATGTAGCACGCTGCTGGCAAGAGGAGCTGGAGCCTTCTGGCTGCAAGTTCAGGGCTTCGTGGCGCTGCCAAAGTAATTTTTAATATGACAAACGTAATGGGGAGGGAAACAGAGCTAGAGAAGGGGCTCCCTGTTTTTCTGTTTCGGACTGAGATCCTCCACTTGGGGAAATCTGCCTAGTGGGCAGCTGCCTCTTATGACGAGTACCAGACCAAGAGCACAAAGGTGGGGTCTGTCTGCAGGCTCAGGAACAGAGCTTAGCTAGGGACCAGAGAAGGGTGGTCAGGCCTCGCACTCCCTTCCCTCTGACAGGTGACAGACCTCGTGGAACCCTGCTTGGCCTGGGGGTGGCTGGGGATAGTCGAAGGGCACGGGGAGGCACACCAGTGCTGCTGAGCGCACTCCTGCCCACAGCTCGGTAGCTAGCACGTGGGCTTTGGGGCCCTGCTTCGTAACCCGGCTCAGCCACTCACTGGCTGGGAGACCTTGGGCAAGTCCCTTATCCACTCTGTGTCCTGGTTCCGTTTGGTGCAAAGTAGTGATTATAAGAGTAAACACCCCAGAGGGCCTTGTCGGGTTAAATGGGACGGGTGGGTACGGCGTGTGTGCACTCGATAAACGTTAGCTGTTATCAGGATTCATATTATCATTAGCTGTAATGATGGCTGTCGGTTGCATATCTGGTTTGTTCCAGGCTTGTTCCTGGGGTCATGCACTTGAGAAATGTGACAGTCAAAAAAAGTTTGCAGAGTTTATGCAGGTGATTCCTGGCTTAGGCCAGGACCCTGACGGTAGGGTCAGAGTCAGAGTGAATCCTAGAACCACTACTTACCTTGGTGGGGACGACAGTGGGTCACCTCATCTCTCCGAGCCTTGGTTTTCTCATCTGTAGAATGGGAATCTGTTGGTTCAAAACGTTCTTCACTGGGAGTAACAGAATGCTCAGCTAACACTGGCATAGATGAAGAGGGGTTATTTTTTAAACTGCCCTCACCAGAAGTTTGGAGTAGATGGTCCAAGGTTATTGGCGTGGCTCCCAACAGCAGCCCACATTCTTCTTCTCCTTTTTTTTTTTTTTTTTTCCAACTCTTAGAATATTGGTTCTGTCCTCATGCTTGCTGCCTCATGGCCTCAAAATGATCGCTCCAACACCTGCCTCTGGTGCCTCTGGTTTGTGTTCTGGTCAGAAAGAAGAACAAAGTATTCTGTTTTCAGAAGGGGAGCCTGCCTTTGGCTGATGTCTTGTTGGCTAGAATTATGGTGAATGATCACCCCTCACTTCAGTGGGGCCTGGGAAATAAATTATTTTCACTCCCTAGACTCATCAGCAGAGGGGAGACAATTGTGGGTCCCTTTAGGCAGCAAATCCGCAGGGCCCAGCGTGGGGCCTTGGAGAGGATGTACGTGAAATGCTAATTCCAGTGCCTGACACAGATTAAGTGCCCAAGGAGGGAACACTTTATCCTTATTAGCTAAATTTGCTAAGGAATGAATTTTAAGAAGGGAAGGATTAATATCTTACAGTGCAAACCGGGCCTTCGTAAATGGATTTCCTTCTAGTTCTTCTCTTGGCTTCCATTGGCCTGCGTGGGGTTGCCCTTATGTCTCCCAATCTCAGACAAAGCTTCCACTGAAATCGCCTGCCAGGGGGCCATTCTGAGCCCCCCACCCCTCTTCCTGGGCCCTCCTCAGACTGGAGGCTTCGTGCTGCCTGGAGAGACTTGGCTTTGGGCACCCGTTACAAAACACCTGGAGAGTGTGTTTGGCCAGGGGGAGGCCGGACTGCCCTGCGACCTATCAGTGCAAACACGGGGTTAACCTGCGTGTTCTCACCCCATCCCGATGCAATTGGTGATTTTGGCCAGGAGGCCCTGAGAGGTTCCTCCCAGCCTCCTGACTTTTCCAGAAAGCTACCATCCTTTCCTGCATGGTTTCATTTTTAAGAGCGTTTTTAAAAAATGTGTTCATCCAGATAGAACTCCGAATTCATGATAAATTCATGATAACACAGCGGGTGTTTATGGCAATAAGTGTTTTCTTTGGGCTCTTGGTTGTTTACTGCCTGGGGTGATTATGCATGCAGGGGGGTCAGAAAGGAAAGTCATTAATTTCACAGCCAACCACAGGTCTCCTCGCGTAGCGGGCACCTCACCTCCAACCTGTCTCAGCAGCTAAGGAACGTGAACCTCAAACCAGGGGTCATCCCCCCGGCAGATCTCCGTTGGTTCGGGAGCCAGTGCTTGGGGAGGGCAGGAAGGAAGGGTTGTTATCAGGAACTACCCCGAGGTCTAATCAAACTGACTTGCTGATTCCCAGGTGCCAGTGACCACTGGACAGCACTTTGGCAAGACGTGGGGTGGCAGCCGTTGATCTGTGAGTCTCCCCCTGAGCAGAGAGGCTGGCAGCTTGTGATTCACTCTGGGGCTGAAGGGGGTTGAGCCGAATAACAACCCCGTGGAAAGTGGGAATTAAACAGATCTTTCAGCCTTGGCTCCCCGGCTTCATGGACCTTGCTAACAAATCACAGGCCCCGGTGCCAGGCCATCAACACAGCTGCAGGAGATGGGACGGCCGGGTTTTGATGGCTGACTTGGTTGATGCTTGGACCGAGGGTATCATCAATCTTGATACTTTTGGAAAGCTGTATGGATTTTGCTGGGGGAGGAGACTAGCTATATTAGTGGGTTAGGAAGGCTTATAAATTAAAAGCATGTTGCTGGTAGTTCTTTCGAAGTTCTCTGTGGCATTTTACATCCACCCTTACATAAAAACATCTAACATTTATTGGAGTACGTCCCATGTGCCAGATAGTGTGGAGGTCTCCCATGGATGAGCCTCCTGTGTTAATCTTCACCATGACGCTCTGAGGGAGGAACAATTCTTTTTTTTCCCCCTTTTTTCTTTTTTAAAAAATAATTTACTGGGACACTTGCGTGGCTCAGCGGTTGAGCGCCTGCCTTCGGCCCAGGGCATGATCCTGGAGTCTCGGGATGGAGTCCCATGTCGGGCTCCTTGCATGGAGCCTGCTTCTCCTTCTGCCTGTGTCTCTACCTCTCTCTCTGTGTCTCTCATGAATAAATAAAACCTTAAAAAAATAATAAAAAATAAAAAGAATTTACTTATTTATTTGAGAGAGAGCACCAAAGAGAAAGAGCATGAGTGGGGAGGTGGGGCAGAGGAAGAGGGAGAAACAGAGTCCCCACTAAGCAGGGAGCTCTATCCCAGGACCCTGAGATCATGACCCAAGCTGAGCTCGGCAGACTGAGCTCCCCCAGCACCCCGGGAGGAACAATTCTTATCTTCAAATTGAGGATGAAGAGATTCAGGTACCAAGAATAGAAGTTGCTCATCTGGGGACGCATCTGTTGGACCTGGCCTGAGAATGTGTTTAGTGTTTGATGGCTGTTAATGACAGCTGGCAATCCTTAGAATTACCATTTCCATGTGTCTCCAGTGGTAGAGCTACTGCATTAGCAATAGTACTAATTAGCAAATAATAACAACTAGCAACTAATAATAATAATTGCTAATAATTATGGTGTTATAATGAACTAAAATAATATATCAATTAATGATAATAATAATTAGCAATGGCTAGTGTATCCCCTTGCACCTGTACTCTGTCTTAGTTGTTCTAAGGCAGTTCTGTTCTGTTCTTTCTTTTTTTTTTTTAAGTAGGTTCTAGGCCCAGCATGGAGCCTAATGTGGAACTTGAACTCATGGCCCTGAGATCCAGACCTGAGCTGAGATTAAAAGTCGGACTGAGCCACCCAGGCGCCCCCCTCAAGGTGAGCGTTCTTAGCAGTTGTGATGCACAGAACACCAGGGGTCATCTGGCCACGCACAGTGGCACTCTTTTGCTATCAGGAGGACAAAGGATCCAAGTCTAGAATAAGAGTTTACTTCCTACAACCACTTCTTAAGCCATCTTGGATTGGTCTCCCCCAGAAGCAGACCCTTGTAGTAAGTAGTTTATCTAGGAGGTGATCTCAGGGAACATCTGTAGGCAGATGAGAGGGGAAGGGTACAGCAGCTGATGGGTGGTGTACTATCAAGCCAGTTTTGAGCTGTGGGCATCTGGAGCTCATTCCCACCCGAGAACTGCGTGGCGGTGTGACCACAGCTCAGAGTCCCTTCGCAGAGGGCTGTGGCAGCTGGGCTACTTACCCTCCAACCTGTGTCACTTATGGCTTGAGGGCTACTTCTGGAGACTTTTTACACTGCAGTTCTTCTGGCCCATACAGCCCATGGGCTGAGCGTGGCTGCCCGTGCTCCTGTGGCAGGAAGAACCTTCAGGCAGAGTCATGGGTTTGCAGTACGCAGTCTTTGGTGTCTGGAGAAGAATGCCAAGGGGATGGGTGAGCATCTGCCCCCGGGGGCTCACTGCTCCCAAGCCGTCTGTTCTGATCTCGGACTCCAGGTTGCTGGAAAGCCCTCTCTTCAGATCCAAAATCGGTCTGGTGTAGTCTGAAAACGACCCCACAAGGGTAGTGAGTCCCAGTGCCTAGACCCTGTGAATGCTGCATTATTGGGGAAAAGGTTCTTTGTTGACGTGAGCGAATCAAAGACTTTGTGATGAGAGATTATCCAGGATTTTGGGGTGGATCCTAATTGTTATCCTGGGTGTCCTTGTGAGAGAGACGTGGGGATCTGAAGACGGAACAGGAGAAGGCAAGGTGATCACGGGGTGGAGATTGGAACAATGCCGTCGCAAGCCAAGGAAGGTTGCAGCCCCAGAAGCTGGAGGAGGCAGGGGAGAAATGCTCCCCCGGAGCCTCTGGAGGGATGCAACCCTGCCCAAACCTTGATTTCGGACCAAGGATACTATTTTGGCATTTTGGCCTCCAGAACAGTGAGAAAATAAATTTCTGTTGTTTTAAGCTACCGAGCTTGTGGTAGTTTATTCCAGAAGACCCAGGAAATTCATATAGCATGGCTTTGAGCTCTCCTGCTCTGCCAAGATTGCTCTTCCAATATCCGTAGAAGGACCCGTGCTCCCTGGGCCTTTTTTCCTGCAGGCGAAGCAGAACACCCCAGTGTCCTCTGCTGGTTCTTCCACCGGCACACTCTTCTTCATTCCTTTACTTGGGTAAAGAAAGAAGGCATAGCAACAGACAATAGCCAGCCAGCCCTGGACCTTCTCCCAGATTCTGGAAGCTGAACCCAAGAATTGATGCCAGACCCAACCAAGCCCGTGCTTGCCATGCCTCATCATATATGGTAGACTGTGCTTCTGTGTCCAACTTCGTGGCTGGCTCAGTTGGCAGCATTGTCTCTCTACCACCTCCCAGTCCTTGCCCTGAGGCCCCAGAATGCCTAGTGGCCAAGTCCAAATATAATGACCACAACTTGTTCGTCACTAGCTTCCAAAGAGTGACCAACTAAGAAATCACAGGTCACTGGTCCTCTGCAGGTCTCAAAGTCCTGACTGAATCCTGCAAAAGTTCCTGCCTTAGTCAACCAGGACCCCAAGGCTAGAGCCTTACTACAAATGATCTGGAGATCTTGTTACAGAGCAGGTTCTGATTTGGCAGATCTGGGATGGGGCCCGGATACTGTATTTCTAACAACCTTCAAGGTGGTGCTGGGCTGCAGACCACACCTGGGGTAGGATGAATATGGAGACACCAAGGTCACTGGCTGAGTACTTACCATGCTTCAAATGCAGGTCATTTTCTGTAGAGCTTTAGCAAATCTCAAACACAAATCTCTGTTTTCCATTGCGTAGAGTGGTGTTTTCATGGTTTGGTTGCTAAGATTATTGCATTTATAACTCCATTAGGAAACACCTCATCCCTGTCTTGCCTAGAACAGAATGCCAATCGAGTTTTCCCCAAGAGTCCGTATCTGGCTTTGGCCCTCATTTCTTGTTGGGCTGTAGATTCCAAGTGGATTGACAGTGTGCCCTTCTGCAGACTCTCTAGGACTTCTCTTCTAGAATGAATGTCAAAATAATCCTGACTCCACGTTCAAATGGAAGGCACCAGAGAACTGGCTAAGACAATGACACTGCCTTGTGCTTGAGTGTGTGCCAAAGCAGGGGATTCAGAATAGTGCTCACTACCTTTCCATCCAAACCCACACCCTCCACACCTTGCCTTGGTGGAGACCACCACAGTGCTTCCAGCCTGCCTCCCTCCCTGGCCTTTGGTGTCTCTGGGATGGGAATCATGTCAGCCCATCTCTGTGGCTCTGGTACCTGGCTCATTAGGGGCCTAAATAAATGTGTGCATTAAGTATATACTCTCCAAAGACTTTTATTTTATCTCCTTGCCTGAGAGGATAAGAGACCTGCCCAGAGTCCCACAGCCAATGACAGGGAAGGCAGATTCCTCATGGCTTTTCTGAACCAGCCTATAAACTCATACAGAAGCAGACCTCATCCAGCCTGATGAGTTGATAAACTGAGGCCTGGGAGACCCAAAGACTTGGCCAGGACTCTTACAGTAAGTCAGACAATAGCTGGGCCTGGATTCTGGCTCTCCTGGCATAGATCTCTGCCAACACCTCCTTTGGGATTCTATTTGTTTCCACTAAAAAAATCAAGAGGAAAAATCATGAGGAAACTCTTCCAAGCTCTATAAAGAGAGGAGGTGGCTGAGCCCATGATTCTTGTCTTCTGGGCTTGGGTTCCCAACCTGAAGCCCTGCCTAGGTTTACTCCCTGAGATTTGGGAGTGCTGACCCCATCTGCAGGAATGGCAAGACCCTGTGATTTTGTATGTTTGTTTGAAGGTGAAGTATGATGCCCTGGAAACAACAAGGGCCAGGCTTTAGAAAGTGTAGGTAGACCTTTTACCCAGCCAATTCCATTTCTAGGAATCTCTTTTACAGAAATTCTCGTATAAATGCACAAAGTTTTATGTATATGGATACTCATTGCGGTTATATAAGAAACACATCTATCCCTCTGACTATTCTGAAGTCAGGGGAAAGTAGGGAAAAGCTTCCTTTATGTACCAACATGGGGAGATCCAAGGTATACTATTAAATGAAAAAAAACAAATCACAGAAGAATATATATGGGGTACCCTGTTCATTATTGAATATATTTATGTATGTGGATATATAGGAAAGTCCTCAACGTACTCAAGAATTTGTGGTTCCTTCTGGAAGGAAGTATATGATAAGGGGTGAGGGAAGGGTGAAAAGGAGCTTCTGATTTTAATTTTACATATTTTTTGTTTGAATTCTAAACAAAGAATTAATAAAATATCCCTTCTGTGAGTAAAAAAAACATACCAAAGGAAGCAAACAATGGCTTTGGCCATTGTTCTAACATATGCTTGGTCCTTGTGTTTGTTGTCTGTGCTCCAAACTCAGGGGCATGAAGCCACACGCATTGATTAGCTCATGGTTTCTCTGGGTCGAGAATCTGGGCATGGCTGAGTCTGGGCCTCCCGCTCATCGTCTCTCACAGTGCTGCAACCGGGGGCTGTTGTCTCATCTGAGGGCTCCTGTCAGAGGAAGGTGATCTTCCAAGGCCACTCACGTGGCTGTTGGCAGGTGTCAGGTCCCCACGGGCTGTTGGCCAGAGACCACCTTCAGGTCCTTGCCACAAGGACCTCTCCAAGGGTAGCTCACAACATGGCAACTGGCTTTCCTCAGAGTGAGCAAGTGAGAGAGTGGGGAAAGTGAGCTAGGTGAAGCCAGAGTCTTTTTGTAACCCAACCTCTGCAGTGACCTCCGCTCACATTTGACATGTTTTATGCAGACCACAGTGTCTCTAGGTCCCACCTGCAGTCACGGAGAGGGGATTATACTAGGAGGTAGAGGCTATGGAGAGCCAACCCAGAAGTTGCCTACCATACTCCTGGTCTCTTCTCTTCAGTGTTCACAAGCTTTGAGACATTGGCCAGGTCACAGAAAACCTCTGGACTCCAATTCCTTATCTGTAAAATGGGCTTCTAGCAGCTGTGGCCCTCACAAGGCCATTGTGAGGATGACCTATGACGGTGTGTGCAAAATAGCCAAGCACAGCACTTTCTCAGGGCAAGGCCCCATCTCCTTCTCTCCCCTGGCTGTAGAAGGACTGTGGATTCAACATTTTTCATGATTGTCTCGACAAGTTAGAAATCTATCCACGCAGACCCTGCTTCTCCGGAAACTCACTTTCAGGGGACTCTCTAGATAAAATTATGTTTATGTCAAGGAGCCTGGAATAAAGAGTTCTCTATTTAAAGGCTGCCAACACGGTGAGGAGGCAGGATGGAATGCAATGTTAATAATTGCTATGTGGGCATGAAGGTGCCATAGATTATAGAATGCTGGGAGAAAATGGGGCCTTTTGCTGTGGGTCTCAGTCATTAGCAAAATTTCGCATTCAAAATTAGTCAGAAAAGGTAATTAGTGTCAAGGAGTGATTGCAGCACTATCGTTAACATGACGGATGCCGGTGTGGGCTCACGCTAATGACTTATGGAATTTTCATTCGGGAGAGAATCGGAGCAATTTGGTGGTCAGCAGACAGTCTGAGAATCAATCACCATGATAGTCAATAATTTATCATTTCTATTTAAAGTCTGAAATCTGTATCAGCTTAAACAGAAGTGAGCCCCAATGAAGGAAGGTTAGCATCCAGCAAAATCCTGGGCCATGGATCCATCTGCCTAAGAGGCATC
The DNA here is from genome assembly GCF_048164855.1 of Canis lupus baileyi. NCBI lineage: Eukaryota > Metazoa > Chordata > Mammalia > Carnivora > Canidae > Canis > Canis lupus. Next base: position 7,625,782 of record NC_132866.1, read on the forward strand.
CATTTCTTCCCAGTGCAGAGGAAACAGAGCTTTGTTAGAAGCATCCGCTTCCGACTCCATGTTGGGGTGGAAACCATCACCCCATCATTGGGAATCATCATTCTCTGTGGGCGGCAGGAAAGTCAGGATTTACATGTTAAACTAGATTTAGCTTCATAAGTTCATCTCTGGTAATTAGCAAAACAGCTCCTACCATTCAGCGGTCCCCTGGTAACTGCGAGGTGGGGCGGGGTCAGCTCCCCCCACGGGGAGAACACGGACTCAGGGACCCTGGTCCTGACCTTGATCTTGTCCTTTCAGCACGAACAAGGTTGATAATGTCAATAATAGTAACGACACCAGCAAGTAGTTTCTGGGAGCTTACTGTGTGCCTGGTATTTGCTGAGCATTTTGCACATGTTATTTCAATGCGATCCTAATAGATGGAGGCTTAGAGAGGTTGAGGAAGTTGCTCAAGGTCACACAGCAAGCAATTACAGGGTAGATCTTCATACTCAGATCCTGGTCTCCTAAGTACCATGTTATGTTGAACTGCTGGATATAGGAAACTGTAGCTAAATTCTTATTACCTCAGCCATCTCATCTATAAAATATGAATAATAATGTGCTCCGTGCACAATTTCAGGAATGGGTTGCCTGGCGAGCTGTTGTGTGGGGTGTCTAAAGCCTGAAGGTAACTGTGATCTGGTAATTGGAACACATGGGCACACAGCAGGCACCCGTGTGCTGTTGCTTTGGTTTGAAGGCTCCCGTCTCTACCTCCTCCCTTCTCACATCCACAGGGGACCCCCAGTCCTGCCCTGTCATTCCCTGTGGTCCCGTGTGTCCACACCACCCCACGCTCTTATCATCCATGTGGTCTATAGATGCTCTTCTACTACTGCATGTCTGTGAGTCCCCTCTTCTTAAGCTCCCGGTGAGGCCCCATTTCCTTTAGGATTCAATGCAACCTCCTCAGAGTAGTATTCAAGGAGCCCCATCTCCTTGGATAATCTGGCTCCAACCTGGGCCCAGAATACTTTCTTGCACAGCTTGCACAAGTCTTAAGTCCCTCTTCCTCCTCCAGCTCCTTCTCTCTCCTCTCCCCCACCATCGTCACAGTTACCATCCTCTTCATGACGACCACCACCGGTCTTCAGTTCCTTGTGACCCCACCAACATCCCCAGCCCATCAGATTCCCGGGAAAGGATCCCTGTCCCTGTCTCCTTGCAGGGACCCATGTTTGTTGTCCCATTCTCCAGACTGGGGCTTCTCAGATACATTCTGGCAATATCTCCATGCCCAGGAAGCCCCAGAGAGACAGTTGGGGCTGGAGACAGTCTGAACTGGAGAGAGGGTAAGCTCACTGCACATGGATGGATTCTCCCAGCTCCATGCACTTGGTGCAAATTTAAAGCATGTCCTTTGTCTTCCTCTCTGTTTTTCATATCAACCATCCGGCTACAAATCCACATTTTTGGTTCAAATTGATGGTCACCAAACTTCCATTCTGGGATATCGAGCTTTCAGGATAGGAGAACCCCCTGAAATCACATACAAATATAAATACAAATTTAAGACAAAGGCCTCCAGCTTTCACAATTACTCCCAGAAGCCCATGACCCAGCAAGACTTTCCCAGGAGATGTGAGGTGCTAGGGGCGAGTCCCATGGGGTCCCCAGGGTTCTGAGACCAGGGACCAGAGGAGGCACACAGTAGAGCATCAGCAGGCCTTGACTACACTACAAAGGATTACAAATCCGCAATCACAGCAGATTTTAACATGCTTCTCTCAGCAACTGTTAGATCAGGCAAACATAAAAGTAACAAGGTTGTAGAAAAGTTGAAGCACACATTGATCTAACGACAAATCAAAGAGCTCGGGTACCCGCCCGCTAGAGCATACATATTTTTCCAAGCATATGAGTATATTTATACCAAAACTGATAGTATTAAGCCATAGAATACACCTTGACAGATGCCAAATCATCAAATCCTAGAGAAATTATGTTCTCTGCTCACATGTAATAAAATTAGAGATCAAAACCTTCTATATGCTTGGAAATAAGAAAAAATTAGTATATAATTCATATATCAAAGAAGAGATTATAACGGAAATTTCATAATACTTAACACTGAACAATAACAGAACACTATGTATATCAGCCAGGACGGGCGAGGTTATGCTAGGATAACAAGCAGCTTCCAAGTCTGCGTGGCTTACACACCAAAGCCTTGTTTCTCCTTTCCGTTACGTGTCTGTTGTTGGCCAGGAAGACATTCTACTTCACACCTTCTTTACTCAGAGACAAGGGCTGATGGAACCTCAACCATCTGGAATGTCACCAATCCCTGTGGCTGGAAAGTCTGGAAAAGAGACTGGAAAAGAGGAGAGCCCTGGGAAATGGAAGTGTCTGGAAAATGCTTCCACCCAAGAGCAGCACTCACCGGTTCCACTAGCATTTCTGCACAGCCAGGCTGAGCTTGAAGGGGGGAAGAGATATAGTCCTGTCATAGGTGGGAGGGTGCCAGTCACCAGTGGGTGGTAGTAATAGCGGCCACCACCCATGACAACACATGGATTCAATACAAGCAATGGCTTGAGAGAAACAGATGGCCTTTATGTGCCAAAGTTCGAAGGGAAGAAAGGCTGAGAACCAACGAGCTAGGAGTTCGACTTAAGAGAGTACAAGGATCATGAAGCAAAAAAAAAAAAAAAAAAAAGGATCATGAAGCAGAGAAGCCCCAAAGAAAGCAGAAGAAAATGACGAAATGATGGCAGAAATGAATGAAAGAGAAAATAAAGGGATCATTGAAAAGATCAAAATCGAAAACCGATTCATTTAAAAAACAAACAAACAAACAACGAACTAGCAAGATAGAGAAACGTATGACAAGATGGAGTAATTCAAAGAGAGGGAAAAAACCGCCACCAATCAACAATATTAGGCATTTCTTGTGAAAATGACAGAAGAGGTCAGCTTCGATGGCAGTGGCAGCCAAGAGCAGGGAGGAGCACAAGAGGTCTTTGTGAGATGGAGGTGGAGGGGAGGCCAGGGTCAGGCTTGCTGTCGAAAACTGGGGAATGAGGCGGGTCTCTCAGCTTCTGAGGAGGGCTTGGCGGGGAGAACAGACTTACTGCCTGTGCTTTTAACCAAAGTTCTAGAATGTTCTAAGCACTGATCTAAGCATTTCATATGCAGAAACTCATTTATTCCTCCTCACACCCCCAGGACTGGTGAAGTCCAGAGAGTTTAAACATTTTCCCCCAGGTCACAGGGCTGATATGTGGTGGAGCCAGATTCAAACACAGGTACCTGGACCCCAGGTCCCATGTGCTCAACTAGGGTCATTTCTGTGGCCTCCCGTCTAGAAAGCCAGTCCAACCGCCCAGTCACCCAGGCTGATCCAGGCTGACCCAAGCACAGGAGCCCTCCACCCTGGTGTCATCTGTCTATACTTACGTATCATGGTTTTGCTGTGAGAAAGGGTTTATTTTAACATGCTCAGATTCAACAATGTGTGCCCTCACTGCTTCTGGTGAAGTGCATTCCATTCCCAGGTTATATGGGCCTTCACCCATGTCTTCCTGTGGTATCTATAGGGTTTCAGCTTTTATATTTAAATGTCTGATCCATTTTGGATTTTGCCCCAGTGTGTGGTGTAAGCTCCAGGTCTGACTTTTTCCATATGGCTATCCAATTATCTTAACTCCACTTAAAAAAAAAAAAATAAAAAATAAAAAAATCATCTCTCCACACAGACTTGCGAAGCCGCCTTTCGCATATAAGAACTTTCCAGATGCAGTTGGATCTATTTCTGGATTTTCTTTCAGTCCCATTGGTCTGTTTATTCATGTGCCAATCCCAAACTCCTAATTACAGGCTTTACAGTATGTGTTAATGGCGGGTAGCCCTGCCCCCATATGGCTCTTCGTTTTCCGGGTTCTTCTGGCTAGATTTGCTTTTTTTGTTCTCCAGGATAAACTTTTTAATCAACTTGCCTCGCTCCAGAAAAAAACCTGGTGGTATTTTTTTTTTTTTAAATTGGAAGTGCATTAAATCTGTAAATTAACTTAGGCAGAAGTGACATCTTTATGATGATGAGTCTCTTGAGTCAAGAGCCTCATATGTCTCTCCCTCCAAAATAAAATTTTCAGGGGAAAAACAAGCTTCTGGGGGACACATACAAAAAACATTCCTACTTAGGTGAACTTTAAGGACCGTACAAAACAACAGTCTATACAGTTTACGGATTCATACATTTGTTGTAAGCAGACTAAGATTAGCATGTGAAGGACTCACACCATTTTAGGACAAGGAGTTACTTCTGAGGCGGGGTGGGGGGGAATGAAATGTGTGACTTTAACTGATTTTAAATGCTTTCAGAGGGAGAGAGACAGAGAAATCTGAAGCAATGATGGCAGATGTTTGATCTCAGTGGAGGATAAATAGTCTGTTGTATTATTTCTCTATACTTTTGGATATGTTTGAAATGTTTCATACGTTAAAAACAAAAGAAAAAAGGAAATATGGCTTGTGGGGACTCCCCAGAAAATAGCACACTTTAATTTCTTTTCTTTTTTTTTTTTTTTTTTACTTTAATTTCTTTTTATGTGGCTGTGGAGTCGTGTCTGCCGGTTAGGCCTCTGTCGGGGGAAGCCAGTAGATCTTTCTGTGGAAAGAGATTTTATTAAAGACTTTGCAGCCGGCTCAGCAGCTGGAGTGGGAAGATTTCCTTCCTTTAAATGGGCAGCCTTAGCAGTTCCAAAGCAGACACGAGATAGTGTGAAATTTAGGGTTTAATGAAATCTTCCTTCCGTGCCTGAGTTTGTGATAGGAAGGGTCTCACGGTATTAAAAACGTGTTTCTCAGTATGTTGTAAACATCTCATTTTCTTCCTCTAACTCCAGCCACAAGATTTAAAATCACTTGAAAAACAAAAACAAAAAAACTCCCCCAAAACCCCAAACCTAAAAAAAAACCCAACTTCCAAATGGAAGAAGGAATGGTTTCTCCTCCCGACTACACAATGGTCTTAAAAGACCCTTATTTAGAACAGCTGACAGGAAATTGTATTTTCATAAACTGATTTATTGTGCTGTCCTAATACCTCCCATTTCAATAGGACTTAAGAAAACAGTTTCAAAATTGAGTTACTGAGTCGGTTCATTCGGAACAATTTTCCTCTATGAGGAAAAGTTTTCATTACTGAAAGTGGCCCAAATCAAGGCAATCATGTTTTTCTGAATTCATTGCCTCCCAGGCACGCCCTTCAGGGGGGCTAGGTGGCCTTGCCTCGACATTCTGAGCTGTGCTTGTTTGCTGAAGTGTGTGAGCTTGGTGGGAGCCCAGCCGTTGCAAACAATTCCTTCATTTCTGTTCTCGGCAGTGGGCTTGCATATATTACAATTGCCTCCTCAGGCCCACACAGGATTTCCAGAGAAATGAGCATTGCATTAAGACACCCTGTTTTATGTGAGGAGAAACAGTGATAGGTAATTAGGCCTGGCAGCAGCACTTGGTCTCCACAGATGCCAGAGGGAAGGCCCCCGGGAGCCACTTATACTTCAAGGAATAGTTCTCCCACTCCTGTTCTTCCCTGAGGAAAGTCCCCACCAGCATCCTTAAAAAAAAAAAAAAAAAAAAAAAAAAAAAGACTTAAATTGCTGGTGAGATAGTTAACTCCAGGAAAGAACTGCTAATACACGTGAGACAGCCCTTTGTGAAAAATGAAAGTCCAGCTGGCATTCCCAAGAAAGGCTCGAGAGAGTCTGTAGTGTCTCAAGGAAGAGAAAATCTTGAGGTAAGTTGACACGAGTTGCTTTTCCTGAACCGGAACCAGGGAGTGGAGGAGTGCACTCCATGAAAGAATTTACCAACAAGAATTTCCCAAGGAAAATCTTTGACCTTGATTGAGTTTTTAACTGAAATCATGAACATCAAGAAAGGGACCAGGAAGGCAATGAAACTGGTTTCCTGTTGTATTGTTGGTCTTTCTGTTGAATTGGACTTGGAAATGCTCAGTTTTGCCTTGTGTGAGGGAGTCAAGGCAGACCATGGGCTCTGCAAGGGAGACGTGACCAGTGGTGATTCCGGAGGTTCGCATGGTGGCTCTTCATCTTTGTCCTTATATCTTCTCATCCTGTTGTTTCCTGATTCTATTCACCAACTCATCGGTCTCCCAGGGTCCAAACCTGCAGATGTGATGATATTTCTAGCTCCTCCCATTTCTGGGCAACCCACAGTCATCAGTGGTCACATCATGTGACTTCACCTCCCATTGCCTCTTTCATCTGCCCCTCTGGCCATGGATGGCATAACCACCCAGGGAAACTTCCTGACTTCCAGTCTGGTCTTCTTGGACTCTTTAAACAGGTCTTCGGGGATCTTAAAATATCCCTGGATTTGGGTTTTCCCAAAGTATAGCTGGGATTGTGTTACTCCTCTGCTCAAGAACTTTCAACTGCTCCCCATTGTCTGCAGCATGAAGTCCATGGACACTTAGGCTTCCCTTCCCAGCTCTGACTCATCTCCAGCTTTGTCTCAGGTCCCTCTGGATTGGCAGCTATCCCGCCTCTCTTTGGTTCTTGAGTTCTGTAAGGTCTTCCAATCTCAGGACATTTACACAAGCTGTTCTCTTTACCCTGGACCCAGGACTCCTCTTTTGTCATGGCTGGCTCTTGGTCCTTCAGATCTTGGCTTCCATCGCACCCTCTCGATGGAAACTGTGAGCGTCTATTGGCGATTCTGTTATGATACCACATTAACACAACATCCTTCTTAGTAGTGATCATCTATACTTAATTATTTACTGGCTTGTTTACTTGTTTACATCTGTTTCATCATTAAATTGTAAACTCTGTTTACTCTGTGTTTTATCATTAAATTGTAAACTCTGTGGGGCAGGAAATATGTCTTTTTTATTCACCCATGAATGTTTAGTATTTTGCACAACACATGCTACATGGTAGGTAGGAGACAATCAACGATGATTTATTGAATACATGAAAGAATATTTAGATTAAATGATTAGAAGTAGAATTATTGTATCAGATGGACGGTGCACATTTTTGAGATTTTGGATGCATGTTTCCAAACTGCTTTCCACAGAAGTGTAAAAATTTGCACTCTACTAGCAGTGTGTGCTATTGACCATCTCTCTACATGTTTCCCAGCACTGTGTATTATTTTTAAAATATTTGCCGGTTTGAAGGTGAAAATAGTTTACGTGCTAACTAATGGAGTTCAATGGTTTTTCATATTTTCCGTTTCCCATGAATTTTATTTATTTCCTCTATTCCTCTTCCTTTGGGGGCTTTTTGGGAGCTATTCATACCTGTTCCTGTGAGAATCACTCACTTTACTGTTGTTGTGCCGGAGGATGGTAGCTTGTGATCACCCCTGCAAAACAACATACACGCTTTTCGCAGACACTTAGCAGGGGATCCTTTTCTCACATCCATTTCTTTGGAAATGTGGTTTGTATTTAAAACTCTTAGACGTCATTCGTTGTCTGTGTCTCCATGACCCCTAAACCAGTATGGCAAAAACAAAACCCCTCACACCAGTGGTTGACATGATTGATTATGTTTTGTGTGTTTCATCTGGAACTTCGGGTGTTGTGTACACATAGACTCTGGTTCCCTGGGGAGAGTTAAAGAGCTCTAAAAACAGTTGCTTTTTCTGTGTTTGTTTTGTTTTCCTCATAAGAATGTCCGGCATTTTTTTTTTTTTTTTAATGTGGCCGATGAGATGGGGTAGGTCCTTAAGAGCCAGGGAATGTCTTGTGCCCAAGCAGATATTAAACAGGCACCAGGTAAGAGGGTACTGAGATGCCTCAGGGGTGGCCCCAGCTTGGGCCATAGGCATGCAAATGTTTTCATAGTGGTTTCATGGCGAGGGGCACCTGTGTGCGTGTGTCCTTGACTGTGGGCAAGTGTCAGAGTCTACACCTGGGTCCTTCATCTATTCATCAGAAGGCCTCTCTCCCACCATGGACTTGTCTTTTGGTGGGAGAGACAGTTAATGAAGAAGTCAGCAAGTAAATAGGGTGTCAGGGCAGGGAATCCTGGTGGGATATGCTTCAGATGAAGGGTTTGGAAAGAGAGTGCTGGCTCTTTCGGTCAACCACCAAGAGCAACAAAGAGATGCATCGGGCAGGTGTGTCTGATGGCTGGAGACTTGTGAGGCCTCCACCAGGCCCTGGGAAAGAAATTGTTCATTGCTCACTGATACCCATTCTCTCCTTTCCTATCCTAGAACCCCTGAGTTTTATTTTTTTATATTTTTTTAAGATTTTATTTATTTATTCATGAGAGACAGAGAGAGAAGGCAGTGACACAGGCAGAGGGGAAAGCAGGCTCCATGCTGGGAGCCTGATGTGGGACTCCATCCCGGGACTCTGGGATCACGCCCTGAGCCGAAGGCAGGCGCTAAACTGCTGAGCCACCTGGGGATCCCAGAACCCCTGAGTTTTATTTGGGCGCAAGGCTGCAATGAATAAAAACTGGCCCTATGACTAAGTTCTGGCCAATAGAATATAAATGCAGAAAGGGTGTGTGCAATGTCTGCTAACTGTCTTGAGGGTTATCCTTCTTTATCCCTTTCTTCTTCCCTGGATAAAAGGGATGTGATGATTGGCACTCACGCAGCCTTTTTGGACTAGGATGTAGAAGACTCGTGCTGATGATAGCAAGGTAACAAGATAGAAGGAGCCTGGGTCACTGACCCGATGGAGTGCCATAACAGATCTAGATTGTCCACCTCTGACCTTGTTTACCTAAGGGACGCAAACGTCTATCTTGTTTAAGTCACTGTTACTGTGTGACCAATAGCAGTATCATACACGCAGCCAAAGTGACTCCTAACTCACATATGCCCTGCGAATGCATCACCTTGACAGCTGGGATCATGCTTTGACTTATTTAATGTCCCCTTTCCCAAAAGCTTTGTGTGCTGCAGGGCACTGAAGGGGTGCTGGGAGGAGGGGTCCATTTTCGAGAGGGTTCATTCATATTGCTGGCAGGAACCATTAGTGCATCATCATGTGGTTGTCTCCATAGGACTCCTTGGTTGTCTTGGTGACATGGAGGCTGGCTCCTCCCTGAGAGAGTGGTACAAGAGGAACAAGGCAGAAACACTGTCTTTCATGACTCTGTCTCCAAAGGACTCTCCTGCTGTTTCATGATGTCCTACTCCACCTTATTCACTGTGGAGGGAACTATGCAGTGTGTCACCACCAGGAGGCTGGCATCATTGGAGGCCATCTTGGGTCTTGTCCCATTTCATCCTCAAGACAATTTTCCATCTTACTGGAGGGTACCTCAAGGTTCTCTTTTTTGTCCCTCAGCAAAGACAGTCTTAGCTGCAGGTGCCACAGAGAGGCCTCCTGTGCCCTTGGGTCAGTCAGATAGAGCCAATATTTGACAAAGGGTCACCTTGGAGATGATCGGATGGAAGAGGCCATGTATGCTTTAAAGATGACAGGCTAGTGTCCAAATCTCCCTGCCTGCAGGAGTTGGACGTAGAGTTCAGGGACCAGATCTTATCTGTGGAGCAAAATATGTGATAGCATTTGAGCTCAGCAGCTGCTCAGGCTGATTGATGAGAAAAGGAAGTACCTGCCAGTGATTGGTCCTTCCAAGCTGGTGTCTGTTTGCAGCTGAGCCTGGGAGCCAGTGCCATGGCTCTTTCTCGGGTATGTCCACACTAATAAAAGTGACATGTGGCCAGTGACTTTCAGCTGAGGGAGCAGTGGTGTGCTGGAGCCAACCTGAAATACCTCATAACTGCCGATTGTCCAATTTTCAGGAATTTTGAGAGCCAATTGTTAAACATTACATAAACTCATAATTAAATCCTATGAAAAACAAAAGCGATAAATACTCACAACTCATCACTTGCTAATTCTTTTACTGTGATGCATATTGAGGTTATTTGTGTCTATTGTATCTGTGTGGTGAAGATACCGTGTCATGCTGAGCCTCTTTCCTGGCCCTGCACAAGTGACCTCACACTGGTAGCCTGAAGCTGGCCATGGTGGGACTATTTACACCACCAAAGTTGGCAAATGCTACCAGTCAATGACACCTCCACCCCTGGAGTCTGTTGTTGAACATTTGCCAGCGCACCATTGTGAGGGGCATGGCAAGGAAGGATCACCTGGCTCAACAGGTGCTGTCACCCAGGGAAGAGGGCACTTAGGTGGTAATGACCTCTCTCAAAGCTCTGGTCCCTGATCCACCTTGATCTTGATTCACTGAACAGGTATCTTCCTCCCTCTGGACCTTAGGGGGAGCTGGCAGTCTCTGGGTACCCTTCTGGCCCTACAGTGTAGACAAAGCTATTAATTTTAAGAGAGCTTTTAATTTTAAAGAGTGCCCCTTTAAAATACCCCAGATGCCAGCCACCAGAGATTTCCTGTCTTGTGGAGGGTTATGGGTTCTAGGTCTGTGTGGTACTGAGGGTGGGAAGGCGAACTCCTGGTAGACCTTGAAGGGGTCCACAAAAGAAAGATGAGTTGGATCTGATCAGAAGGTCACATCCTTCCTGCATATTGACAGACAAGCAGAAAAGGAGAATTCCAGAAGCTGTCATGTAAACCAGTTCCTGACTCCAGCACCCTGCTGTCTTGACAACCGGGTGTGCTGTGCTGCAATTCGTTTCCCTGGAAAATCGGAAGAGACCAGAAAAGAAGGAGTTAATCCATCGCCACCACAGGAATGATCCCTCATTCTGCCTTTGGTGCTGCAGACCATTAAAATGTAATATTACGTGTATCACGGTCCATTTCCTGTATGTGGGGAGTGTGGCAGTATGTCTGGGACTGCGGCATCTTGCGCGCTGTGCTCCAAGTCCCCAGAGCCATAGATCACGCTGGGATGGGGCACGGAGAACCTGGGCGTGAGGGTCAGCTTGCGGGGGGTTGGAGCACTTTGAGTCTCCCTCAGAGTTCCCCTGCCTTGGAGACCTTGCTGGCGCCCATCAGGCAATGGGGATGTGGAATCGGGGAGCCATTCTGCTATCCCTTAGGTGACGATCATGGGGTCGTTCACACTGGAAGGGACCCTGAAGGGCCCATTTTTCAGATGATGAAGCTGAGGGACAGCAGGCTCAGACCAGAGGCCCTCCGCCCACCCCCACTTCCCCGGATAAAGGTCAGGTGGGTGCCATGGGCTCCTGGTCTTGGCGGGGGAGAGGCATCTGGTCTGCTGCGCGGGAAACAAGGCTGAAAATCGGTTAATTGCCAGCCTTGGATCCGCCTCCTCCGCCTCCAAAGGGTTCCAGGATGCAAAGTCAACAGGACCCAGAGCTGTTTGTGCACCATCGCTCCTAAGTGCAAATCTACAACCCTTTCAGTTATAACTGCCAGCTCCAACCTGGAATGCCTGGGAAGCAAGGTGGGACTGGGGAATGGAGAAAGACCCCTGCCACCCTCATCCAGGGCAGCTCCAGCCCTCCCTCAGGGAGGCGTTGTGTCTGGGTAGGGCTTCACAAGGCCATTGTCACCCCCTTCTTCTTTAAGTTATTTATTTTCGTATTTGAGACAGAGAGAGAGAGAGAGAGAGAGAAAGAAGAGAGAGAACAGAGAGAGGTGGGGGAGGAGCAGAGGGAAAGGGACAAGCAGACTCCATTCAGAGCATAGAGCCTGATAAGGGGCTCGACCTCACAACCCTGAGATTGCAACCTGAGCCGAAATCAAGAGTCCAATGTTCAACCGACTGAACCACCCAGGTGCCCCCGAACCCACAACTTCAGTCTGGACCTGGGCAGAGGCTCACCACCCACCTCCTCTCCAGCTGTCACTGCTTCCCCCTATGCTCCCTCCTCCTGGCACTCGGATGGGTCAGGTCACTGGTCCCCAGCAGTCCTCAGTGGGCTCCTGGGGCCCACAGCAAGGTCCAGCAGCTTACCAGGCTTGCTGGTCCTGGGAAGACCCTGCCCTACACATCTGGCCTGGGTCCTCACAGTCCGCTCAGTTGGAAATCCTTTCCCAGCTTAGGCGAACGAAACTCCCTCACTCTTGGGCCTTTTCTTCCTGCCTTTTCCTCTGCTTCTAATATTCTTCCCCATTGTTTGATTTGACTGATGAAAGAACTAATCCACCGAGGCCCAGTTTTCTGTTTCTGTAGCCTTGGAGCTCATCACAGTATGTGGCACTTTGGTTTGCTCTGGACAGCTTTCCACCGTAGCCTGGGCCGCATCTGTCCTGGTGGCTATTATAGATGAATACCCAGCACAGGGCTTGGCACAGAGTAGCCACTCAGCTGAATTAACTTCAACCAATGGACACAAGCCACCAGGGACAGAGCTTTCTAGAATTTCCACAGGTGCTGCACACTACCTTAGAAGGTAGTGAGTTTTCTGGCACTGGAGATGTACTAGTAGCAGTTAGACATCCCTGGCAAGTTTATACATTATATTGAGGATGAGTTTCTATGGCTAATTAAGATTCTAGAATTTCCCTCCTGTACCAATGTGGAGGTTGAGGAATGAGGAATGTGTGGCAGCATAGGCCAGAGTTGGGAGGGAGGAGGATGGCATCACAGAGGAGAGAGAGTTTGGATGGTGGCTTCTCTTTACCTGGACATGCCCGGTGGCTCCATTTACTCATTTACTCATGAGTCATGTGCCTTTTGCTGTGCCCAGGGCTTTACACGTATGTGCTCAGTTAAGTCCTGACTGTGGCCCTATGAGAAAAGTTCCATTATTATACTCCTTTTGTAGAGAACTAATGAGGCCCAGGTCATGCAGCAGATAGATTGTGGAGGCGAGATGTGATGGAGGCTGTCTGCATCCAGAACCCAGGTTCCTAGCTAAGATACTCCACCACTTCCCCGAGTTTGAAAAATGCCTCCATTGCTTTGTCCCCTTCAGGTTTTAACTGCTCTGCCCAGACCTCCCTTCCTGCAGGCTCCTACCCTCACTCAGCTGTGCTGTTTCATGAACCTGCCCTGGCTAGTCCTATCCCTGGACCTCTCACCTTCAGGTCCAGGAGTTCATTCTCTCTTATTAGCATTTGTTACTGATTGCATGAACTTCACAAGTATCTCTGTTCAAGGGTTTCCCCAGAGATGGCTGCAGTCAGCTTTTCTCCAAAGTTTCCTGTGTGATGCCCACCACCAGGCAACACTCTCCTTTCCTATGTGAACCCTACACAATGGCAATGAGTGGTAGGAGGATAGGGGTGGGGTTCAGAGGCTGATCCCCCTTTGCCCCAAAGAGTACTTTCCTAATTGGAGTTCAAGAAGGAAACGGATGTTCTCCCTGCAAATCCTGCTCAAAAACTGCTCTTTGTAAGAGTATTAACAATTATAATGAAAACATTGACATAATCACTCTGGGCATAGGCCATTGTAAGCACTTTGTATGTATCATCTCATCTAATCCTCTTATCATCCCAAGAGGTAGGATCCCTTTCTCTTTATAATCTCATTTTATGGATAATAAACTGAGGCCAAAGAGGTAAGGTCCTCACAGTGCTACACTTAAGTGTCAGAGCTGGGATTCAAATCTGGGTCCATTTGATTTCCAAGACTTGAATGCTTAACTTCCTTGGCCAGTTGCCTTCTAGAAGAAGGCTGTTAACAACTAAAGAGGACCTTGCTGGGAGAGATTGGAATCGGATGATGACAGACCTCAGGGTTGGACAGGCACCACTTGGATTTCCCCATGCAGCCACTGTCCTCTCTAATGCAACATGCTGGAGGCAGTCACTTGGAAAATTGAAAAATGATGAAGGCCCAAGTGAGGTGACCATTTTGATATCAGTCAATGGTTTTATGTTGTGGGAGAGCCCGGGCAAAAGCAGAGAGGCCTTTTGTCAAAGTTGTCTGCAGGGAGATGAAATGAGCCATAAGATAGAGCGAGGGCCAAGAAGAAGGGGCTAGAGCTTGGCCATTTATCCCCTGTGGGAACCCACTTAGCAGACAGCCTCTCTAATCCTCTCTTGGGGCTCCCTCCAGACACAGCAGCTTTGGTGGGGGTTCCCAGCTCTGTTCTCTCCCTGGGAGCCCAGATCACATCAGAAAGGGAGGAATTTGCCCTTTAACCTAGAGCTCCCCTTTCTCAGAGATCTGACTGCATGGGTTTTATTTTTAGAAAGAGTACAAGATTATTGAATTGACAAAATGGGCTTTAGTTAAAGAGCAGCAGGAGGAGTAGAGGGAGGTTTGGGAGGATTCTCGGAAGACAGAGATGCAGCCTGGGAGGGCAGGCCCTGTGCAGGAGTAGCCATCTGTGCAAGTGTTTTGGTCCTGGCGGCCTCAGGGCCATACGGAGCCCAGGAACCCAGAATCCCAGCTGATAAGGTGCCTGAGGGAGCCTGCCACGGGTCTGGCCTTGACCTACACAGCCCACGTCCACCCCAGCTTCTGAGACAGGCTGGGGTTTGTCAGCATTTAGTTCCACCATATTGCCCTAAACAAAAATTCAAATGAAAGATGAGGTAGCAGGCAGTACCTCAGAAGGGAAGCTCTGTTTATTGAGTGTCTGCTGGCGCCGGGAACTATGCTAGGTACTTTATAATTTCACTCAATCCTTATTGCATTCCTTTGAGATACATTTTAAGGAAACAGGAATTTGAACCGTTGGGTCTCTGCCCTGGACCAAAGCACTGTCACGCATGTTATTTATTTCTCCATCACAACAGCCCCCTGTGGTTAGGAGCACAAACTCAAACTCAGGGAGGTCAAGTCATTCGCCAAGTCCCCAGAGCTAATAGCTGGCGGAGCAGCAGTTAGTCTGTTGTTGCTTCCAAAGCCCACGCTGTCAATCCTCAAGGCTACCTTGTTCCTCCTCAGTGCTATTGCAACAGGCTCCATGTTAGGAGTGAAGCCCCTGGGGATGGGGCTCAGGGAAGGAGAATGACTAAATCCAGTGCCACAAGAGAAAAATAGGGATCAGACAGGACAGCTAGGTTCTGGGGGTAAAGGAGGGGAGGCAGAAATGACAACTTCATGGCTATGGCTCTTGCACCTGCAGGGCATGTGGAATGGAGGCTGACTTGCATAAGTGCAGAGTCACGGTAGGTTGGTGGCAATGGGGCCTCACCCAGGCTGGATGATGCATGGAGAACACAGAGGGTATAAAACAGCAGTGCCCTGAAGGTCAAGGCTGAGAGTGAATTCATGTGCTTGGAAGACTCCTGTGGCCCATGCTGTTTACTTAACTGTCCTCAATGTCAGCATAGGGCCCAAAAGGAGATGTGTTTCCTTTGCCCAGGATTGATTTTAGTTAGACATTTGGATAGTATTATCAGCCCTTAAAGCAAGTGACTGACTTCTAGGAACCTACGTGCGGAGTCTACAACCAATGCAACACCACATATCAGGTAGTGCAAGCGATGTACATCCAGGCCAGCCTCAAATCCCAGCTACAACAGTGAGCAGCTGTGTGAGCTCAGGCAATTGGGGCAACCTCTCTAAGTTCTGGTAAACCTCAGTTTCCTTGCATGCACAAAAGGCAGGCTAATACACCTTCCAGAGTTATCTTATTGTGTGCCCTTTGCATGGTGCCTGGCCTAGAGTATACAAGGCATGGTAGCCACTGGGACTGTATTCAAGGTAGAAAATGGGAACCTGGTGACAGGTCATAAGGTGAGGAGAGAAAGCCCTGGAGGGGCTTAGGCAAAGTGCTTCCCATCTGTAAGTTGGGGTGGGTTGGTGGGACGTGACTATCATATGGGCCCTTTATGCCCCTCCCAAGTACTCTAGTCTCAGATTCTGGGATTTATAAGATCTGAGTCAGTAAGTCATAGAAAGATCATCTCAACCTGATGGAAAGATTGTGATGGGAGTTAGGTCAGTTTGTTAATTGCTCAGAGACCCAAGAGTTGAGCCTTTGGTTGGGTGTGTGCCTCCCCTCCCAGAGCAGCACTGATGGCTGAGATCTCCACTTCCCCACTCCCTGGGGGAGGCCTCTGATAGACAGAACCCACTCCCTGCCTCAGAGAGGCTTCAAGCTGTCTACATTGATGGGAAAGTCACAAATGGGAAAGTGATGTGGTGAGGTCTGATTTCCTCTTGACTGCAGCCACCAGTGCCTCTGTCTCCCGTCTCCATGGCTCCTAATTGTTTTCTCTGGTCCAAGGCTGTTGGGACTTAAAGCTCTGGAACCAGTCCCTGCTTCAACACCAGCCAATATCTGCTGTCTCTGTTGCAATAGGACATCTTTGAGCAAGGATCAAAATAGCCCTAGAGTTTGGGGTGGAGAGCGTAGGCCCTCAAGCATGTTTCTTTCTAGTTATTTCCCGTTATTTCCCCCCAGGGAATGGAGAGGACGGAATATAGTCAAAAACAAACCAATCTCAAAATAAAAAAAGGCCTTAGTTTAAGCTTGTTTATGGTTTGTAACCTATTCTCATGAACTACAGAAAAAGATAGAATATTGTCACTTTTTCTTTAGTACTTTTATAGGGAGGGCTCTTAAGTTAATGTGGAATTCTATCACAATTTGTACTGCTTAGATTATGCAAAAATATCCCACTCTGGGTTGAGGGACAGTTTCTTTAAACCTCTCCTCTCATCAAAAATCATCACTGGTTTCCTACTACTCACAAAGAAAGTCTAGGCTCCTTAGTGCCCCATAGATTCAACTACCCCAGGCTCTGGTCTTCTCATTGTCTTCTATGGATGGTGATGGAATGAATGCTCATTTGTGTTTCCACCTGACAAAATCCATCCATTCTTCAAAGCCTCCCTTGAATGTTCCCTCTGCCCCGAAAGCCCATCTCCTCCCCACAATATCCTGCTCCTTCCATTCTACAGCGCCTTGCTAATACCTCCACCTCCTCCTCAGCCCTTGAGTCCTTCCCTGGGTGCTTGGGTTCTCTGAGCACATGCGTGTCTTTCTTCCCTAGCCTCTTCCCAGATTTGTAGTGATGGAGAGCAGTGTCCATGGGGGAGTCACCCTCATTGCCCAGCATTTAGCAGAGTGGTGGCATTCAGCCTCTGAGTAAGAAGCCGGGGACCATTATTAAGAAGACCCTGAGTGTTAGATGGTCCAGTGGGGAAGATGAATGAAGAAACAGAACTACTCCTGAGTCTTAAACCAGTGTGTCAGTCAGGGGCTTGGCAGGCAGGAAAGGGAATCATTTATTTTTTAATTTTTTTATTAAGGATTTTATTTATTTATTCATGAGAGACAGAGAGAGAGAGAGAGAGAGAGAGAGGCAGAGAGACACAGGCAGAGGGAGAATCAGGCTCCATGCAGGGAGCCTGACGTGGGACTCGATCCCAGGTCTCCAGGATCACGCCCTGGGCCAAAGGTGGCACTAAACCGCTGAGCCACCTGGGCTGCCAGAGAGGGAATCATTTAAAGCAATGATCTAAGGGAGTTAAATGAAGGGTCCATTTACAAAATGTGGGCAGGCTAGAAGGATCCTGAAAGGGGTGGGATGGCATCCTAGAGCTGGGAGCAGGAAGAAGCCTTTGCCATCTCTAAGCTAGCAAGGTAGGAGCCGAAAGGGCTTCCTAGTATGGGCATTAGGAAAGCTTTAGGAGAAGAAACGCAGAGCCCCTCAGACCGTGGCCTAGCAGGCAAGAAACCAGATAAATAAATACCCTGGCCTTTCTCTGCTCCCACCCTCTGATCTCTAGCCTGTGCCCCCCCATTGGCCAAAACCAGAGCCAAACTGGGTTCAGCTGATACACATCACAAAGATGAGCCTCCTGGGCCACAAAGTGGGTGCAGAATGGGAGAAACACTTGGGAAATGTCCAATCACATGGCTCCTGGTTGTCCTTGTGCCTGGCTTTACCCATTATACAAAGGATAGTTGGCTTACCCACTGTAGGTCTCCTAGGAAAATCTGTTATCAGTACCACCGCCCTTAGTCCTGTGCAGGCCAGGCCCCTGCTCAGGTCCAGAGCTTTGGAGTACCTTGCAAAAACATTTAAAAATCTGTCTCTAGTGCTCAGAAGAGATGGGGTGGCAGTGCTGGCTGGGCAGGAAGCCCAAAGCCTGGACTGGGTCACAGGTGGGCCCTGAATCCCATTTCTTTTCTTTGAGGATCACTCCAGCCTTCTACCCTCTGCTCCTTCCTGACCTGACATCTATTGGGTGGACCAGATGCTCCAAGGAGCTCTGGGACTCCCACTTATGCAGTCATCCTAGAGCCCTGGCACCTTGGCATGGGGGATTGTTCCCAGTGGCTGCTGTGGTATTTATTTTTCAGCTTTAGGGAGATAAAGTTGACATATGGTGTAAGTTTAAGATGTGCAAAGTGTTGATTTGATGCAGTTATGTATTGCAAAGTGATTGCCACTGTAGTGTTAGCTAATGCCTCCAAACTATAACATAGTTACTGTGTGTGTGCATGTGCGTGTGCATGTGTGTGTGCGCGTGGTGAGAACATTTGAGACCTATTATCTACTTTCAAGTATATTATACAGTATTATTAAATATAATCACCGTGCTGTACTCTGGACCCCTGGGGCTTATTTATCTTGTAACTGAGAGTTTGTACCCTTTGACCAGTATCTCCCCATTTCTCCCTCCCCCAGCCCCTACTAACCACCGCTCTTCTCTTTATTTCTAAGAGTTTGGCTTTTTTAGATTCCACACGATAGTGAGATCATACAGCATTTGTCTTTCTCTGTCTTATTATACTTAACATGATGTCTTCAAGTTTTGTCACACTCGGCAGGGGTCCTTCTTTCTGGTGGCTGATAGCATTCCATGGTCTATGGACGCCACGTCTTCTTTATCCATTTATCCTTTGACAGACACTAAAGTTGTTTCTATGTCTCGACTACTGTGAATAATGGTGCAATGAATGTGGAAGAGCAGTATTCCCTTTGAGATCCTGATTTCAATTTCTACGGTTACATGACCGGAAGTGGGATTGCTGGATCACATGGTAGTTCTATTTTTAAACTGTTGAAGAACCTCCATACCGTTTTCCATAATAACTACACCAAATTTCATCCCTCACAACAATGCATGACTGTTCCGTTTTCTCCACATCCTCAAAAGTATTTATAATCTCTTGTCTTTTTGATGACGGCCATTCTCACGAGTATGAGGTAATATTGCAGTTTTGATTTGCATTTCTGGTGGATTTTTTTTCCAGGATCATGTGAGATTGGGCTGCTGATTTGGGGTGACTCAAATTGCAGTATAGACAGAAGCCTGGAAACAATATTTGCCTGGGGACCTATATGCTAGGGATGGCACTCTCTATTTTCTCTAGGGGGTCCTTTCTGGGGTTCTAAAGTTTGATCCCCTTGCTCCCAGGCTCAGCCTTGGTGCATTGGCAGGGCTGGTACAGGCCTCTGCTAGTTGAGTCCACAAATGTGGCCAACACTATAGAAATCTGAGAAATCGGGGATCCCTGGGTGGCTCAGTGGTTTAGGGCTGCCTTCAGCCCGGGGCGTGATCCTGGAGTCCCGGGATCGAGTCCCACATCCGGCTCCCTGTGTGAAGCCTGCTTCTCCCTCTGCCTGTGTCTCTGCCTCTCTCTCTCTCTCTCTGTCTCTCATGAATAAATTAATAAAATCTTAAAAAAAAAAAGAAATCTGAGAAATCACCAGCAGGCCCCCAAAGTACCACCATCCCCCCAAAACCCAACCACAAGCTTCTTCCAAGGGTGGCCAGGTTAGCGGAAGAAGCATTTTGCCTCTTATGCCTGATTTCCTTCACTGACCATTTACTAGGACCCCCATCACAATTCTGAGATATTACAATATTCCAAGGGATGTTTTGATTTCATAAATGATTTACCCACAATAAATTAATACATTCATTAACCTTCTAGGGCTCCTGGAGGGCAATTTTTTTTTTTTTAGGAGAAGAAAGAGCCAAGAACACAGCCAATATTTCAATAGATGTCTTTCCTGCTCTCATCTGCTGGTGGGAGGACAAGCCATTGTAATCTTTCTAGAGGGCGATTTGGCAACACTTACTAAAGCCTTTAAAATGTACTTACCCTGTAGTCCAACTGTTCTTCTAGGAATTTACCTGAAAGAAAGAATTCAGGATGTGCTCAGAGATGGGTCTCTGAGGATACTTTTCAAGCGTGGTTTACAATAGTGAGAGCACAAAAAATATGTATATGGGAAGCCAACGATTCGGAGTGGGTTATCTAGAGCATACATGCAGTGAAGCCTTGTCTAGCCACTGAGAATGTTGTTCCCAGAGAACAACTGTTGATATGGAAAGATATTTATGATGCATTTTATGGGTCTGTAAAGTAACAAAACAGAACAGGCAGTGGGGAGTGAGCTCAGGAAGGGGTCTGCTTCTCCCTCTGCCCATCCCCATGCTCGCTCTCTCTTAAATAAATAAAAAATCTAAAAAAAAACTTATGTCTGGATATGTATGAAAAAAAAAAGACTGGAGAACTATATATCCGAATACAATAGTGGGATTATGTTTCTTTTCTTTGATTGGAATAGTTCGGTAAAATATCACACATTACACATGCAATCTTTTTAAAGTAAGGAGGAATTATGCTCTGGATTCCTTCAGTGCCTCCCCATGGGCAAACCCATCTCACCTGCCACCTCGGTGAAGCTACTTTGGAAAATAGGTAATTACTGGGCCTGCTGGGAGCGCATGTCCCTGACAGGGCCTGTGGGGTGAAGCAAGAAGGCGGTTCCACGCTTGCCTTTAAGTCGCCTGAATTCTAGGAGAGAGAACGCAGGGTCTGTGTGTGTGTGTGTGTGTGTGTGTGTGTGTGTGTGTGTGGCGGGGAGTAGGTTGGGATGAGGCTCATGCAGAGCTGGACACATCAGAGTAGGTGACATGCCTTGGACAGATGGGCAGGGTCTTAAGGTACATCTGTGGGCAAGTGTCCTCCAAGGTGTGGAGAGTGAGACCCTGAGGGGCAGTGGCTGTCCCTTCTAGCGGGTCCTCCCTTTAATGTGACTCACACAGAGCCTGCCCCGGGGCGCCAGCACCTCAGGAAGCACCCTGATTCTATGTAGGTCCCCGTCAGAGGCCCCTTCCTCCTGGGGGAAGCAGGGCCCGAGTGGCCTGGAAGCAAAGAACCGCCTCCCGTGGCTCTGACTTCCTCCTGCCTTCTTGTCACATGGGGCCGGAGACCCGCATGCGCATCTGAGCGTGAGGAAAGTTGCCTCCCGTGTCCTAAGCCTCTGTGGGTCAGAGTTTCTTTTCCGTGCAGCTGGATTCCCACCTGATGGCATCACCTCCAGGCTGCGAGGCCCCGAACCAGTTACGTGGCCCTTTGAAGACAACTTTCTTCTTGTGAGATGGAAATCGGTTCCCAGGGTATCCTGTGGAGGAAATACCACGAACGCACACTCAGCACGTGGCAGGGGCTCCATCCAGGAGACGTGGGCTTGGTGGAGCGTGCGGAGAGCCGGCCACGCGGCCTTGGCAGGTGCCCTCCTGGGGCAGGTGGGCCCTCCCGGAGTGGGGTGCACCTGCCCTGTCCACCATCCTCGGCGCCCCCGGCTGCTGGCGCCAAGCTCCCTGGCCTCTCGTCCTCCCTGTGGCCTGATGGTCCCACACGGGGCAGGGGTGGTCCTAGGTTAGCGGGGAACCCCCCCACCCCCCGGCTCACAGCGGCGGCCTCAGCAGTGTGCACACCGGGCCAGCTTCCCCCGTGTCCCACCCCCAGGGACAACTGCGCTGCGGCTCACCGATCCGAGTGAAAGCCTAAGGGGTTTATGCTTCCCCGGCCAAAAGCAACATCCTGATCTCGAGTTACCTAAAGGACATGCTCTCGGTGACAGCGTTTCTGGTGACTGGAGGCCCGTCCGCTCCTCTCGGGGCCTTGGAAGGCCCTGATAAGCCTGAGAGTCCGCAGCCCTGAGCCCGCCCTGAAGGGAGCTGTGTCCTGCCCCTGTCCCCTTTAATGAGCACAAACAACGTCCTGGTGCCGTCCCCACGGACCCTCCTCCCAGGGAGGGGGGCACGCTCACTCCGGCGCACATGCCCACGTGGGCCTGGCTGTCCCCAGGCAGCAGACAGAAACGACACCAGCCGTGCAGCCACACATCGGAAGTTAGCATTCCGGCCTTGCCACTTACTGGCTTATGGCTTGTTGAGTGAGTGAGTTCACCTTTCTGGACCTCAGTTTCTTCATCCGAAAAATGGGGATCATAACAGCAGCCACCTCAGAGGGTTGGTGTGTGATGGGATGTGCTCACAAGAGGGCTGATGCTGTGACTCGATGATGGGCACGTTGGCATGAGCCAGGCCCTGGCGGGGGGGGGGGGGGGGCGGGGGCGGAGCATGGGCCTGACTGTGCTCATGTGCACGGGAAGCCTGCACACCTCTGCCCTTTGGACTGAAGATGGGTCACAGGTGACCCCGGGGGAGGGTGTGGGGAGCTGAGGAGCACTCGAGCTGTGTGAAAACGGAGAGGAAAAGGCAGGAGCAAGCCAGGAGGTTGGACAAGCTGAGCAGAGCTGGTGGGCGGGCATGGTGGGGGGCAGAGGACAGCTTGGGGCGGGATGCCCGGCTCGGGGAGGCAGAGGCCGCATGTAGGTGGCAGTGGCCTAGGCTCAGGGGAAGTTACACATCAGTAAGGCTTTGCCCTGAGTCTGGTGGGGGGAGGGCTCTGGGGTCCCCGGGCCAGTGGGCAGTGGTAGAGGGAGCCTCTGTTGTCAGGTAGGGGCCAGCAGAAGGGACCTCTCTGCTTCTCTGGGGCCACACTGGCTCCCAGAAGAGGACAAAGCACCAGAGGAATAGAAGGAAATACAAAGTGAGGTCTGCAAACCCTAAGGCCCGGGGCGGGGTCCCTTCCCAGGGACGTCTCTCAGTGACTGCACGGGCCCCTCTGGCCCTGGGCTGACCCTACCCCAACCCTCCCTCCCGCCGGGCACAGACAGCCCTGCAGACATACCTGAGACAGGTGCCCGTCTCAGCTGAGGGCCCAGGGCCTGGAGACCCTGGCCCCATTTTCCCTTGGACCTTTAATGAGCCTTGAGCATGTATTTTTGGAAGCAGTAATGACGGCTCTCCAGGAAATGAGGGGCAGGGTGAAATATATTGCTGCTGCCACATATTTGTGGTTGGTTTGTTTTTATTTTTAAAATAATGATGCCGTTGAATTCAATTATTTCTAACTATGAAAATGACTGGATCTTGATGGCGCTGGAGTTTGTGGTCTGGAGCCAGGAACAGACATCCAAGGTGAGGTTTGGCCAAGTGAGATGCTGGGGTCCGGACCAAGGGGGCAGGGAAATGAGGAAAGAGGCCGGTGGGTCCGAAGCAAAATAGCTCTTTGTGGGGACTTGTCAGGTGTCCTGTGCCCATTTCGCAGTCGGAGAAGCTGAGCCTGAGGGAGGTCTTGACTTGTCCCACTGAGGCCTCTGGACTGCCTGGCTCCCCTGACCCCTGCCTGATGGGGGTCCGGATGCCAGGCAGGGGCTGAGGATTCCTGGCTGTGGGGACTGCATGGAGGCGTCAGGCTCAGTGTTCAGCTTGGCTCTGCTGATCACAGCAGGTGCCCGAGGGCCGGGGACAGCACTGGTGGGCGACTGCGCTCCCAGCCAGCCCAGGATTTCCATTTCTTCCTCTTCACGTTCGGATCACTCTGGGGGATCACACCCCCACTCTCAGCCTTCTTCCCTGCACCTTCCTGACCCTGGGGTGGCGTGGGGTTAATTGCTCCTTTTCCTGTGACTACCGTCCTTCTTGGCCGTGGATCCTCCTGGGAACTGGAGGGCACTGGGGTGCCCCAGCTGACTGGATACACATCGCCGTCGCCCACAGTTGCCCATCTCTGCCTGAGGAGGAGTGAGCAAGCCAGGATCACCCAGCGCCACCTCTGCCCTCCACCCCCCGCACCCCTACGCGCAGGTGCTGGGCTTTCCTCAAGCCACAGGGTCCTGCTCAGACCCATGGAACTCTGTCTGCTGTCTAGGGGTGGATGTGGGTGGTCAGCAAATTCATGTTGGATGGTGGGCGGGCACGGTGAGATCTGGAATACTTGCGTAGGTGACACTAGTCCCCTTGTGTGTACCACCGGGTGTCCTAGTGCTGCTGCAACAGATGGCCAGGAGCTTGGCTTTAAACAACAGAATCATCTGTACCGTTGTGGAGGCCAGAGTCTCAAGTCAAGGTATCAGCAGGGCCACAGCACTCTCTCTCTCTCTGGAAGCTCTAGTTCCAGCTTCTGGTGGCCCCAGGATGTTCCTGGGCTTGTGGCCACCGGGTCCATCTCTACCTCTGCATTCATGTGAGCTGCTCCCTATGTCTCTTTTCTGTTCCTCATAAGGACCCTCACTGGATGTAGGGCCCACCTGAATCCAGGACCATCTCATCTCAAGATCCTTACTTTACACCTGCAAAGATCCTTATTCCAAATAAGGTCATGTTCCAAGTTTCTGGGCAAGCATGTGTTTTGGGAGCCATGGTTCACCCTGCTACAGTGACATTTTCTTGCTCTTAGGGAGCATTCTCCACCCTTTGCACAGGCCAGGCACCCTGCATGCCCTGCCCGCTGGCCTCTCCCCAGTCTGGCCTCACCCTGCATGTCCTTTTCTCCTGCAAGCTCTTACCCATTCATAGCCTGACTGGAATGCTGTGCATTGCTCTGCATGCTCCCAGGTGGCCTCCGAGCCTCTGCTCTAGAATGTTCTGTGCTAGGTCCCTGCAGGTACTGCAGCCCTGGCACAGGGGTCTTCATCAGCCCTTCCCCCCCAGGGGTCTGTGCTGATAACTGTGTAGCAATTCGTTCAACATCTGCTTTCCCCAGTGGAGGGAAGAATCCAGAAGGCCAGAGGCCCTGCTCTGTGCTGCTCACTACTTATAGCCCCCAACACCTCAGGCCCTGGCCTACTCTACTGCTCCCAAACTATTTGCCGGATGCAGGAGAAAGAAGCAGGTACCAAAGGGAAGTGGGCTTGGGCTTTGGTCCAGTTCCTCCAGGGCCCACCTGACCTGATAGGGCCTGGATGAAGGTGGCAAGGGAGGCGGAGGGGTGAATCCAAGAGGTAACGAAGTCAGCGTTCTGAGGTGATATCCGTGATGCTGAGGATGAAGGAGAGGGAGCCACCATGAGGAGGCTGAGCTAGCTTTCTAATTTAGCAATGGGCACCTGCTCACCTTCACAGATGGAGAGCAAACCGAGGCAGGCCAAGGCAGAGAGAGAAATTAGGCTTTGCTCCCTCCTTCTGCTGCCAAAGCTACCTTGTCAGGCCAGACCCTTGCCATCTCTTTCCTCTGGCTTTGTCACCGCCCTTCCTGTCTCCTGGCCCATCTCTCTCTGATCCAGCTTCTATCCTGCAACGGGAGGGTCCAACGAGAGGCAAGTTTGTCCCTCTTCTCCCCTCTAAAATCTTTCTGTGGCTCCCTATTGCCAACCAGAAAGGTCCAAACCCATGAGTCTGGCTGCAAAGGAAGCATAATGGTGCAGCCTCAGCTGACTGCCTAAGCCCCATTCCCACGCCCTTCCTGAGTCATCGTGGGTCAAGTTGTTCTGAACTCCTTGCAGTTTCCCAAACACGTCAGACTCCCTCATTTTTTACACTGTTTACACATGCCATTCTCTCTTCCTGGAATCCCTTTCCCCACGATTCACCTGGAAGCCTTTATTTATCCCTTAAGGCTCCAGTTAAAATCATCTCCCAGGGTGGCCCTTGCTTAACTTCCTGGGGTGAGGGTGGGGAGCACGGCCATGGCCTATTTCTATAGGTGTCTCCTCTCTGGGCCTGGCACAAAGTTGAATCAACAAATACTCCCAAGTGACCTAAGATATGGTCTGCTGTGTAGACAGCATCCGATCCTCCTCAGCAGGGTGGGGCCTGAGAAGAGGTCCCTGTGAGGCTGGCTGATCTTCCTTGGGCCCCCCAAGGCTGCCCAGCCTGATGCTGCTGCCTTGTGCTTGGATTGTGGCATCAGGCATTTGGGGCGCCTGCCCCTGAGCCGGTGTGCAGAGGGCTCTGAGAAGGGAGGGCACGGGGCTCTTCTAGTCCTGACTTTCTTCTTCCACTGGCTGCGACTGTCTGAGAGCAGGGGCACCTGCTTCCCTGTGATAACAGAACAGATCAGTTTGCGGCTCATCACCGGAGCAGCTGTGATGACAGTGGGAAAAGCAGGCCCGTCAGGGAAGCCAACAGTGAGGATGTGGACGATACATGTTCTGAGGATTCGTTTGCACACATCCCAGCTATAATTTTTCCCCTTGAGAGAATGGGATGTCACAAGTCTGACAGGTATTCAACAACTGGGGTAGGAAGGGGAAAAAATAGCAAGCTGCCAGGGCTTCAAAAGCAGCGCTCTCTTGGCAGAAAGGACATGAGAACAACTTGACAAGATAAAGGGTGCCGAATTCTAAGCTGCACGGTAATGGATGCTAAAGACGAAACTGGCCTTGGAAGACCAGGCTGTGTCGATGGTGGCTCTGGAAACATTGGAGAAAGAGGGCCACAGACTGGTGGTGGTGGTGGTGGGAGGGGATGGCATCCTATCTCCTGGGATGATGGTGTGCTCCTTTCACCGGAAAGGTGTGTGTGTGTGTGTGTGTGTGTGTGTTCCACATGAGTGTTTGTGTAGACTTTGTATGAGCTTGGGTACTGCATCAGTCAGCTATTACCATAATAGTGCTGCATAACAAACCACTTTAAAATTCAGTAGCTTAAAACAATTACTCATAATTACTCATTGGTCTTTGGGTCACCTGCAATTCAGCTGCACTCGCTTAGGCTTTTGGCTCCTGCCTCTGGGCTTTAGGCCGGGGTGGCAGTCTGAGATTAGGTGGGCCCGTAGGTCATTCATTGCATTTGAACTGGCAACCACCAGGCCATGTGGTCAGCTCCACGTGTCTCATTCTGGAACGTGGCTGAAGGGGCAGCAGCTCCTAGAGCAACCTCTTCTGATGATCCCCAGAGTGAGAGAGCAGACCCCACTGTATAAGCACATTTCAGGCTGTTTGCTGGACCTGATGACAACACCCACATGGCCAGAGTGAGTCTCATGGTTGAGCCCAAATGGGAATATACTCTGCTCAGCATGAGGCCATTATGTAGCGGGAGCTGGACCACAAATCTCTTGTTATGTGAGATTTTTGAGCTGCGTGAGTGTTCTGAGGGTTTGGATGTACGTGGTCACGTGTCTCAGTGTGTGTGGAACCACTCTGTGTGTGCATTTATGTGCTTTGCTCAACGATCAATACACTCCCAGATGAGCACCATAAAATTATTTTAGTGAGATGACCAATGGGGGTCACGTGAGAGAAACGCCGAGGGTCACGGGACTGTTGGCACTGCTTGAAATTTAGTGCAAAGTTATACAATCTGGCCTTGGTCTCCACTAGAGTCATAAACTACGTGAAGCCGCTCTGTGTATCCATCACCTCTAAGGTGTGTGATTTCTGGTCCCTTCAGCTCATAGAAAGAGAGGGGGCGAAGCCAAGGAGGCTTAACTTTCCAGCCTATTCAAGTGAGCTCAGCAATGTCTAATTTGGAGGCCACCGAGGAGAAGTTGGAATGAAAATTA
Source organism: Canis lupus baileyi (assembly GCF_048164855.1). Classification (NCBI taxonomy): domain Eukaryota; kingdom Metazoa; phylum Chordata; class Mammalia; order Carnivora; family Canidae; genus Canis; species Canis lupus. Next base: position 7,653,174 of record NC_132866.1, read on the forward strand.
GGCTTGAGGAACTGCCCTCATGCCGGTGGAGATGAAAGCATCCCCACAGGTAAGGAGGAAAGCCGGGTGTCCGCTGGGGCCTGTTCCCTGGGGTGGGGAGGGGGCAGAGAAGTGAACCTGTCGACCAGAGAGTTTCAGGTATGAGGCTCGAGCAGTTGGCATGCTCGGTGCACAGAGGCACCGTGGGAAGGCTCTCGGGCCATGCAGCCAGTCAGCCTCATCAGCTTTCAGGTGGTGGAGCCAACCTGCCGGTTAGTTACACTTGCCTTTTATTTTGCATGAGATGAATTTTTAATTTTTATGACAGTATTGGGACAATTCCAAAGAGCCTCCACCTGGCAGCCTCCAAATGTGCTGTGTACATTTGGTCAAACCGTCAGGGCATCCAGAAGGGTCGATCTAGCTCCAGACATGGAAATGAACGTGGGCTTCTCCAGCCCTCAGGAAGGGGGCCCGACTCCGTGTTGCCTGAGACCCTTGGGAAGGGTCTGAACGGGAGCTTCCTGGGCAGAGGTTTCAGTGTCAGGAGCCCTGCTGGCCCCTGGGGCTGGCACACAGAACAAGGCAGGCGGGCAGAGCTGACAAGCTGGTGGGCAGCCAGACCCAAAGAGAAATGCTGATAAGCTTAATAACTAGGCCATGGACGAACCCCCAAGGAGCAGAGATTGCAGCTGACAGCAGAGGCCTCTTTAGACGGCATCTGGGCCACAGGTGAGGGGCGGGAGGAGCTTGGACGATAGCCCCCAGCTCCCAGGCTACCAGTAGGGGGGCCTGAGTTAGCTGGCCCAGGCCCACTGGGATGGGCTCCCATCACAGCTTCAGTCCCTCGCCCATCCCTGAATGGTGGTCCTCCTTCCACCCTCGGCCTTCCATGTCGGCAGGTGCCCTGGCCCTGGCTGATCGAGTCCCTCCAGAGCCAGGTGGCTGTGATCACCGCCCGCCCCTGCACACTGTACCCTGCGTTCTTCCCTCTTTCTTCCTCCGGCGGGCCAAGTCCGCATCGCCCCACATTCCCAGGGCTTGGGCACGGAGGAGATGGAAAGCCGGCCTCAGGAGCACTGCCTTCTCCTCCTGCACCACCCTCCCCGCTCCGTGCCCTGCTAGCTCCTGCAGATTCAGGCTGTCAGAACCCATGACTTACAGCCCCTGCCTAGGGCCCGCAGCGAGGAACCTGAAAACGCAGGAAAAGGTCCGCCGCTGGAATGGAAGCCCGCTCAGATCCCAGGACCGTAGGATGCCGGAGCTGGAGGGCACTCTCTTACCTGCTCGGTGGCCTACCCCGGAGTACCCATGGAGCACGCATGGGGTGCCCTGACCGTGCCAGGCAGATGCGGGGCGCCTCGGGTGCAGGCAGGCTCAGCCCCTCTCGCAGGAGGACAAGGTGGAGGTTGTGTCCTGGGCTCTGAGAGCTGAGCTGCGTGCAGAGCCCAGAGGAGGTGGGAGGCAGAGCAGTGGCCCCACATCTTGTCCATGGTTGGGGGGGGGGTCGGAGGAAGCAGCAGCTGAGGCTGGGACGTTAAACAGGTGGGCTTGATGCTCATCTGAAATGCTCCTTTAGCCAACCTCCTGCTCTGCTCAGATGGATGCAGGAGAGGAGGGCCTGGGCCTCAGCAGGAGAGGAGGAATCTGGCCTGAGGTCACCGCCTAATGACAGATTTTGATGATTACTTGCTGAGCTGGGTTTTCACTGCAGGGAAGGGGGAAATTCCCAGGCGGGGACAGGGAGGGGATTACAGCTCGATGCTACTAGGCTTTGTCTGAGGTGCATCCTTCCCTGACCCAGATCCTGGGGAGAGAGCATAATGGGGCTGGGGATGGAAGAACCGAGGGACCTCCCCCCACCTCGCCCCCACCCCTACCCTCTATCACAGTGACGCACATCATGGACAACGTCCAGTTTCACTTGATTTTTAGGCAGAAAGAGAATGTCAATGTTCTGCAGCGATGTGGCTCAGATGCCTTTTAGATTTTTACCAAGTTTCCCAGGCTCTCACAGTTGGCAACCTACCTCTTGTTTGATTGATAGCCTCTTAGCAACTTGTCTCTATGTGGTCTCATCCGTGTATTCAACTTCATTTTCGTAGAAACAGCAACTCTCTTTTTACACTCATATTTTATCAGCTGGCATCACGTTTAATAAAACAACACCATTGCAATAACAAAACGGGCGGGAGCAGGTCTGGGACCATCACATCCCACTCTGGGCAAATTCACAGTTGGATGGATGGGAGCAGAGGTGCACAAGGTACTGGAAGGCAGCCTGCCCGGCCCAGCACTTTTGTGTGTTGACATCATGAGAGAGCAGAGAGGTGGTTACTCCAGACACTTGGTTAAGAGGAAGTTGGTTAAGCAAGTTTCCACTGTGTTTGCAAGACAATGTTTATATCAAGACTAGATTCCGCCAAAGCGGACCTTGAAGACAAGGATTTGAGAGCAAGTAAAGCTCGTATTTATTTGGGGAGTGATACTTAGAAGCATGGGTTGGGTGAGGGAAGCCAGGCAAGGAAGGGAAAAAAGCCAGTTCAGTCAAGTTCCCTGACAGCAGGTTTCCACCATGAACCGCAACTGAGGTTCACACCCGCTGTGGGTTTCTGTAAGAGCACGCAGAGTGCCCCAGAGGGCTCCCACCCAAAGGTCAGGAGGCTGGGGCCACTTACCTGCCAACACCCAGCCATCCTTAGCTGGGGCTACTCCTGGGAACTATAACTGCTCAGCACAGAGGACATCCTGCCTGCTGCTGAGCACCCTAGAAAAGCCCTGAGCAGCACCCTGTAATCCATCAGGCTTGATAGGTACAATGGCCAGGACCCAAGACACTTCTGGGGCTCATGAAAATGTTTCCATTATTTTTTATTAGAAAGAAAAAAATGAACTTTAGGGTTGAAGAAAATATTTTAATGTATAATGTCTATCTTGATACCAATACAGACATAAAATACAATTTTTAATATTTTTTCTTATGAAGTGTCTAAGTCTGGTAGGCCTGCCATTATACAATATCACAGACTGGGTGGCTTAAACAACAGAGCTCACAGTTTTGGAGGCTGAAAAGTCCAAGGCCAAGATGCTGGCTGATTTGTTTCCAGTGAGAGCCCACTTCCTGGCTTACACACGGCCACCTCCTTGCTGTGTGCTCATATGGCCTTTCCTCAATACATGCATGTGGTGAGAGAGAGAGACTCTCACCCTCTTATGAGGCCCCAATCCCATCAGATTAGGACTTTATCCAAGACCACAATTATCCATAATTACCTCCTAAAATAGGGAGATGCCTCCCTATTTCCAAAGGTACTCACATTGAAGGTTGGAGCTCCAAAAGATGAATTTGGGGAAGACATAATGCAGTCCAGAGCATGGAGAAGGGTCCCACAAAGGTCTGACTGAAGGCCCTGGTTGGAGGTGCTGGCAGTAAGAAGCAATGGGTGAGTGAAGGCATGGGAGACTCAAGGGGCTATTGTGTGGCACCAGCAGCCTCTAGCAGACTGTAATGATTATAGACTTGATCTGACATAAGCAAGGAGGGTGAATATGGGGGGACCACTTGGGTAGTGAGACAATGAAGGAGCCAGTGGTTTGGGGGTCTCCACAGGGTTCTGGAGCAGTGAGAGTGGGGTCATGAGTGCTAGCAGGCTGAAGAGATGGAAGGTGGCGTGAATTCGTGGTTTTGGAGGCCCTGTAGTTTTAGGGTGGTGACAGGAGTCGGTGGCTGAGATTCAGCTCACCACAGGCAAGAAGGTTGAGGAATCTTGGGCCAGGCCATCCTCCTGGGTCATCCAGGTGGACCTAAATAGTGAAGTAGGCAGGGCAGGTGGGGAGGGCTCCAGTGGCAGAGGGAATGTGACCAACAGGACAGATAAGCAGAGCTCTTTCCAGGAGGGAAGGAGACCAACCTATGTCTGAACTGAGCAGCATGCAGTGAGAGAGAAAAACAAGCCATCTGCTGTTTCTCTAAACAATTAACCTGTCCAACTCCTCATTGTCAGGGTGGGAAAAGGAGCACTTGCTGGAACTCTTCCACCAGGTAGAGGCCGAGTTGGAACTAGAACATAGCCCTTCAAACTGAATTATTCAAGCTGATTTTACAGGGGAGTATATGGGATAGACAGGTAAGCTACGCTTTTGGTTGTCAAGATAAAATATTGAATAGATGTCTGTCTTCCCCCAAGCTACTGTATGGATTCAACACAATTCCAATCAAAATCCCCAAAAGATGTTTTAAAATCAATATGCTTTGAAGCCCCCTCTGAAAAATAGGAATAGTCAAAAATTTCAAAGAATGGTCTTGAAATTAAGAGCAACAAAGTGAGGGGTAGAGAGAGAGAGGAGATGTGAGCTGAGGCTGCTATGCCTGAGAGCATGTTATCAAGCAAAATTATTGAAAACACAGAGCTGACTCAGGCCCAGAGAAATAGAGTTTGGAAAATGTTCACATTGATATAGTCCACTTTCCAAAATAAGTACAAAGGAAGAAGTATGTTTAAATCATGTTGGATAATAGCAGAGTAATTTGGAAGAAAAGATTAGTTTGGATCCTCAGAGCACCATACACCTCATAAAGCCCAGGCAGATTCAACTATTAAATATGGAAAACTAAATTTTAGATAAACTAGCGGAACAGAAAATAGAGTATTTATCAGATCTATGGATGAATTGCTCATCTCACAAGCAATGGAAACAACCACAATGACGAAGATTGGTGAGTTCAATAGGGAAGGTCTACAAACTTTGGAATAATGACAATAACAAAAAAAATTTAAGAAGAGAATGCTTACACCAAAAATGAAAATAACATGATTTTCAAAATATGACTGATGAAGAATATAATATAATATAATATAATATAATATAATATAATATAATATGATAATATCTACAGAGCTCACTCAAATTTATAGAAACAACCTGACTCTCAAGAATATCCAAGCAAAGACCTACCAAAACCATTCATCAGATAAGAACCAATTGCTACCAACAAAAAAGATGAATCTGAGGACACCATTTGGATTTATTTAAGAATGTGTTATTTTGAGCAGTTTTGGTTTGACACTGAGGTTGAGGTGATACCTGCAGCATGATGGATCCGTGGGCACAATATGTTCAGAAAACAAAATGGGGAGATGAAGCAAGAACCACTAATACAATCTAAGTGCTTATTCTGGCATCTGAAACTCTATGCAAAGAAAACCATCAAATGGAACAACAGCCACACGTACAAAGATGCTCATTATCATGTACGTTTAATAGGAAAGCAAAACACAGTGAAACAGAAATGATGGTAATACGCAAAAATAAGATAAGAGCTCAGTCATATCATGGCACACCTACTCAATGGAATGTATTTGGCCATTCAAACCTGTTAGAAAAGAGAAAAAACACTCAAGCCCCAATTGGAGTCAACTGCCCCCCATTACAGCCAGGCATGACTTAATTACAGTTTCAACCTATTCCAGGAATATTTTTTTAAAAAGATTTTATTTATTTATTCACACACAGAGAGAGAAGCAGAGACACAGGGAGAGAGAGAAGCAGACTCCATGCAGGGAGCCCAATATGAGACTCGATCCTGGACCCCAGGATCACACCCTGGGCTGAAGGCAGGCACTTAACCGCTAAGCCACCCAGGCATCCCCTATTCCAGGAATATAACCTTTACAAAGTCAATCTGAAATGTCCTGATCAGCATTAGTGAGGCAATCACTAAAAAAAAAAAAAAAAAATTAAAAAAGGTAAAAGCCTTGCTGTTTCCTTCCCCCCAAAAGGAAGATGTCTTCGCCTGACACAATCATTTCTTTTATTTTGCTAATGGTGGGGGGGAGGGCACCATCCTGACTATAAAAACCTTTGATTTGACCCCACTCCTGGAGCACTGCTCTGCTTGCTCAATAGGATGCTACACGATTCATGGATCACTTGATAAAGCCAATTAGATCTTCAAATTTACTTGGTTGATTTTTTTTTTTAAACTTGTGTGGGGAAATGCAGGGAAATGTTGAGAAAATGTGAAGATGAAAAAACACAACCTCATGGGTGGAGACATGGTAACTCTTAAGATATGTATATATGTAAAATTAGCACACTAGAAAAATAAAAATAGTCACTGTATGAGAACCATGGATTTAAAGATTATGCTGTAAATAATTTGCGGGGGGAAAGCCTAGTATTTATATCTTTCCTTCCTTTCTTCCTTCCCTCCCTCCCAAGCAGAGTAGACCACATACCCCATGGAGACACCAGAGCTTACACCTCAGCCTTCTGTGGCAGTTTCCTGGGGTTGGCCAAGTGGCATTTTGGGGGGCCCCTGGGCATAAGTGAAGACCTTTCATCTGCTAAATGTGCACACACTCCTTAGGTATGAAACATTAGAAATACGATCCATATATTTAGAAAAATCATGTGTGCTATTTATACTAGATATATTGCCAGATGACCCCAAAATACTATTTTGAGGATGGCTGGAAAAAATTTCACCTCTTGGGCGAAAATGAGTCACGTTTGTGGCAAAACCACAAATCTCAGTGTGGATTTCTCCATCCTGCGTCAACAGGAGAGCTTGTCTTGCCTGAGATCTTTCCATCCATCTATTCCCTTTGGGAGTTGCCTTTGTGGGTTTGGGGTCCCCATGTATAACGAGCTGTGATGTCCTGCCCCACAGACTCTCCTCCTCCAGTTCACCTCCAGTCTGCTGTGTTCACCTCCCTGCTGCCCACTATACGCTGCCCACATCCCCATTGTCCACCCCAGCTAAGCTAGTGCCTTGACTCCTCTGCCTCATTACAGTCCCCTTCTCAATGCCAGCTCTTGGTGAGGCCTTCCATCTGCAGGGCTGCTGGCTCCTGGTGCAATGGTCCATTCCTCTCTACTATGGATTTCTCCTCCCAGAGCACCAGGCCTTGCTGTGTGAGAGAACTGTCAGGTCAGATCCCTCTGTGCATGTTTCCTGTGGCCATGGTCACCCCCTTCACTTCTGGTGGTTTCTCTCAGAATGCCACCATTCTACCTCTTTATCAGACTGCTTTTTTAGGGACCTTTCTCCCAAGTCCATCATTGAGGACCTCAGAAGAGGTGTCCCTACAGTTGTTGACTTGGTTCAAGTTCTCACTCCCAGGCTCTGGGGTCCCATGTAAATCAACAGAGGTGGCTGGGCAATTGTTTCTGTGTTCCAGGGCATTTTGTGAGACCTGGAGAACTTCTCTGTCCAGGGTACACATGACACTTGAGGGCATTGAGGTCTTTGTCTCAAAGCAGCCTGATTGAGCCCCACCAGTAAGCAAGTCAGGGGAGCTGCAGAGGTGCCCTGACCCCCAGTGCCTATCTGCACGGGGGAGGGGGCCACACCTGTCAAGAGAGACAGAGGAGAGAGGGAGAGACAGACAGGCAGATAGACCCTGAACAAATCCTTGGGTATAGTCAAGCCAGAAGCCAACTCTGCCCCTCCTCTTATGCAAGACACTATTTCACTGAAGGGGAGCAGAATTTGTCATCCTAAAATATGTCTCTTTGGCATAAGGAATATGTTAGGCTGATTACTTTTAAGAAACAGCAGATAGAGAATCTCTGAAATCTGAGTAGACATTGCCCTTTTGTAGGAGGCATTTGTCTCCGTGCATAAGGGAGATCTCCCTGAGTGAGGCTGCTTCCCTCTCTGTAGCAGGAAGGAGAAAGGCTAAATCTCTAGCAACTCATTCACGCAGAGGGCAAGGACGGATATCTCTGCCTTAACAGCCTTAGCCTTGTTTACTATGCTTTTCCAGGAAAAAAACTGGCCACCCCTACCTTGACCTAATTTCTTTTGCCTTTAGCTGGAGATGGTATTTAAGGCAATGGCTTGGGCTATTTTGGGGGAGTCACTCAGTTTCCCCCGCTCTCTTCCACGTTTATAGGAGGAAGACACGTTACTAAACTTCTGTTTGTTTTTCTCCCATTCATCTGTTTTGCTTATTACAGGGGTGCTTCTCAAGTGAGGAACCTTGAAGGGTAGAGGGAAAATGATTTTTCCCCATTCACAAAGTTTATCCAAGCGGGGTTTCTGAATGCATCCGAGAGTCATGAGGGGTGCAGTATTTGTTACTATTTCTTAAGTGTTGCAATTCCTCTGTGGTGCGTGATGGTGGGTGTATGGGTGTGGCTGCCACAGGCCGGGGATGGGGCGGGGAAGGAGCGCCAAGGCTCCCCAGCAGAGCCCAGCGGCCACTGTGCGTCTTGATAGCAGGAGCAGACAGGAACAGCACTCCTTTGTGGCCACATGGGCTCAACAGTTGGCAAGCAGTGCCTGAAACCCTCTGGGTCAGTGTGTGGTGGCAGCAGCCAGGCTGGTCCCATGGGTGGTAACATCTGAGTCCCACAGTGTGTTACTGAGAGACAGCAAGTGGCCTCCGGGGTGCTGTCCCCATGGGCTGCTGCTGAATATCTGACGGGGCGAACCTGGCTGATAAATTCATCTCAAATCCTGAGAAGGACCCAGCATATCTCTTCCAGAAATGTGAACTTTAATTTATTTAAATTTAATGGAAAAGCATATGGAGGGGAACGGAAAGCTAATTTAAAATAGTGCTCAAAGCAATCAATATGTTAACAGATTCCCTTCAACTTTTTGCGCTTGGCTGCAGGGGAAAAAAAAAACAACAAACCTTTAAAATGTAAGTGGATCCTTTCCATCCTCCTCCTTCTATTTTATAAAAACACAGTTTTTGATGTCTGGTGCTGAGTCCTGGGGAGTTAAAATCAGTCAATCTTGTAAACATTAAAATATGCTTTTGGAAACATAAATCATCTGATGAAGTTGGAAGTGGTACTGGAGAGAACTTTAAGTCAGAAAATACTTTTTTGGGTGTGCTGAGGCAGACAAGGAGTATAGAGTCTTTTGCATCAAGCTATTATTGTTTTCTTTGTGCACTTGAGTTTTCTCATCTACAAAATAGGCATGACGATCCCCCCTCAACGTTCTTGTGAGAATTCAGTGGGAAGAGCGACGGGAGCCTGTTTTGCAAACTGCAAAGATGTGCAGTTGTTCCTTTTAGAGACACTCCTCACCGCCCCTCGCAGAGGAGGCAGCCTGGGCCTAGCACCATGCTGGAGACATACTGGAGTCCACTGAGCTGATCCTAGTGGCTACTTGCTAGCCCATTGGGACAGAAGCACCGGTGTTGAAAGTTCCACCATTAGGGAGTCATTCCTTTGTTTCAACCTCTCCTCTTTTAGTCTTTTCTGGTGAGGAAGCAAGGTGTGTGTGGGGGGGTGGGCGGGGAAGAACCGAGGCTTTCTGCAGCCAAGATTTGGTTTGAATCCTGCCTCCAACGGACTTCCTAGCTGCATGGGCTTCTCCAGGTGGCTCCCCCACACCCCAGTTGCATGGTCTGCGATGTGTTAGGGTGGTTGTAGGGAAAGATTTAGACACAGAGTAAGTGCTAAGCGAGCACTTTCTTTTTTTTTTTTTTTTTATTTCTTTTAATTTTTTAAGATTAAAAAAAAGTTTTTTTTTTTCTTTTTTTCTAAGCGAGCACTTTATGCCTTCCAAAGGACAGGTTCCCCGGGAATGCTGCATTGAGAAAATACTCTCTGTAGCAACTCCAGTGGAGAGAATGGACCAAGGCTGTTGGCAGGGTTGGGGGGGTGGGGGGGTGGGGAGGGTGGGGAGGGTAGGGCTCCTGGAAGCCCACGTGGAAGCAGAAGAGGGGAAGAAAATTGGGCCTGTTTGGAGGCCTAGGCCGGTAAACTGCCACCCCCCCCCCCACCTTTCCTTTCTGGAGCAGAGAGAAGCCTTTGTAATGGTGATAGAGTCCTTTCTCTGTTCCTTGTTTCCTGATTCCTTAAATCACCTCAAGGTCAACTGTTTCCAGATTGAAATTTGGATGCCACTGGATGGATGCCAGCAGAATCCTGATTCTCCTGTCCCTCCTCCCCCCCACCCCAGTGTTGACCTTCATGGGCCTGGAGGGTGTTAAGATCCTGGGGCTTCCCCCTGCTTTGCTGCCAGGTGCGAAGAGCCTTCATTTGCTTATATATTTTAAAAAGGGAGAAAAAGGCTGCAGGACCATTTTAGAATTTCATATGTAATCAAAATCTGCCTAATTGCATTTTCTCCTGGAAAAAGGAGAATTTCAGGGCTATTGAGTTACCTCCCTGCCGCATGAAAAGGTGGGTTTAATTTCCATAATGTGTCCCCACCAGGGTTTCCTGTTGGAGAGGCCACGATTGAGACACTGCTGGCACGCTTCTTCCAGAAGGGATATTTTAGCTTGCCAGGAATTTGCCAGCTTAAATGTCATCCAGTTGACGGAAATGTATTTCACCACGTGTCCAGAGGTGGCTTCTAGAAGGTTAAAAGGTTGCAGGGCTCTTCCCCAAACAGGTGAGACCTGGAAAGACAAGGCAGTTCCTTTCTCCCAGGTAGATAAACACGCTTCCCAGAGGGTGAGGACCTCGAAGATCCAACAACCGGACTCCAGGTCTGGGGCTTCAAAAAAGACACCTCAGAAAGTGGTTAAAAAAAAATTGTTCACAAATTATCAAAGAGCCAGGAGGGGCAACAAATCTGTAGCCCCAGGAGAGATACAAAGAACGCATTCTGTACTAAGCAACCAAACAGAATCCTGATTCTCTTGTCCCCCTGCCCTCCAAGATCCCCCCACCCAGTGTTGACCTTCATGGGCCTGGACAGTGTTAAGATTCTGGGGCTTCTCCCAGTGGCCAGGTGTGAAGAGCCTCATTTGCTCATATATCGTAAAAAGAGAGAAAGAAGGCTGCAGGACCGTTTGAGAATTTCATATGTAATCAAAATCTGCCCGACACGGTTCTGTGCAGTAGCCAGAACGGGACCAGAGGAACCAGAGGAACCAGAGGAACCAGAGGACAGAAACCCTGGGAACCAAGGCCCCAGCCTCCTGCACCATCTGAGGATTTGTAATTCACGTACCCACCTGGATGCCAGGAAATCACGGCTCTGACACGAGCAGCGTGGGACACAGCAGTGCGGGATCTAGAAAACAGGTGGTGGTGCCAGGTGTGCGTATCTGAAGGTCACTGCATGTTTCCAGGCGAGGGGATTCTCGGGACGCACTTTTGTCACGTTCCAAGTCTGATGTGGTGGTCCCCAGGCTTGGGAGCCGCTGGGACTTGCGTGTGGTCTGTGATGTGCAGCTGGCACTTTGCAAACCCCCCAAGCCACACGGCCACTTACCTCATTGCAGAGATTCGCCCAGAAGTGGGGGTCTTAGGGGTGCCTACCTGTGGCTGCGAGAGCTATATTAGATAAAGTGCATTATGAGACTATTTGCGCAGTGCCTGATGGTGTGCTAGGAACTGCAACCCTTCCTCAGTGCCATCATCGGCATCGTCAGCGTCATTACTTTTAACTAATCCCTTGGCTGGTTTTGTAAGGATCTGGTTAAAGAACGCCTTTGGGTGATATTAAGAAGGACTTTATCCCTGTGACCCCAGCCGTGTCATTTGGACCATGCTGGTGATCCTGCCCCACAGATCCCCCCAGGGGCGTGTAGGTGGTTCCAGTCCTGCAGCCCACGGCACTCCTGAAGTGGGAGTTTCTGGCCCCTTGATTCCAGACTCACTCTTCCTCTGGGAAGGGGACACCCTGGCAGGCCCCCCTCCTGGCTCACACGTAAAACAGAGCAGTGCGCTACTGTGACATATAATATGGGAACTATAAATGGGAGGCTGGCTCTATTTTTAGAAATGGCATTCACAAGTGTGCAGTGTTGTGAAGGGTCTGTAATTTCTCCTGGATTGAGGAGCCTGTGGCTTGCACCAGCGCTGGGGGATGTGCATCTAAAATGAAATTTGAGGGAGGGAAAGAAAATAAGACGCAATCAGAGAAGGAGATAAACCGTAAGAGACTCTTAACTCCAGGAAACAAACAAGGCTGCTGGAGGGGAGGAGGGCAAGAGGATGGGGTAACCGGGTGATGGGCATTAAAGAGGACACGTGATGGAATGAGCACTGGGTGTTATAGGCAACTGGTGAATCACTAAACTCTACCTCTGAAACTAATAATACACTATCTGTTAATTAACTGAATTTAAATAAAAAGAAAAGAAATAAAATGAAATTTGAGGTGACACGGTTATCTGGCTTCTTTGGTCTGGGGCTAACCTCCGTGGGCAGCATGGGCCTGAGCACCATGGTCAGAGAATTGAACTCTACTGGCCACCGAGGGTAGCCCAGGTGGCCTCTGTCTGTGGCAGAGCCACAGACACCACCAGGGTGGAGCTTCCCAGGTGTTGGGAGTGAGGACCCTCCTTGGGGGCGGCTTGGCAGGAATAAATGCACCCAAGGTGCCTGGAGCAGTCTGGTCCCGGGGGGGATGCTGGCTCTGACTACGATGGGACTTGAGTTTCTTCCCATCCTGCCCCCCTCCTCCCCTCTCACCATGCTCTGGTCATCATTGACCCTCCTCTGGGCAGCCCCGGAACTGATGGGATGCCATGGGTGGGACACCACATCTGGCACTGTCATCACAGCCTGTAGTCCGGGTGGGTGTGGTGGCCACACGGGTCTGGGTGGGGATGCGAGCCTTTGGCCGTCAGGGACAGAGCACATGGCCCTCCACGGCCAGACGCTGTGGGCCAGGAGCCAGCGCTCCTGCCTGGGAGGGGCACCTGGAATGGGGCTGGGGGCCGTGGGGTGGGGGGCAGAGCGAGGGCCCCAGCCAGGCAGGCCGACTTGGAGCCCACCCTGTGTTATCCAAGCTGCCACTCCATCCCTCGTAGCCCCAGTCTCCTCTTCTGTGAAATGGGACTCTTGCTTCTGATCAGGTGAGTAAGGATGGGCCTTCCCCCAGGGGCTGCGCTTTGTAGCCGAGGGCCTCAAATCTAGGCACCTCCCCCCATCGGAGCATCCCGTTAAGCCCTCTCGGCATCTGTGCATCAGTCCCACCTGGCACGTACCTGGGACAGAGGCAATTAGATGTAGGCCTGGGTGCCCCCCACCCTCCCTGTACAGAAATAAAAAGTGTTGACCAAACGTCTCTTGCAGCTGTCAAGATCTTCAGACTGCTGAGTAGGACATTTGGTTTTTAACCTGTATCAAAAATCCCACAGCAGACAAACCAGCCTGGTGCCGAGGGAGTCAGGTGTCAGGGAAGTGTTCTGCTCTGGAAAGTCCAAGTTTGAGGTGGGAAAACTGGGTCAAAGGAGCCATGGCTGGGGCCGAGGCTCAGCCAGGCCAGGGCCACTGGGACGGCACCCACCCTGAGACTACAGGGCAGAGAGGGAGGAGCAGGCTCTGGGAGCAGGGGAGACACGGGCTCTTTTGGGATCCTTCTTGAAATTAAACTTGGGAGGAGGGAAAAAAAGAGACGGAAAGAAGCAGAAGCTGTGCAGAGCTGAGTGACCACATGCATGTGCGTGCTCTGCATTCCACAGGCGCTGCTGCGCGATGGTCACCCTTCCCAGCAGTGGGCGGGCGGGTGACTCGGGTGCACACCCCGTGGGTGTCCCTGGTTGGAGTCGTGGCCTTGGCCCAGGCCCTCCCTGGGAGGATCTCCCTCTGTGGCTCTGGGAGAAGGACCTGGCCACCGTCAGGGCTGTGAGTGTGCATGGAAGTATGCGTATCTGTGTGAGTGTGAGTGTATATGAGTGTGTGCATGTGAGCATGTGTGTGAGCATGTGCATGTGAGTACATGTGTGTATGAGTGTGCATATGAGCACACGCATGTGAGTTTGTACGTGTGTGCATGTGAGCACATGTGTATGAGCGTGTGCATGTGAGCACATGTGTGTGAGTTTGTGAATGTGGGTACATGTGTGCATGTGAGCACGTGTGTATGAATGTGTGGATGTGAGTACATGTGTGCACATGTGACTACATGTGTGAGCCTGTGCATGTGAGTACATGTGTGTGTACATGAGGGTGTGTGTGTGTGTGTGTGTGTGAGAGAGAGAGAGAGAGAGAAGACTTGCCACAGCACGGGTCCAGCTCTCTCCATCAGCACCCTTGCTGCTTCCCCTGCTGAGCCTCATTGCAGCCCCCCAGCCTCCTGGTCCACCCAGGTGTCCCTACGGCTCCCCTCGTCCTTATTTCCCCCCGTGGGAGCACGTGTTCTGGGTCCCACATCTGGTGTCTGTCACCCTCTGGGGCTGGCCTGGAGCGGCTTTACCTGGGCTCTACCCTGGGCCCGTGACTCCCACTCCCTGCCCGTATGCAGTCGTTGAGATTCTTCCCTATCCGTCAGTGCTGCCTCCTCCAGGAAGCCCTCTGACTGGCTGGCTTATTCCTCCTCTGAACCACCACTGCACTTAGCACACTCCTGCATTGGGCACACCGAGGGCCACCTGTCCTGCCCTGAGAAGGAGGTGGTGGCAAGAGGGTGCCTTTGGAGCGGAATCCGGGCGCGGCCAGTGGGCAGCTGGGTGACCTCGGGCAGATTACGGGGAGCCCTGAGCGTCAGGTGGAGACGGTAATTTCGCCCTCAGGCTGTGGGCAGGATTGGGGGAGAGAAGGCCCACAGCCCTGGAGTGGGAGGGCCCTGGCTGCGGCTCCTCGTCCTTCTGACCGTGAGGGCGGGAGCCGTGGCGCCGGGTCCAGGCCCAGTGCCCGCGCGGCGCTGGTGAACACACGGACAGCGGCACTTGATTCATGGCCCGAGGCGGGGGTCCCTCTGGGTGTCAGGGGTTCAGGGCAGCGCGCAGAGCAGGGCCGGACTGGGCTCGCGGGGGCCCCACGTCTGACTAGCACCGGCCGCTTGGGGCGCCTGTCGGGGTGACGGTGCTGGCCTCACGGGGACCAGGTCCTGCCATGCCGTGCCTGGCCTCACTCCACGCCGATGCCCACCTACACCTCGTTTTCGGCCTTCACCCCACCTCCTCGGGGTTTCCTCTGCTCTGGGGAGAGCAGTCGGGCCGCGAGGCCTTGGGAGGACCCTCTGGGTCTTCGGGAGTAAGACAAGTAGACATGAGAGCCTGGCAACGGGGGTGCCCCGCTTTGTGGCTTGGGGCACCTCAAGAGGTCAGTCAGGCTTCCTTTACCGTGAGCAGCATAGGCAGAGAAGGAATGTTCTGGAAGGGTGCCGGAGAGCTCGCAGATGGGCTGGCATAGCGGGAGCGCCCCCCAGGCTCCCAAACCTGGAAGAAAGCTCTGAGTGCCGGGCTCCGGCCCCCTGACCGTCCTTGACCGGCAGCCTCCCCTAGGCGGGGTCCCCCTGGAGGGCCATCTCCCCAAGTCGGGGTCCCCTCACTCCTCCTGGCGCCCGGGGCAGGACACTCACTGGCCCCGGGGAGGCCAGGCGGGCGCTGGCGCTCCTTCCCGGCTGCCACCGGGTCTCCTCAGGTCTGGGACCAACCGTGGGAGGGAAGGCGAGCGTGGGCCACAGGCTGGCTGCGGTCGCAGAACGGCAGCCGCGTTGCCTCCGGGGAACAACGACCTGTGGGAGATGGGGCCCCGGTGCTGGGGGCTGAGGGTTGCTCGCCGGCCGGGAGGCCTCCTCCTCTGGGCCGGGAGCCTGTCCCCGGCCCGCCCTGGGGGCAGCGCCCTGCTTGCCCCCATCCCACTGGCTCCAGTCCCGGGGCTCCGGCAGGACAACGGCAGCCTGTTCCCCAACCTCTCCAGGCCGCGGGGTCGCTGACACGTGTTTCACGGGCCTGTGGTGAGGATGCCAGGAGCAGCGGCCGTGTGACTCCCACGTAGCCCGATGCCTGTACGCTGCCCACGCACGGGGCCCCAGAAGTGCTGAGAAAGATGTTTACGAGGTTCACTGGGGCCACACACGGTGACGCAAGGGGAGGTTCGTCCAGAAGCACGAGGGCTTCCCCGAATTCCGACTCCAGCAGTTCTCTCTGCAAACCACCACCTTCCTTCTCCAGGCCCTGCCCACCAAGCTAAGCCATCCTGCCTTCTCCTTTCTTCTCCCCTTTGCATTTCCTCCAGAAGTTTCTGAGCAGAGCAAAGGATTCCTTTTCCTCGTTGGATGAGGAAGGGGCTCTCGGAGGCATTCGTGATTTTGTTTCATTTCTTCTTTGTCGTGTGTGTGAAGTTCCCATGGTGGCTGTGTGATCAGGGGCACTTGCTGGTTCGCAGATCAAGGGGCCCCTTCCACCCTTTTACCCCCCAGAGAGAGGGATTCCTGCAGAGGCAGAAGTTCAGGGCTGCTCGGAAGGTGCTGGGGTTCAGAGCCCAGCTGCCCTCTGCATGTGAGAATCCCCTCTGGGTCTGGAGTCTCTGCCCAGACCCATAGATTCATTACGGGGCTGGACTTCCTGCGCACCCATGCAGCCCAGCAGGAATCAGGGCTTGAATGACCCGTTTCCAGTCCAGTTTGTTTTGCCTCCAAAATGAATACCAGGTTCATGGATACCAGGTGGGACTGCGATCTGGTCATGCTCTGCATGGGGCCTTCTCTGGCTCCCCAGGACTGTCTGCATCTAGTGCCTCGGGGGTCTAGGCGGCACTCACCTCTCTGCAGGGTCTTGGAATGTACTGCTTCCTCTTGGCACCAACCTTATCAGGCCTCCCTTCTGTCCTTGGGCTCGCTCTGACCCATACCCCTGGCTCCGCTTACTCTCCTCAGCCTCCTAGCACTCTGCTCAGGAACCAGAGGCCTCCTCCCGGTGTCAAGGAAAGCCGTCTGACCCCAGCAGAACACTTCTTAGCCTGGCTCAGCATCACCTGCCTTCTTCTCTGGAGTCCTCCCACCAGAGTCTGAGTTCTGTGAGGCCCGGGAGTGCCCCCGTCTTGCCACCATTGCGTCCCCAGTTACCTGCCATGTGGCGGGGACTCGTACAAGGCTCAACTGAGGGAGAGAACGTTTTGTTGAGATGCCACGCTTTGAAGCAAGGAAAGTCTCGGTTCTGGTTCACACGGATTCACTAGACATTCGTCTCTTACATGATGTCGTCATTGGCTTTCGGTCAATTTTTAAAATATACTATAAACATTTTGGTTTTGGTTCTTGGTTGAACACAAAATCTGCTTTGTCAAGTTTTTGGAATCCTGGTTTTGTCTGGTTTCTGTAAAAGTAAGCTTCTCGGTCAAATGAATGATGTGTTCATGAAAAAAAAATTCACAGCCAGCGGTTTGATTAAATTAAATCCCCCCACCACATCCCTTACCCCTGCCCCTGCCCCTGCCCTAGATCTGGGGATCCCCAGTGAGACATTCCCACAAGGTCCGACATCAGCCCAGCCCTAGAGTGCGTGGAGAGAGCTCCCTGTGCCCGCTCCATTTTCTATTTCCACTTTCAGATGATTTAATGCTCTGAGGGAGAGTGCTTTGAAAAGAGCACCCCCCCACCCCAGCCCTTCAGCAGGTTAGTTTAGCTTAGTAATTAGCAATCACAATATGAGCTGGGATAATTATCCCCAAAAGTCAAAAGAAAAACACAGATGTTTTTAAAGCTGCACAGTTGAGATTTTGCCTTTCGATTGTAATAATTTAGCATGCGAAATGAATTAGATGCTGGCTTTTCCTGGGACTTAATTTCCAAGGTAGGTTAAGGAAATTCCTGCTGTTTTTTGAAAAGAATGGTCTTGGAAGGGGTGGGGGGGCGGTGGGCAGCTGGGCTTGGGTGGTGGGGAGACACATGCAAGCATGACAATTTTCAAAGTCTAGAAAGAAGCAGGACAGGCCAGATTGAATAAATTAATGAGTTTTCTCCTCCTGGGATTTGAGTTAAAGCTCTCTCATAATTGAAAACTTGTGAGATGCTCCTCTGTGCTGGAATACAAAATTACAGGTGTGCGCCTGTGGCCTGGTGTGGCTGCGATGCGCCTGCACAGAGGTCAAGAGTGAAATGGGTCTCGACAAACAAATCCATAGCCCCGTCAGCTCTCAAATGGCCGCAGAACTGCTTTCTCTGGGCTCCAGACCTTCCCCTCCATGGCCTCTCCCAAGTACTCATGATTTCTCCACACCTACGGGAAGGTATTGACCAGAAGGGTCCTCAGCAAAACAAACAAGCCAACCTTGTTTTTTGGAAATGAATAAACAGATCAGCTCATTGGGAAAGTAGAGAAGGCACGGACAAACGGGGGACCCTGGTCAGGGTTTGCACTGGGTCCTTTCTGGACGCCCCCATCTCTGCTACCTCGCAGGATCCTCCCTCGGGAAGAAACAGAACCGTGCCCTGGCCTTGGCAGAGGGGACTCGGGTTCTGGTTTCAGAGTTTCAGAGTTGCTACTGACTCACTTGGTTTTGGCGAGTGAGTCAAAAGGGCCCCTATCAGGCCCTTAGCTCCTTCAACTACGATGTGGAAGTTGGTTTTAAAGATCGATATTTTCCAACTGCAGAATTGTAGTTCTAAGAGATGCTGAGAAGAGAAGAGAAGAGAAGAGAAGAGAAGAGAAGAGAAGAGAAAGAAACCCCCAAAGTTGCTGGTGGACAGCACCTTTCCCTTATAGCAATGGTTCTCACTCTGCATTCCTGGGGAAGGGGGACACTTGGGAATGTCTGAGGCATCTTTTGGTTGCAATAAATTGGAGTTAGGGGTTGAGTGGGGAGAGGCCAGAGGTGCTCCTGACGAGCTACACATCCAGGACACCTCCACAAGGAAGACTTCTCTGGCCTCAAAATCCACGGAGTTGAGGTTGAAAACTGCTGCCATTGGGTTGAAATGAATATGAAAGACTAAGAGCCAGCAAAGGGATCCTTTTAACTTCGAAGCCAGAATTTCTGGAATTTATGTGAAGCAGAATCACTTTTGCCTTCCCACCTCGCAGTGAGATCGGTGTTCCTGAGAACCCATTCTGGGAAATACAGAGCTCTCTGTTGACGAAGGTCTCCCTTGTCTCTGGTCATCTTGGACCCTCTATCCCATGAGCAGAAATTGCAAGACTGATTATTGCCCGTGTCTGGTGTGGTGTGGGGCTTTGTTCGGAGCAAGTGTTCAAGAATTGCCGGAGAGTTAAATCAAAGCTGGTCTCTGAAGCAGAGCCTGAAATAGAGACGCTCTTTGGAGTGGTTTATTGGAAAAGAGCTCTCAGGAGAAGAGTGAGGAAGCAGACAGGGCAGGGGAAGCCGCTGAGCAGGGATGTGGTCTCTGCTAGAGACTTGCTTCCGCCCGATTCCCTGGGGTGGGGGGAACTCTGGGGCACGAGTTGTGTCGCAGTGTTGGGGTGACCTGTCCACTCCATGGAGTGCCTCCAGCATCGGGCTTGGTCTAGGGGAGGGAAGAGCCCTGCAGGCAGAGGTCAGTTCTCTGGAGAAGGGGGGAGGCTGTGCATTGTGACCAGGCTCCCCTGCGTGGGTGCCAATGGGACACCAAGAGCGTGCAGCGCCGCCCAGACGTGCTCAGGATCCTCAGAGCAGGGAGCCCCTCAGGCTGGAGGGAAAATATGGCCTGTGCTTAGATAGCCTGCCTTTGCCACTGGCTTAGAGTTGGGGCGGGGATTCGGGGGTTAATCCCATGGGCACACCACTCAGCGCTCCTTTCTGAAGCTCACTTACAGCCTCTGTGTACACAGGCCAAGTGTTTTCTCCTCTTCTGTATTTTTTTTTAAAGATTTTATTTATTTACTCACGAGAGACACACAGAGAGAGGCAGAGACACAGGCAGAGGGGGAAGCAGACTTCCTGCAGGGAGTCCATGAGGGACCCGATCCCAGGACCCCCAGATCATGACCTGAACCAAAGGCAGATAGATGTCCAACCAGTGAGCGCCACCCCCTCCTCTTCTTTAAGCCAATATTTGGGCTTTTAAAGTTTCTCTTCCCCAGCGTTACAGCAATCTCTGGATTGCTGCTGAAAATCACGCATGTCCACAGGAGTGGGATGGCCGGTGGGGAAGATGACAGGAGAACCAGCCACCAGTCAATCAGTCACCTGTGGAGCACCTGCCTAGGCCAGGCCCTAAGCTACAGGTGGTCTCGGACGAGGAACGTAGAGTTCCTAGCGGTCCACTGTCACACAGCTGATAGGTGCCCAGGAACGAGGACTTCTGGTCTTCTCTTTGTGCCACTCCTCACACGGCCACGTGCCCTCTTCAGAGTTGGCAGGGGCAGGGCTGGTGGTGGAGTAAACAAGAGTGAAGTGTGCAAGATGCAATTATTTAATTAGCTTCTTATTTGAAAACATGTGGCTTCAAACTGATGCCAGTGGAGCATTTTGGCCCACGTTCCCTATTCCTCCAAGGCCTGAACCCGATGCCACCCTGCATTGTTTCGTGGGTGTTGGTTGCTGCCACCACCCTTTGGAATCACAGCCTCAGGAAGGAGGAGGCTCGTCTGGGGCGGGCTTGAGAGGCAGCCACCCCTCATGGGAGGACACCAGACCTGGAGTTACAGATGCCGTGGAATTTCAGGCAACGGCATTATATCTCTTCTTATGGAGGATTTACTCTCATTTTCATGGGCAGTGATTTATTGTTGGACCCCTGGGGTGTTTTCTCCAGACTTTTCAATATTATAAGTCACACCTCAGTGAATACCTTTGTATATTCAGCTCTCCCTACATCTCGACTAATTCTGTTGTGAGACAGTCTTAAAATATTTACTGGGTCACATTTACCCACATCCTAAAGTCCTCTTGTACACGCTGCTAGACGGCCCTTCAGAAAGACGGATTGAAATGGCCAATGTCAGGGTAGGGAGGACACATTTCTTCACTTCTTCACTGGGACCAAGTATTATCTTTGCTAATCTATTAGGAAAAAAATAACATCCCAGAATTTTATTTATTTATTTTTATTTTTTTTTAAGATTTTATTTATTTATTCATGATAGTCACACACAGAGAGAGAGAGAGAGGCAGAGACACAGGCAGAAGGAGAAGCAGGCTCCATGCACCGGGAGCCCGATGTGGGATTCGATCCCGGGTCTCCAGGATCACACCCTGGGCCAAAGGCAGGCACCAAACCGCTGTGCCACCCAGGGATCCCACATCCCAGAATTTTAATTTGCTTTTGTTTGTGTACCAGTGAGACTGACCATTTTTTTCCTCTATACTTCTTGATGGTTTCTGTCTCCTGTGAATTGCTGACTCATCCTGTTGCCCACTCTTCTCCTGGTTGTCCATTTCGTGAGCCTGTTTCTTAAGGCTATCAACCCTCTGTGGTGAGTGTCCCATGCTACGTTTCCTAGTTTGTTGTTTGCCTTATTTTCATTTTGCTGGAATCCAACTTTGGATTTTCTGGAAACTTCGACTCTCCAGGTAGAGATGGTTCACCAGGAAGTAGCAACTGTGAATGTTTAGATTAAGGGATTATCTGCCCTGGCCCCATCAGAAAAAAACAAAACAAAACAAAAACAAAAAACAAACAAACAAAAAAAACAACCAGAAAGCACAACGAGGGCCAGAGAGTTTGGTGAAGAAGTTCCAGGGGTCAGGGCATATCCTGTACTTCATTTCACAAATCACTCTAATTGCCCAATTTAGAATGATTTGGTGGCAACTCTTGGCAGCAGGATGTGTGTTTCCTCACACACAAGGACAGCCCAGGATGTTTTCATTTTGTTGGGTGGCAGGTCAGGAAGTCCCATGGTGGCCTCTGGGGCCAAGTGACGAGAGCCCTGGTCTGGGAGTTGGAAAGATCCAGGACAGATCTGACTTTGTGTGACTGTGAGGAGTCATTTGACCCCTCTGAGCTCTCTGTGTCTAAAAGACAGGCTCCAACACAGCCCGCAGTGTTGTTGGGACAATTCGGGGGTTGACCGATGGGAAAATGAGTCTCTGCTAGGCGCGTGGTGATCTGAGGGATTGGAAAGGATGCGCCTTCACCCCCTGAGTTGTGACATGTGGACAAGAAGTGTTTATTCATGCCTACACTCTGGGTGCTGTGATCCCATTTCCTTTCCCCAGCTGTACGACGTGATTGTTTTTCACCGCGCTGAGCAGACTGTGGCCACCACGTCCCCTGGGCCGATGGGGTTCTCTCTGAACAGAGCTCTGGGTCACACACTTCACAGGAATCCCTGCCGGCTGTGAAGTCCGCTGGTTCACTGGAGCTGCTGGAGCAAAATACCACCCACCGGGGAGCTTACAACCAGCAGAACTTTACTGCTCACTGTTCTGGAGGCTGGAAGTCGGGGTCACGGTGCCCCTCCGGGGTTGGGTGAGCGCTCCCTTCCTGCTCATAACTGCGCCTTCTTGCTGCGTTCTTGGGTGGAGGAAGGGGTGAGGGGTGGGGTCTTTTTTATGAGAGCGCTGATCCTGTCATGAGAGCTCCACCCAAGGCCCTACTCACCTCCCAAAGGCGCACCTCCTAAGAACATCACCTCTGGGGGTTAGAATGTCTACACATGAATTTGGGGGGGGGGACACGAATATTTAGCCCATAGCAGGGACCCACCCAGTCCCCTCTTTGCAATTTCCCTTCCTCAGGAAATGGATAACCCAACAGGGGGACTTTGTTACTAGGCAGTGCCACACGATATGCTGCCTGTGACAACCACAATGGCTGAGTATGCTGAGCACTTCCTGGGCGCCAGGCCCTGTGCTCAGCACTTTCCGGACAAAGTCACAGGCATGTGACTGTCACCGTGGAGGCCACAGCCAGCTCTCCCCCAAAGGACGCCGGGGAGAAGACTCCCACACAGACATGTGTGTACACACAACACACACACACACACACACGGACATTCTCAGGCACGTGGACACACACAACACACACACCAACACTCTCACACACTCACACATAAACACAACACACAGAGACACATACATTCAGATAGGCACACCCACACAACACACACATGTTCTCACACACAGACACACACAACACTCACACACACTCATATGTAGTCATTCTCACACACTCACATAGACACACCCATACAATGTTCACACATAGACACTGTCACAACATACACAGACTCACACACACATAGACGCACCCACAGAACACACACACACACTCTCAATAATCACACACACACAACACTCACACAGTCATTCTCACACACTCACATAGACACTCTCACACGATCACACACGCTTACACACACTCACGCAGACACACTCCCACAATGGCATGGGAGCCCGGTCCGTGCCCGTGGACATGACCTGGGGTGTGGGCTGGTTCTTGACCGTCACACATGAAGAAGTGCAAGCAGCCTGGGGCACAAGCACAGAGCGTGGGGGGAGGGGGGGCGGCCCCTGCGTCCCTGGGGAAACCAGGGAGGAGCCTGAGATGTGGGTCTCGGGGAAGAGAAAACCCACAGGGGCCCTCAGGCTTCTTCAAATAGATCATCCATGGGCTTTCCTGTGGAAGAGGGGTGCTCGGTGAGGCCCAAAGAGCCACAGCATGAGGACAGGGGGCGTGGGCGGCATCCTAGGGGGCAGATTTTGCCTCAAAAAGGAGCAGAATTATTTGTGGATCAAGTCTACCTGAGCGCCCACCCTGGGTCAGGTGCGGGGACCAAGCGGGGAGGGCAGACCTGGTGCCCGGCTTCTCAGCTCCTGGAGACGGGGTCAGAGAGGGCAAGAGGCCGGCGGCCTGTGTGTGCGTCACCGGCTGCGGCCAAGCGGGAGCACAGCACCTGTTGGCGGCGATGCTGGCCCGGGGCCTCGGGGCCTCGAGACCCACATTGTGTTTATCCAGACCCAGACGCCACCACTGGTCTATGCTTCACACTGGGCGGTTGCCACAGGAAAGAGACCAGCAAGAAGAAGTGGGAGACTTCATCACTTCCCCCGCCCCTTGTCCCCAGTCCTCTTCGGGTGGTCTTAGCTGAGCACACCTCTGGGGTCCGTGGCAGGGAATTAAGATGGTCTGGCAGCCCAGGTGACCATTGCCAAAACAGGAGGGGCAGGGAAGGAAGGGAGGGAGGGAGGGAGGGGGGAAGGAAGGGAGGGAGGAAGGAAGGAAGGGAGGAGAAGAAAGAGAAAGAAGAAAGAAAGAGAAAGAAAGAAAGAAGAAAGAAAGAAAGAAAGAAAGAAAGAAAGAAAGAAAGAAAGAAAGAAGGAAGGAAGGAAGGAAGGAAGGAAGGAAGGAAGGAAGGAAGGAAGGAAAGAAAGAAAGAAAGAAAGAAAGAAAGAAAGAAAGAAAGAAAGAAAGAAAGAAAGAAAAAAAAAAGAGGAAGGGGGGGTGCCTGGGTGGCTCAGTGGTTGAGTATCTGCATTTGGCTCAGGTAGTGATCACAGAGTCATGGGATCGAGTCCCACCTTGGGCTCCCTGCGTGGAGTCTGCTTCTTCCTCTGCCTGTGTCTCTGCCTCTCTGTGTGTGTGTGTGTGTGTGTGTGTGTCTCTCATGAATGAATAAATAAAGTCTTTAAAAAAATCTTAAAAGAAAAAAGAAGTAGCACGAGATCCAACATGCTTCAGCAGGTGATCATTTCAGGATGGGAGGGCCCAAGGTGCAGAGCAGAGAAGGAGAAAGAGCGTGGACCATGGACTGGGAGGCAGGAAGACTGCTTTCAGGCTTCCGCTTTGCAGCTCACCGCTGTGTCTTTAGGCAAAGTCACTTGCCCTTTCTGGGCCTCTGCTATAATCTGGGGAAGTTGCACTGCTTGATTTCACCGTCACGCCAGCCCCGGAGGACTGCAAGTAACCCTGTACTTACTGAGCCCAGGACAGGCACCCACAAGGGGTGGGTGGGCCGGCCCGCCCCACAGCAGCTGCTTGGGCTGAGATCAAACATCTAAACAGGGGTGTTTTTTGGAGTGATACTATTTATTCCTTTCTGGGTTTCAGAACAAAACCCCAGAAGCAGAAACCACTTCTCGGCTCCCAGAGGTTTCTCTCCCAGGATGATATGCGCTAACCAAAGACAGAGGCATCAGAACTGAGAGTTGTCTTTAAACTCTGCTCTGTAGAAGTCCAGGCGTGACGCACCATTTTTTTCTGCTGCAAATCTTGGACAGTAGCTTTAAATAGATATCCTTAGGGCCTCAGATTTCAAATAAGGCAAAATCCACAAACAGCCAAAAAGCAAATGGGAAAATTAAAAGTTTCAGAAATTGGATTTCAAAATTTACCACGAGCACGCAACAAACTTTATGAAATGATCCAGTGGTTCTCAGCCCTCTCGATCCTTGGATTAAATCTATGCCAGTAACCCACCAGACAGTCAGCATAACCTTTGCACAATTTCTCTAAAGCTCATGATGAAAGTTGACATCTATCCCCTAATGCAGCCTTTACTCCCCAGGCAGGACCCCCCACGGGTAGCAAAGGGTCCCATGTGTATCAGGGTCCCAGGCTTGGTTTGATGTCTCACTGTATTGTCTTAAAAGTCTTAATAATTTTTGAACAAGCGGCTCAGCGTTTTCATTTTGAACTGGGCCCTGCAAATCACACAGCCTGTCTGAACCCCAGCACACTTTCCCTAGGCCAACACTGAACTGGTGGCAGTGTGCTCATTTCTGGTCCACATCCATTTAGCTTTCAGAACTAAATGTGCAACTTTTGTCTTATTCACACATGACTTAGCCAATTGATCTGTCCAGAATCAGTGTCAAATACAAAGGAAGGATAGGTCCTTTGGGTCAGAGAAATAAAGTCAAATCTATTTCACATATAATTGTTCTCATATGTAATTCCAAATACAATCGCTCAAATGTATACACACCTGGTGAGGCACCTGTAAAGACCACACAAGAAAGTGCTGACCTTCCAACAATTGGAAGATTGTAGATGTAGATCAATGTAGATAATCTAGATTGGGGCGAGTAAACTATGGCCTGTGGGCCAAATCTGGCTTGCCACCTGTTTTTGTAAATAAAGTTTTATTGAAACATAACCACACCATTCACTTCCATATCGTCTACGGCTGCTTTCATGCTACAATGGCAGAGTTGAGAATTTGCAAGAGATGGTAGCAAAGCCTAAAATATTTACCATTTGGCCCTTTACAGAAAAAGTTTGTTAACATCTCTCTCTAGCTACTAGAATTACTAAGTTTCTAGAATACACTAGCAACCTTCTGAAGACAGAGCTCTTAAGAATAATGTTGTACTCTTGGGTTAGGAAATGATTACTTGGATATAAACCATAAGTGAAAAAGATTTAAAAGTTTGGTTACATTAAAATAAACATTTTTGCATGGCCAAAGCCACCAGCAACAAGGTTAAAAACCAAGTTGCCAGCTGGGAAGAAAATATTTTCAAAAGTTTAAACAGAATGCAATTCAGATTATTTGAAGAAATCCTAAAAAGCCGAGAAAAGTAGAAAAAAGCAGGCAAAAGATGAATAGAGTATTCTAGAAGAAATAAAAATGATCAAAAAACATATTAAAAGATACTCTCATTTAGGGGCACCTGGATGGCTCAGTTGGATAAGCATCCAACTCTTGATCCAACTCGGCTCAGGTCATGATCTTAGGGTCATTAGATGGAGCCCTGTGTTGGGCTCTGTACTGAGTGGGGAACCTGCTTAAGATTCTCTCTCTCCCTCTCCCCTGCCCCACTGCTGTTTGTGTGCTTTCTCTTGCTCCTCAAAATGAATGAATGAATGAATGAATGAATAAGAAGATAGATAAGTAAATAAAAATAAAATAAAATTCACTACCTTGGGTAGTACAGTAAAAAAAAAAATGACACTCTCATTTAATAATTGGGGATATGCAAATTAAAACATGATGCTGTTCTCACCCATAAGATGGGCAAACATTGTTGAAGTCTGATAGTTTCACATAAACAAGAATGCTGGAACATTGTGGATATGCACATGATTGATTGAAGAATAAATTGACACATCTGCTTTGGAATACATAAACCCTAGAGAAACTGTCAAAGACATGTCAAGAGAACATATGTGAGGATGTTCACCGCAGCACT
The DNA here is from genome assembly GCF_048164855.1 of Canis lupus baileyi. Taxonomy (NCBI): domain Eukaryota; kingdom Metazoa; phylum Chordata; class Mammalia; order Carnivora; family Canidae; genus Canis; species Canis lupus. Next base: position 7,679,829 of record NC_132866.1, read on the forward strand.
GTTTATACTGAGAGAAAATAAACCAAAAATTGCATCTATGAAGAATGGACAAATTCGGCTACTTTGTTTTCTCTCTTTGGCATTTCTTAGCCAGTTTGGTAGTCAAAGAGGCAACATTTGCATGACGTGCCCCCTCCCCTGTGCATCATCCTTGCCTCTCTGTGGCTTCTTTACCAGAGCTGACCCACAGGTCATAGTGGACCTGGGCCTCTGGACCAATGCCCTCCAGCTCTGCACACATGGATGAGCACAGAGGACCCTTCAGCTAAGAGGCCAGAATGGCCCGTCACTGTGTCTGTGTGGATGGCAGAGACCCAGAGTGCCCTCACTGGGCTCCAAGGTAAATTTGGCCTTACATGGTCAGAGCAACATGGTGGAATGGAAGGGCATGGATGTTGTTACTGACAGCCTTGATTTTAAATTCCTGCTACATCACTTACTGACCATGTGACGCTGAGCTCCAATACCTACCCATTCTGAGTTTTTATCACTCTTCCCTAAGATGGCACATGCCCTTGGTGATTAAATGAGATGGCATATGAAAATACCCAGGGCAGGGTGTGGCACCCTGAGGACCCCCCCTGGAGTTGCCAAGCATGTCCTGCATAGGATCCAGGAACTGTTTGAGAGCTCTGAGCTGAGCAAAGCAGGAAAATGAATCTCTGCCCAAGTCGGAGCTGGGGTCTCCGCCTTTTGCTGTAATTCAAGGTTACAAAAGCCAAATTCTCAGAGCCCTCCTGTTGAGCAATCCTCTCCAAGGTCCTGTTGTTCCGTATTTAAACTTCAAAATAGAAGTAAGCTCAAGATGCATTTTTCTAGAAGCTCCTTTGCAAGAACTGGGATCTTGTAGTTAGTTTTGCATGGCCCCAATGGTCTTTTCACACTCAGAGAAACTCTAGATTGGAGTCTGCAAAAGGGAAGACCTGTTCAAGAAGGGGTGCATCTGGGTGTGGGTGATGTCTCTAGAGGGACATAAGACACGATGGGTATTACCTCTGCAGAAAGGGAATGGGGGGACCCAGGGTGAAAGGGAGCCTCACCTTGTTGGCAAACCCTTTCATACACTGGGGTCACCCTCCCTCATTGATAGGAATTGATTGTTATTATTATTATTATTGTATTTTGTATGCTTAACAAAAGAAAAGAACTTTGGGTCAAGATGGTGCAGTAAGATTCTGTCCCAGTACCCTGACAGCTTCACTTCTGCATGTGTTTAGAATGGAACAAAAATGAAGAATGATACATCACAACCTGTGGGGTGTAGCAAAGGCAGCACTCAGAGGAAAATTTATAGCCTTAGCTATAAATTAGATACTCAAGTATCTAGAAAGAACTTTGAAGTAAACCTATATAAAGGAAGAAGGGAATGACACATGGAAGAGCAGAAGTTAATAGAACTAGTGAACAAAATGTTCAGTTGTTGTACTTGAGAAATACACGAGCAGGGCTCTGGACTTTATTACAATTTTTTTATTGCCATTAATAATTTCTGCACTAACTGTATCATACACACTTACTTAACAATTGCATGGTTATTTGTTTAATACCTGCCTTCCCTGTGACACTATATATATTCTATGCTTGTTTATCCCCTCACTCTGACCCTGGGTAGATGTTCATCACATATTTGCAAATGGAATTAGTGAGAGGAACTCCAGGCCTGCCATCCACTGGTATCTCTGGGCAAGTTATTTCCCTAATCCGAAATTCCCCTTCCTAATCTGTCAAATGGGGAGAACAAAGCCCCCCTCACAGGGCTGTGGGAAGAAACAAATGATGTAATGTACTTGAAGTTCTGGTGCCATTCCTGGCACAGGGTGAAGAGTCAATAAATGGAGGGAGGTATAATTATGAGTCAGAGGATTGGCTCAGACATAGGAGCGTGATCTGCCTGCCTCGCAGCCCCCAGCTCTCTGAAGGGCAGCGCTCTGCACTGCTGGAAGGTACCAAAGAGCCAGGCTTGAGCGGGAAGGGAAAAATCTGGCAAAAGGGAAGCATGAGTTGGGGGGGTCAACCAGATGACCAGTGCCAGTGATAAGCCTGGACTGTGATGAGGAGGATGGTACGCCCATCCCTGCCCGGCTTGCTCTGGATACTTTTTGCTAGAATTCTCTTCCCAGACTTTTGTATGGTTTGGTCCTTTCAACATATGGGTCTTGACTCAATGTTGCCTCCTCTCCTGGCCATTTGCCTATTTGTCCTAAGATCCAGCCCTTTCCTTTTCCTATCCTGCTATGTATCACAGGGCCTGGGGGAAATGAATTTTCCAGGCCTGCTTGCCCACTGGCTTGGGGTTAGGTTCAGCCATTGGGAGGTGCTGGCAACAGACTGGAGGGCAGGAGAAAGGGAAGAGTCAGGGTGGTTCTAGCCCTTGTCCCTTCGTTCTGCTTCAGGGACCATCTCCAGTGACTGCTTTAGCTCCCTGTAGTCCAGAATCTACTGGGCAGCCCTTCCCCATATGGTGTCCATTCCCCGGCTCTGGGACATCACTTCTCTTTGTCTCCACTAGGGTTGGTAGTAGCTGCCTGTTACTGCTCGTGTCTGGTTACCCTCACCATCCTGTCTGTCCTTCCTGCCTACCCAGCACCTTTGTAACTCGTTTTCTATAATAAAATCCTTCCCTTGGGCTATTTGATGCGGAATCTGCTTTCTCGATGGGCTTGCTGTTAAATATCTAGTGTTAAATACCTGGGATTCTGTGACTTGGCTTTGCAATTACTATTGTAATTCAGCCAATTTGGAAATAACATTTTGAATTTCCTCGTCCAGAGTCATCAGACCGGTTAGTAAAGGTCAGAAAGCGCGGATTCCTTAGAGTGCTTTGTTCTGCTCGCAGGCCATCTGTCCCGGGAGGCCACTGCTCTCTATTAAGTGCTCAAATGTGTGTCCTCATCAGAAAGAAATGGAACAGAGAGGCCAACACTCAGATTCAGCAATGACCTGACAACACGGGCAGTGTGCACAACCCGTTCTAAATACCGATAAACACGTAATCATGGCGTCAGAGGCCAGCAGAACGCAGCCAACTTGGTTGGAACCTGCAGTCCTAAGCTGCCTCTAGGAACATATGGGAAGGCTGGAGCCTTTGCGCTTTGAACTTCAAGGCTGCCACACGCTGAGCAGTCATTTCCATGTGGATGTGCCACAAGCATTAGAGTTGTTTTGAAATATGGCCTGGATAACCTAATATTTCAGCAGCTTCCCCCCATTACCACTGCCTCGGCCTGGGGGCCCCTCACTTCTGGTCTGGACCGCTCCCAGCTTCCTACCAGGTCTCCTGCTGCCAGAAGCCCCGTCCCCTGACCCATCTGTCCAAGCCGCCCCCCGCAGCGTCATGAAGCCTGACCAAAATGCTGAGAGCACTGAATCACTCACCCACCTAATGCCCTTAAATAACTCCCCATCCCTCGGAGAATAATTTCCTGGCTCCTCAGCGTCGGGCTCGAGATCACTGCATGGTCTGCCCCCTGACTACAACCTCAACCATGCCCTCCTGACATGGTCTTTAAGCACAGCATTTCTCATGGTTCCACCCCTGCTCATCTACCCCTCGAGATCTTTGCTCCAGCTCTTCCTCCGCTGTAGACAACCCTTCCCTCCTTTTTTCTTCTGATGAGAACTCATGGCTTTTCCCCCCTCAATTTTAAAATAAAATATTTGACATCTAAGGGAGATAAGGAATATCCAGCCAAGCTTAAGAAGCAAAGTATCCCAACGCAGTCAAACCTCTCTGGACTTCCGGAGCCCACGTCTCTTCCTCCGGAACTTCCGCCAGGTAACCACCATTTTGAATTCAGTGTCTTATCTTTTTTTTTTTCTTTTTTTTTTTAACAAAAGATTTTATTTATTTATGAGAGAGAGAGAGAGAGAGAGAGAGAGAGAGGCAGGCTCCATGCAGAAAGCCTGATGTGGGACTCAATCCCAGGACTCCAGGATCACACCCTGGGCCGAAGGCAGGCGCCAAACTGCTGAGCCACCCAGGGATCCCCTCATTTTTTTTTTTTTAAGATCTACATACGTTTCTGTATGTATGAGTCCCTAAGCAATACTCACTGCTGCTTAGAATGTTCTAAAATCTTATATAAATGGTATCATATTCTATGTATCCTCCTACAGCGTGCGATGTTTGCCTAATAACATGTTTTTGAGATGTTCCGTGTTGTAGCCTTAATTTGTTTTTAGTATTGCACAATATTTCAGTGTGTGTGCACATGTCTGTGTTTACATTGGTTCTCTTGTTGAGAGTATTTTGGTTACTTCCAATTTCTCTTTCCCCTTCCTTCCTTCCCTTTCCCTCTAACCCAGGTCCCTGAGATCATGCCCTAAGCCAAAAGCAGACACTCAGCCACTGAGCCACCCAGGTGTCCCTCTTTCTTTCTTTCTTTCTTTCTTTCTTTCTTTCTTTCTTTCTTTCTTTCTTTCTTTCTTTCTTTCTTTCTCTTTCTCTTTCTTTCTCCTTCCTTCCTTCCTTCCTTCCTTCCTTCCTTCCTTCCTTCCTTCCTTCCTTCTTTCCTTCCTTCTACCACAAACCATACTGCTGTGAGCACTATCAACACATTTCCTTGTGAACATGGGCAACAGCTCTTCAACGGTCTCATGCAGAAATGGAATTACAAATCACGGGGCAAGTAAAAATTTTAACTTTCCTAGATATTGCCAAATAATTTGCCAAAATGGCTGGAGTAGTTTATATGGCTCACCAGTGGCACATCCCTTCAGGGGATCCCTGGGTGGTTTAGCAGTTTAGTGCCTGCCTTCAGCCCAGGGCGTGATGCTGGGGTCCTGGGATCGAGTTCCATGTCGGGCTCCCTGCATGGAGCCTGCTTCTCCCTCTGACTGTGTCTCTGCCTTTCTCTCTCTTTGTGACTCTCATGAATAAATAAATAAAATCTTAAAAAAAAAAAGAACATTCCCTTCAGTCTACATGGTTGCCTCCACTGTCTAGTAACACATTTAAAAGATTCTGGACGACAGATCTGTGTGAAATGGAATCCCATTGTACTTTTGATTTGATGTTCCCCGATTATAGGTACCCTGTCACGTTTCCCATTCTGTGATATGCCTATTGGTTACTTCTGCTCATATTTCCTAATGATGCTAATGATTTTTATTTATTTTGTTTTTTAAAGATTTTATTTATTTATTCATGAGAGAAACAGTGAGAGACAGAGAGAGGCAGAGACACAGGCAGAGGGAGAAGCAGGCTCCATGCAGGGAGCCCGATGGGGGGGACTCAATCCTGAGACTCCAGGATCACTCCCCGGGCTGAAGGCAGGCGCTAAACCATTGAGCCACCCAGGGATCCCCTACTCTCCTAATGATTTTTAAAAATGATTTGAAAAAATTCCAAAATACATTTTGGATAATAATCTGGTTTCGGTTATATATGTTGCTAACATCTTTCCCCTGATTGTGATCTGTCTTTTTCCATTTATATACGTATCTCTGATTAGTGTTTTAAGTTCTGTCAAATTATTCCATTTTTTTTCTCTTAGTGTTTGTGCTTATGTCTTTTTTCCTCCATATAACCTGAGGCAAGAATCACATTTCTTTCCGTTTGGATAACCAATTCCCTGGTGCTATTTATCTATCAGTTGATCCTTTACTTTATGTCAGCTCTTCCAGTTGAATGAAAGCAGCAATCTCAGACAACCTTGCATCATTCATCATTTTGAAAGGAATACTTTTAAATGCTTTGCCATCAAATGTGATGCTTATATAGATTTTTAATTTATTCTCTCTATTAGGTTAAATAAATTGCTATCTTATTTGAGATTGCTAAGATTTTTATCATAAATGTTCAGTTTTGTTTGATGCCTTTTTCTGCTGTTAATGAGATGCCAATATGGTTTCTCTTTAATCTTTTAATGTAATGGAAATACCAATAATTTGCTAGTAAATCATCTTCACCTTCCTAGGATAAACCTAACTTGATGCATGATTATTCTATAGTTGTTGATAGGTTTGGATTGACGATATTATGACTTCCTCATGAAACTCGTGAACAATGTTAGCTAGTGATTGTCTTTCTCACATTGTCCTTCCCTGGTTTTATTATCAAGGTTATAGTCACCTCACAAAATGATTTCTCCTTTTCTATCTTCTGGAAGTATAAGATCAGAAATAGAGGGGCACCTGGGTGACTTAGTAAGTTAAGTGCCTGCTTTCAGCTCAAGTCATGATCCCAGGGTCCTGGTATTGAGCCCTGCATCAGGCTCAGCAGGGAGTCTGCTTCTCCCTCTCCCTCTGCCCCTCCCCCTAGCTTGTTCTCTCTCTCTCTCTGTCTCAAATAAACAAAATTAAAAAAAATGATCAGAAATAGAAGTTTGATAGAATTCTTCTGTAAAGCAATCTGGGCCTAGCAGATGGTTTTTAAGTGAGTATCAATCTACCTTACTTAGTGATCATAGAGCTACTCAGATTTTCTCTTTCTTCTCAGATCACTTTTGGTGAATTAATTCATGAGGACTTAAGACGAAGCTCGGGGGCCGTGTCCTGCAGAAAGCCTGTGATCACCCCTTGCTTAAATGGATTAAATTATTCTCCTGTTCACTCCTACATAGCATTGACATTCATTCATTCAAAAAATGTTTATTGAGGCTGTACTATGCATACTTTTCTATATCCTGCGGAAACAGCACTGAACCAAACAGGCAAAAATCCTGGTTTGCACAAGATGTATATCCTAGTAGGGTTGAGCAGGCAATAAACAAAATAAGTGAATGAATTATGTGATATCCTGGAGAGAAAAACCCAAAACCAAAGGGTGTCAAGGCAGGAAGTGCCGCAAGTTGTAATACATAGTCAGAAACATCATCGTACACACTCCTTCTTATAAGAGATCTTTATTTATGGGTGTTAGGTACTGGGATTCTAGTAGAAGACTAAATAGAGCAATTTAGTTCTTGCTTTTGTGTTTGTATATCAGTGGGAGACAAGTCACAAATAAGTAAAAATCAAATCAAAATTATAGCTATTGATGAAGGAGATTAGCAGGTGCTCTGACAAACTTGCATTGGACGGGGGTGTTTAGGGAAGACCCTTTGAGGGTGTGGCCATGAAGCTGGCATCTGACGGAGAGTAGCAGGCGGTTGCGCAGAGTGCCATCCTCAGATGAGCTGGTCGCCTCCTGTCTTTTCCATTGGACTATGAGATCCTTGAGGGAAGCTGTGAATTACTCATGTGGTATCTCTGACCTAGCATAGGACATTGCTGATGTCCAACAAATGTGTGCTGAACTGTTGGGTACAGGAAGTCAAAGGTAAGTATTTGAAAATTCATATGAACCAGCTAGAAGAATCCATTTATAAAGGAAATAGCTATCTTCTACTTAACAAATGCTAATAGTCCCTAGCACGGTGTTACAAGTTGTGAGGGGGACCTCCCCTCTAGGTATCACAATCCACAAGGAGGATGGACTGGGGTTTTCTCATTCAAGACAGACAATGGGCCTCACGCAGCCCCAGCACTGTGAGGCCAGTGAGTGGGGTGGCAGCAAGCCAGGAGCTATGTCCCTACGCAGCCAGTGTCACACTGTCCGGGTGAGTCAGGCCCGTGGAACGGAAGGGTGGATGTGGCGTTACAGCTGGCCTGTCGTCCTCAGCCCAGACACTTGGAGATGGGTCTGAGCAGTGAGCAGGCCACTGGAAGGTGAGCCCACAGGGTGCATGGGCTGGGTTCCTTGTCAATGGTGGAGCATGAGCCAACCCTGTTGAGAAGATAGCACTGCAGACGTTGCCTGGGCACCCAAACCTCCACCTTAAAAGTCACTGGGATGTCCCAAGGGCCATCCAGTTGCCACTGTTTAAGTCACCTAAGCACTTGCTTCCTTGTCTCAGGAAGCTTGGTAGGACTAATGGGTTGATTCGCACTCCAAGAGGAAGAAAAATCCCCTCCTCTGAGATGTGCCCCTAAAACCGTGACAACAGCTGGAATTAACGGGGGCAGCTCCATGTTTCCTCGTTTGGTAGCAGCGTCCAAGAGGCATTTCTGCTAGTTTGCTTCACGCAGCTGTCCTCGGATGGGTCAGAGATGTGTTTACGTGCCTGGGCATCTGCATCATTTGGCTAAGGCCTTGTGAGGGAAGTGGACATTAGGCGGAGTCCGAAAAACAGGTTTTTAAAATTCACACAAATAATAACAATGTCTTGTTTCAATATTTACTTCTGCTTTGTAAGCAGGGGTTTCTGAGAACTTGGAACGTGCTAATTCCTTCCACTTGCTATTCAGTGGGCATTATATATATTGAAAATTGCAGAACTCTCCTCGACTAATGCAAAAATTAAAAAGAAATCTCCAACTGCTATTAGTAAAGAAAGTCATGGACAATTCGGGACAGAAATCTGTAGACCTACAAATGTGCAGGGTAAAGCAGGTACCTTCTGAAAACGCTCCCGTTATCAACCAGCACTGTGGGTCAAACCCAATGTTGGCACGCGAGCCATTTCCTGATTCCTGCAGGACCCACTGGTGGCCACGAGGATGCCCCAGAATGCTGGGGGGAGAGCCCTCGCCTGCGGTATGCACCCACCCGGGATCCTCCTGCAGGAGGGACTCTCATGGCCCACCTTACCGTGGGCTACTGTAGCTGTCCGACCTGGCTCTCAGGGTCCCCCCTCAACCCCCCGTGTCTAGCCCTCTCCTGGCTTGATTGATAGAGCAGCAATTGAACAAGTTCAGATAAGAGGCAGTCTTCATAAAAACTTTCCAGAGAGAATCTAGGGCAGTTGCTTTTCCTATTTTCCCCCACTTGTCTCCTTTTTGCCATGTAACCACTACCAACGGATTTCTTCAGGAGACTTGCAACCCACCTTTTCTTCTCCCTAAACTTAGCTAGAGCTTTTCCCTCCTTCAGTGGCTTTATGCACGAGAACTTCTGCACGAAAACTAAGCAAAATCTGTCCTTCTCTGCAGTCAGAATTTCCCCTCCACCCCTTCACCGGGCTTGCTGATGCGGTGCACTGGCTATTTTGCAAATCGGCCTGTGCTTGTCACTCTTCTTCTGCTAGGTGTCCCAGTCCGGGCTCGTCAGACAGGGTTACTCTATAGCTTTCATGGGGAAACCAGGGCCCCGTGATGACTCATCTAGTCCTGCTCCCTCCTTCTTCATCCTCACTGCTGTTGCCGGGGACCAGATGTCACCAGGCTGTCACCACACTTGGAGTCCACAGCGATCCATTCCTTCTGGGCTTCTAGCTTTATCGGTCCCAGTTCCTCTGCAGCCCTGGACTGCTGAGATGCTGTCTTTGAGGCTACTGTCATGGCAGCAGCGGGGGTATGTGCCCTAATCACCCAGGGCCACAGGAGGGCAGGGACTGGGTCTCGGTTGTCTGCATCAGCTGACATGGAGGGAGGGGCTCAGCAAGTGGCTTTGCACTCATGTGTAAGCAAACACAGAAGAAAAATTCTAAAAATGGAATGAGGGTCTCAAGTTTATTTGGTTGGTTGGGAACAGAGCGGAAGAGAGAGGCCAGGCCCCTGGCTCTTGGGTTAGGGTCCCTCCCAGGCTATTGTGGCCCATCTTCGAGCTCCCTTCCAGCTGCCTTCTGTCATCTGGCTTTACTTTGTGTGAAAGAGGATGGGTCAGATACGTGCTTTCTTCATTTTGCTTTTAAAACCCTCAGGTGGAATTATATTTTAAAAAAATTCTTGGGACGCCTGGGAGGCTCAGCAGTTGAGTGTCTGCCTTTGGCCCGGGGTGTGATCCCGGAGTCCTTCTGCCTGTGTCTCTGCCTCTCTCTCGGTATCTCTCATGAATAAATAAATAAAATCTTTAAAAATAAAATAAAATAAAATAATTTTTTTATAACCATCAATATACAGAAGGGTGTTTAAGGGTGGTGAGATCATGGTGTTCTGGGTGGAGGGAAAGGCTCATCAAGTGCCCACCTCAGACCTTGCGTTTACTTGCAACTGGGAGATGCCCCGGTATGTGTGGCAAGGGGAGGACTCTCCCCTTGCAGAGAAGTTCTCATGCAGCTTCGGGAGGGTCATGCACTCGGGGCCCACCTGCCCTAGAAGCCAGGCCGTCCCTGGGACACCCCTCCCTCTGGCCCTGGGCTGGCCTGATGCTGCAGTCTCTGCAGGCACGGGGTGCCACGTGCTTTGGGGGCCACCAGATTGTACTCCCGGCATCGCAGCTCCCATCCCGTGGCCCTGGGATCCAACAGCCCTAACCGCAGGTGACCAAAGCCCCTAACCTTTCCAGGCAACGTTTCTGTTTCTTCTTCTGAGATGGCAAATGGCGGGATTAAGCGGACTGCTGGTTTGGGAAGTCTAAGGATGTTAAAAATATGTCGAAAATACTCAAACAGGTTTAAATGGTGCCATTACCTTCAAAACCAAGCCAGGAGTGCAGTTGGTGCTCCATAAACATTTATGCAGCGTATGAATGAAAATGTCAAATCCTTGAACCATAGGCAGGAAAAATGATCACACGACAGCTGAATTTTGAATTCTCTATTTTAGCTTTTTTCTTGCTTTGAGAAAAGTGCATGTGCCAACGCTAATGTTTAATATCTAGGAACCTCCACGTTTCAGCCCGAGGCTAATGAGAAATCTCAGTGACTCTGGGGAGATTTGTTGAAGTGACAGCAGAAAAAGAATAAGAATGGCTTCTGCCTGAGGGTCTGTGGGGAAAGCCTGAGATGCTTCGTGAAATGCTATCAGCGAAGTCTTATTTCACAAGACTTTTTTTCCTTATTTAATTATTTGTGCCATTTTGTTTCCTTTTTTTATCTTGTCATGCTGCTGCTGGCGACTTCCGGCTCCCATCACCTCTCAGTATTTCCTATATCCCGGGTTCATTTCAGTCTCCAGGGACCAAACCGAACAGTGCATCTCCAGCTGGCATCTGGAACCCAGGGAGCACCAGGGAGGTCGAGAGAGGAGAGACTGGGAAACTGGAAAGCCACAGAGGGAAGGAGAACAGGGAGGGGCACTTTTTACCTGCCCCACCTGCCCCCACCCCACCACCCTGGTCGCAGTGTCTCTCCCCACAGCAGCTTCAGTCCCACTGGAGATTGGGGCAGTAGCTGGGAGGATGTTACTCGCCTGGCATCTGATGTCCTGGCCCTGAGCCCTGGGTAGCCATGCCCAGAGTGACGTAGCCTTCCACACCCTAAGGTGCTGCATTCCTGGGTGGCTGCCTCAGTTTCCCTGCTCAGCACTCCAGGTCTTAGGCCACTCCTGAAACCCGTCCTGAGCTGCTGGAACCCTGATGGGTGACTTGGCATCATTTAGGTTCTCCCCGGCCAGCCCAGACAGAGCAGCTTCCCGCATAGCAGGGTTCTTGCTCCAAGTCCCTTTAAATGCCCTTCTGACCCCTGCAGGCTAGCCTAGATTTCTGAGGCCCCTGTGCATCTCCAACCCCGGCCCACTGTGTGTGTGTATGCGCGTGTGAGGGTGCGTGTGGGCATGTGCACCAGGCTGTCGGGTGTCCTTTTCTCCATCCTTCTATTTTCAGGGAAGAAGCAATGCCTTCCAGCTTCTCCCCAGTGCACAAGGAAGGAGGAGCTACGTTCTTTCAAGCATCCTGCAGGGCAAAGAGGTGCCCACGGGGGATGGGTTTGTCACAGTGACCTGGCGCTTGTTGGGGCAGGGGGAAGAGGATGGCTTCTGGAGAATTGGAATCCTGGTCTTTCTGTGCGTGTGCATGTGTGTGTGCATGTGTGTGTGCGTGTGTGTGCGTGTGTGTGCATGTCTCTGTGTGTGTGTGCACGGTACCTAACCAGTCTGGGACTCAGAGAGCACACTTGTAAAAACACAGCACTGCTGACAACCTGCTTCTCAAAGCTTCTGTGAGCCTCGACCAGCCCTGGGCCAGTGTTTGCCTAGTAGGCGGAGCTCAGACACCAAGAGCCAGCCCACTGCCCCTCTGCCCTCGGGATCAGGCAATCTCGTTTCCAGCAGCCTCTCCTGTGGCGAGTCAGAGTAGCTGTTTCTAAACAGTGAGTGGAGGCTGAGGATTGGTGGCCGGGACTCCGAGATGGAGGCCAGGTCCTTGCGCAAGCAGGGTGTGCTGCCCGGCGGCGGCTGTCTCCCGCACCTTCACGCCCTGAGCCAGGCCTGGAACCCGGTGACGTGGGCCTCTTCCTTAACGACAAAAGGAAGCAGGTGCAAGGGGATGGAGCTCCTTCCAGTTGACAGATACTAAAGGCCTGGGTGCTTCTGGAAACATCTAGGGAGGAATTGTAGGGAGTCAAAGTCGCAGCCAGGATCGGACTTGGAAACCCCTGTATTACATTAATTACCCCACTCGGAGATGCGAGCAGTGCTTCCCAGGAAGCTTTTAACATCATGGTCCCAGAGACCCAGGGCTGCGCCCAGGGAGAACGAGGCTCATCAATTATACATGGGCCGGGCGAGCGAGGCGGGGGCGTCAGCCGGGCCCTGAGTGGTCGGGACTGGCGGCTGAGCCTCGGTCCACGATCCCCTGGGAGAGGGGAGGGGAGGTGTCTCCAGGCTTTTCCCCCCCTAGGCTGCGCCTCCCCTCGGGAGGGACCCGGAGTGAAAAAGAAATCACTGGAGTGGTTGAAGGTTAAACGGGAAAACGATGGTTGGGAGATGTGTGCATAACGGGGCTGGTTAAGGTATGAAGGTGGAGCCCCAGGAGCTGGTTTCTCACGTCGCTGGGCGCCCAGCGCTGGCCCCTGGGCCTGGATGCCCACAGCTGTGTGCTGGACAAACCAGGCAACCAGGCAGTGTCTACTCCGTGCTGCCAATTTGTGGGTGAGGGTGCAGAGAAGGGGACAGTGACCCACCCACCAAGGTCGCAGAGCGGGTGCATGGAAGGGTAAAGCATGGTGGAAAAGAGGGGGCGCACAGAGCAGCTGCTTGGGGAGAGCCCAGGAGGTTGGGTGGGGAGAGAAAACACTTGCTCCTCCACATTTTGTGGCATCACAGCTCCAGGGGCCTGGAGGCCTGCTGCTCACTCCCTGCCAGCCAGTTAAGGGCGGGGGGAGCCCCCCCAAGGCTTGCCTTCTGTGTACCCCCTCTCCACACACCCCCAGCCTCCCTTGAGGGTTTGGAGAAGGAAAGAGGAAGCAGAGGAGTGAGGAAGGAAGCGGACAGATTGAGGGCAGCAGGGAGCAGAGATGGACAAGGGGACGTGACGGGGCAGGGCTCGGCAGAGGGGGCCTCGCACCGTCAGCAAGGGGCTGGCTTGGACGTTGCGGACCATTTCCCTCTCCCTGGGCTGTGCTCCCCATTCCCGCAACGAAGGGTGTTGGACGCCCTGGCATCTCAGACTTCTCCCAGGCAGATAGTCACTGATTCTGTTCTCTCTGGTGGGTTCCAGATGGTTCTCAGTCACCTCTCCTGTCCCACCCCTTGCCCCTGGGGACCAGGGAGCTCAGTCCTGGCCCAGTCCCCAGCCTCAGGGCCCCTGCCCCCAAGCGGAGTAGAGGGCGCCCTGCATCAGCTCTCTAGGCCAGGGGCAGAATGGTGATGGGCTTTCTGTCCACTCTGGGGATTGGCCTCAGTTTTATTTATTTATTTATTTATTTATTTATTTATTTATTTATTTATGTTTTTAAAAATAATTTATTTATTTGAAAGAGAGAGAGAGAGAGCACAAGCAGGGGGAGCGGTAGAGGGAGAAGCAGGCTCCCTGCTGAGTAGGGAGTCCGATGCAGGACTTGGTCCCAGGCCCCAAGATCACGACCAGAGCCAAAGGCAGATGCTCAACCTAGGCGCCCCCGGTTGGCCTCAGTTTTGAACACACACTGTTTATAAATTTTCCGAATATGTTTTTGATCTTCAGGTAACAGTAAGAGTTGAGCACCCTGCCCTGCGGCAAATACCCCGGGGCGGTGGGGATGGGGGGGCACCAGCAGGGTGCATAGCCTCTTCAGACTCCTGCAAGGCTTGCTTTGTCATCTTCTTCCCCAGAAGGGGATACCAAGGCCCAGTCACAGGGCAGTGGGGGGCAGGGCTGGGACTACTGCCTGGATCCTTGGGTCCCAAGGCTTTCCCTCTGCCCGACAAGGGAACCTCTGGTTACAGAATTTGGACACTGTCCTCAATCTTGTCACCACCGATGGCTCTCAGTGCTGCCAGCTGCCTCCCTGTTCTAGGGCCAGGGCTCCTGCAGCGCCCCAGGGCTCACAGGGTGGGCAAGGCCAGCTGTCCTATTGCTGGGCCATGGAGGCCCCGTGATGGGAAGCTGGGCACAGGGAAGCTGGGCACAGGCCCGAACAGTCACTGTCTTGCCTAAAACCTCCAGAAAGTCTATACTTCTCCTCGTCCCTAGGAACCTCGTACCGAGTCACAGCATGGACTGGGGGCTGCCCTCAGGGCCTCCCTGGCTGCTGGAGCCCATGGGTGCACACACCACCCCGGTCCCACTGGCTCAGTGCCTCTGCCCGCCTCTCCTCTCCTTTCTGGCCCAGCCCAGCACTCTGCAGTTAGCTGGGGGAGGGACAGAGCCCAGCAAAGGAGCACCCCGCTCAGGAGGAGCCTGAGGTCCCCCAGTGCCTGTCCCACTGCCCTGGTACTGAGGCTGGCTCTGCGGGGCTTCCTCGGCGTCTTCCACGAGGCCAGTGTGGTTTGGGGAGGAGGACGAGATGAAGGCGTGGGCTGATGGCTGGTCGGTGCTAGGAGGGGAAGAGGCTGGGGGGCAGGCCGGCTGGAATCTTCCGGGGGTCACACAGGGACTGGGGGCCTTGGGGCAGGTGATCGATCATTCCAGGGCTGGAGCAGCTGGGGTGGGCTGCTGCACGTACGTTGCTCAGATGGCCCTGACAGGCAGGTGGAAGGTGGTGGGGAATAGCTCTGATGTCCAGTCTGGGCTTTGCTTCCAGGTCCCCCTCCAAGCCTGCCTCTGGGCCTCCGGGTGCTCATCCTTCACCTGAGCGTGAACAGGAGTTCTCTTCGGCTCCTTCTGGGGGCTCTAGCCCCAGGAGGCTGGCATCCTGGGCCATCCCAGTGCGCAGGGCGGAGGGAGGAGGCCCCCTCATGGACCTTGGTGGGAGGGCGGGGAGGGCTTGCGGTGTCCGCTGAGCTCTCTCGGGGAAGAGGCCGTCGGGACTGCGCTCAGCTCAGAGGCTGGGGGAAGCCAGGGGCTCTGCAGCTGGGAGGTCGCACAGCCCACAGGGGCTAGATTTGGTGTCTGGCAAGAATACCATATTAAGGGGCCATTTTTCTTCTGTTATAAATCCATTAGGAAATTAAAAATCTAGGCTGTGGCTTTAAAATATGGAATGGAATTTCATTCCGGGCTCCTAGGTGTATATATATATATATATATATTTTTTTTTTTTTTTTCTGTAAATGCAGAAATGGAATGAATCTAAATCTCCTCGTTGAGGATAATGTTCCCAGAGGTGGCTCCCACTCCCTCCCCATCCTCTGACCTGCAGCTAGGTTGATGTTTTCGGAAATGTTAACATAATATCTGACAACGTGTGGGACGCCTGCGTGGCTCAGTGGTTGAGCGTCTGCCTTTAGCTCAGGGCATGACCCCGGGGTCATGGGATCGAGTCCCACCTCGACTCCCTGCTGGGAGCCTGCTTCTCCCTCTGCCTGTGTCTCTGCCTCTCTCTGTGTGCCTCTCATGAATAAATAAATAAAATCTTTGAAAATATCTGACAACGTTTGCCCTGGGCCGGAGCTGACATCTGTGCTCGTGAGCGTTAAGGACACCTACTAGGCGCCGGGACGCAGCACCTGCGGAGCCAGGGCCAAGGGGAAGGCAGGCAGGCCGGGGCGGCCTGCAGGTGGCTGAGGGGTGCCCCCATCCCAGAGCTCACAGCTGGTTTGAGAGACAGAGACCGTTTGACAAAGGTGCGGCCTAACTAGGCCAGGTAGGTCAACCGGGACAGCTAGTCTCCGGCGAGGGAGGCTAATGCGTAAGCAGGCTGAGGTGGTGTCCGACCAGGGAAGTCGGTGCGTAACCAGCTCAAGTTAGTGTGGACGAGGGCAAGCTAGTGTTCGAGGTGGATGTTCTGCTACCCCCACCCAGAGGTCGGACTTGGAGCAAACCTGAGTCCAGAACAGACTTGAGACCAGAGCTTGTAGGCCAAGTGGGATCTGCCCAGCCGGGCGCTTTCCTCTGGTCCTTCCCTCCACGTCTGCACGCCTCATGAGGCCCGGCCGAGGAGCCGGAGCCCGCCTGCCGTCAGCTAGCAGCCTTCGGCAGAGCCAGAAGCAAGAGCCCCGGAGGGACCCGCGGTCGGGTCGTTCAGAGCCCACCAGACTGCCTCAGACGTGAGATGGAGCAGACACGGCCGTGTGGACGCGGACTCGTGATGATCTTAAATCAAGAAAACTAGTTGTCACTGCGGAAGAATCCAAGAAGCACATGAAGATTTCATCGAGGCTTTTGACCAAAGTGGTTGAAATTCTAAAAACTCATGTCCTAAGGACGAATATCATTGACCTGGAGTATTTGATTTGATTTCATGCACCATCCTCTAAGCATGCTGGGTGAGTACGACCGTGTGGTATGTGTGGTGTGTGCGAGGTCTGTGTCTGGTATGTGCGTAGTGTGCGTGGGAGGGGTGCGTGCAATGTGTGTGTGTGGTACGTGTGCACAATGTGTGTATGTGATACATGTGTGGTACATATGAGATGCGTGTAGTATGTGTGTGTGGTGTGTGTGTGTAGTGTTTGTGGTGTGTGTGGAATGTATGACAAGTATGTGGGTGTGCATGATGTAAGTGTATGTGGTGTGTGAGGTGTGCATATTGTGTGTATGTGGTGTATGTGTGTGGTGTCTGAGGTGTGTGTGGCATGTGTGGTGTGTGTGAGGTACAAATGGTGTTCACATGGTGTGCGAGGTGTGCATATGGTTTATGTGGTGTGTTTGTGGTGTCTGAGGTGTGTGTGGTGTGTCTGAGGCATGTGTGGTGTGTCTGAGGTGTGTGTGGTGTGTCTGAGGTGTGTGTGGTGTGTGTGAGATGTGTGTGCTGTGTGTAGTGCATGTGGTGTGGTGTCTGAGGTGCGTGTGGTGTGTCTGAGGTGTGTGTGGTGTCTGAGACGTGCGTGTGGTGTGCGAGGTGTGTACGTGGTGTGAGTGTGGTGTGTGGGGGGCGGGGTCTGCGTGTGGTTGCTGACCTCGGGGCGGGGGGAGGGGGGCAAGGCCCTGGGAGCGGGAAAGGCAGAAGTGATTGAACGTGCAGTTTCGACTCCCTCCAAATCAGATAACGGTTTTCTCCAAATATTTTCATACAACTTGGTTGCGCTTAAACTCTCTCAACAAAGAGCCGTGTCCTTGGCAAAGACCCCAGCGGCGGCGTTGGAGGCTGAGAGCGCCACCCGGACCCGGACCTTGCAGACGCGGTTCGGAGCAGCAAGAGCGGTCATAGAGGTCATAGGCCCGATTAGGCACCAGGAGGCTGGATTCTCCGCCGGCTCCGCCCCCCCTCGCTGGGTGACCTGCTGCCACGACCTCACCGGTTTTCATTTTCGGCAGAATCTGCAAGATGAGGAGCCTCTCGAGACCCCAGCCCAGCCTGCACGAGAACCGCCTAGAAGGCTTTCTCCTAACGCGCCTGGCCAGTCACTCGGCCGATCGATCTACTGAATCAGCTCCCAGGGGGGAGCCGGGCCCGGGCGTCAAGGAAGCTCCACGAGTGATTTTAGCCACAAGATGCGGGCGGGGACCAGCTGCTTAGATCGTTCCAGCTCCTGCAACAAACACGCCCCCAAGTCTCACTGGGTCAACGTGATCGTCGTTTGTTCTCGGTCACGCGACCCTCCGAGCACATGCACCCGCAGCGACCCTCCAGGGGTGATTCGGCCCCGCGGACTCGAGCCTGTGCCTCTGCCGTCGTCACTGTCATCTTCGGGCTCAGGGGGGTGTCGTCTCCATCCCGGTGAGCACGGAGGATCTGTGGCGCGTGGATCCCTCCACGGCAGCCACGCGGCCCCACCTCCTGCAGGCCGCCTGGGCCCCTGCTCTGGTGGGGGGCGGCAGGGTCTGTCCCAGGGGGCATGATTGCTGAGGTTCTCACCAGCAGCACAGCTCCCGCATGGTCGCCCCTTTTGCTGCCACCATCACTGGGCCGGACCTCCCTGCAGAATGGGTTCAGTCCTCCAGTTTGCCCTGCATCAGTGTCTCCCCCCAGACACCGTGCTCCCTGCAGCAGGTGCTCCACCGTATTCATCACGCATGCTGCCCCCCAAAGCACCCAGCTCACTATTTTGCAAAGATTATGCACTCAAATGTTAGCTGAGTGGCTTATATATGTGATTTCTAACAAACCTGTAAGCCTTGGGGGGCAAAGGCAGGAGCCCTGGGATCTGCAGACCCAGATTCCATCCAGTTCTCTCTTTTACTCAACTGTGGCCCCTGCCCAAGCCTTGGCGTCAGGAAAATTGGCCAATAACCGTACCGGCCTCATAAAGCCGTGGTGAGGATGAATGAGGGAGTGCTCACGAGATGCTGAGCACGGGTCTGGGCGAACAATTGTACCTCCTCTCATCTCTGCGTGGGTTCGTGCCACCCTGAACCACGCTCAGCGGAGGTCACATCCACAGGCAAGCGGGACCCGGACAGATTGGCTCTGCTTGCCTATGCAAATGGCCTAGAAGCTTGGCACCATGGAAAATAATACCTAGAATGTTCAATACGTTACACAGGCGGTCCTGCTGACTCTTGAAGTCCTGGCAGCATAATTTCGCTATATAATTCCTTACATTCACATAGTACTTTGTGGCACTCATCGGTTTTTGACACCTGGGGGTCTTCGCTCAGGGTTCAGCCACCTTTCTCTGTAAAGTGCCAGATAGGAAATGTTGTAGGCTTATATAGACCACATAATCTCTGGCCTAACTACTCACTTTGCCAGCTTGGTGTGAAAGCAGCCACAGACAATATGTAAACAAATGCAGATGGTCACGGTCCAGTGAAACTTTATTTCCAAGACAGGTGGCCGGCTGGACCTGGCCGGCCTGGAGCTCCCCAGCAGCTTCAAGTTTAGTCATCAATTTGGCATCATGTGACTCTTCTTGCTGTAGCCGATTGCACCGGATGACAGTCATCCAAGACCAGTGACCAATCCAATTATTTCCCCAGAGCGATGGAATGACAGGGTGAGCCCATAAGGGTCACTCAGCCTTGCTCAACCTGTGTCCTGGTGCCACACAGTGTCTGGCAAACAAACGGTGGCACTTTATAGAAATTTCTGAAATGAAGTGCTAGACCAAGTGACCAGGAGGCTGGTCAGTGTGTGGTGGGCATTGAAGCAGCAACATCACACATACTCGTAGCAGATCGAGAGAGAGAGAGAGAGAGAGAGAGAGAGAAGAGAGAAAGGGGGAATGGAGAGACCACGTGGTCCAGGGAAGAGGGAAAGAGAGCCAGAGACTGAGACAGAGAAAGACAGAGACTCTGAGTCCTCATGACTTGCCAGCCCCACCTGAATCCTGCTCACCCTTAAGTCAACTCCCCTTCTGAGCCCTCTGTGTGGGTTTCTGCTCTGAACAAGGCACTGGTGTGGCCAGGATTAGGATTCAGGCCTCCTGAGCCGTCCCAGGACTTGTACTGATTAGTCAACAGTCCCTAACCCCCTTTTTCCATCACAAATCCTACTGAAAACCAGGATTCTCCAGGGGAGAAAGAGAGAGTGGGCTTTTCTAGAGAGGGTTACTGAGTCCTGGGCCCTCCGAGTCTTCTAGAGAGCTCCTAACCCCCTACAACTCCCCTGGATCCATCTTCCCATCCTTGGGGGCTGCACCCTCTGCCTGAACAACTCTTGGGTGTCAGAAAGCACCCCAGGCTGCAGTGGCCTTGGGTCCATCCGCATTTGTGAACGGAGTGCATTCCACGGGCAGTACACCAGCACATGCACCCCCCTCCCATTTCCTGTTTTTCTCACTATTGAGCCTACTGGCTGCTGGGTCTCCTCTTCACACCGCTACCATCTTCAGTGGGAGCCTTCTGGACAATTCTGCAATAGTCAGGCAGTGTTCCCAGTTGCCCTCATTTCCTCCTATTGTTTGAAGGGAATGTATTTGATGCCGAGTGTGTGTACATGTGTGAGTATGTGCGTAACTGAGGAAATGCCTGCAAGATGCTCTGTTTGTCAGGTTCACCAGTGAGAGGAAGGTGATTTTCAATTCTAATTCCTGGGGAAGAAGCATGGAGGGGAGGCAATCCCGTGTCCTCTCCTTCTGGCATTGGTAACACTGAGCACGTATTTGCCAAAGGCCCACCGTACTCAGCCCTTTACCGGGCACTGAGAAATGCTCAAGAGACGACAAAAGAAAATGAGACCTGGACCCACGTCTGGGGGCAGCTGACAACTTGCAGGTGTGAGGCAGAGGGAGAAAAAGCAGCCAACATTTGTGGAGCCCTTGCTGCAGGTGTGGGACCGCCCCAAGGAAGCCCCTTCCTCCACGCCACCCGGAAGGCGGGTTCCATTTTATAGATGAAGCCATCGAAGCTCTGTTAGAACATGACATAGCAAAAAAAAAAAAAAAAAAAAAGAACATGACATAGCTGTTAAGCGGGGAAGCTCACATTTGAGTCCAGGTCTGCCATGGCTATGTCACCAGACCAGACTGGCTCCAGAAATAAATAAAACTGGCAAAAGAAACCATCCCTGCCCACCAGATGTGAGCTGGGAGTGAGCCAGCTGCTGGACCTGCAGGTGCGTGGAAGGATTCAGGGAGTAGCCAAGAGTGAGGACAGGGCTCCCAGGCAGAGCGGTGTCTGGGTGGGGACACCCATCCCCACCAAGTGGCTTCCAGAAAGAGGTCCCTGCACAGGGGATGGGGACACTGAGCAGACCCAGCCTTGAACTGGTGGCCATTTCTGTGGCTTTAAGGTGGCCTTGACCCAACACACCCTGCTGCCTCTCCCCAACCCTCCCCACCCCTAGCCTCACCCTCCTGATGCTGGGTCTTCCCATGTCTGGAATGACCTCGTAGGCGAATCTGTTTCCTTAGGAGCAGAGAACTACATCTTTTACAAATAACTCTTTCTCAGATTTGTGGGGCCCTGAATAATATACCCCAATGGGAAAGGGACGTGGCTTTACACCATCCTTGAGGGTGTCTGCATGGCTGACGGATGCACCTGCTGTCGGGAAGTTAAAAGGTCTCAGGTGGCTGGAATCCCAGCTTGGGCCACAGCTCAGACATGGGGAGGAGTCAGGAGGAAGGCCGTCTCCACGGGCCCCGCAGCTGGTCCCACCAGCCCTGCAGCAAAGCCTGCCTGGCCCAGGAGTTTGGGGACCTGGGGTCCAGCTCAGGCTCTGAGATGGGCTGCTATGTGGGCAGGACAAATCCTACTTCCCTGTAGGTCAGGGGGCCATGGGCGAGACAGTGGCTGCCCGTTAGAATCATGGCAGCTCCAGGCCCTGAGACTCCAACTTAATTTGCTGCAAGTGGGGACCTGGTGGCCGGCGCTTCTAAAAATCTCCCCCAGCACTTTCCCAGGCCCTGCCTGGGACTAGAGGGCGCTCAGACTGGCCTCCGGGTCTCACGTAGGGGCACGAGGTCTTTGCCTCTGGGAGGAGAAACCAACCTGTTTGAAAATCAGAATTGTTTTCACTTCTGAACATCTGTCTCTTTATTTCGATGATCAGCGCAGAGAATGCGTAGGTACCTGACGGAGCTGGTGGTGGCTCTTGCTTCCGTATAATCAGGGCGTCTGACACGGAAGGAGGGCAGAGAGGTTTGCCCCGTCCCACGTGGTAGCCACCAGTCACGTGGGCTGATTTAAGTTCAAACTGATAAACATTATCTAAAATCAAAAATTCCATTCCTCGAGTGTTCAACACCCCCATGTGACCGGTGACCGCTGCGTTGGACGGCGTGGGTAGAGGAAGTGTCCATCATCGCAGAAAGTTCTACTTGGACGGTGCTGATCGGGAGACAAGACTTTGGTCCAACCTCATCATTTTATAGATGAGGAACCTGAGGCCCACTGAGGCTCGGTGGCTTTCTCATGGTCGCAGAGCTGAGGGAGGCGGGGGCCCCCGGGGTCCTGCATTCTGGGCCGGCTCCTACCCTTGAAGACAACTGGAGAAAGCAGTTAGGCTTTTGGGACTGGAGTTTCACAGATCCACATAATTTCTTTCTGCCTCGCTTCCTAATGTGCAGCGCTCAGTGTCTGGTCACCTCTGCCAACTCCTGGCACACACTGGGGGCTCAAGTGTTTGTTGACTGAATAAATGAAGATCAGAGCAGGCACAGAAGGGGCTGCAGGAGAAATCCTTTAAAAAGCAGGTGGAGGGGGAGCAGAGGAAAGGGAGCCCAATTAGAACAGTCACTTAAACTATTCCAGTTCTACCCCAGGGCCCTGAAAGTGGTGTGCTGATGGCACTATGGGTGTGAGCGGCGTCTCCGCTGGAAGATGAGAGGAGGGCACAGCTTCTTGGTGCTGCAAGTCGGCTCTAAAGATCTCATGGTGGCAGGAAGGCACCCCCGCCCCGGGGACACGGTGGCGATGTCATAAGATGTGTCGACTCCCCTTACGTCCCTAGAGGTCGGTGGGCAGGCAGTCACGGGGGCTCTCTGAGAAGCAAGCCCTCTCTGTCCTTAGGACAACAGTCCCAAATGCTGGCATGTGACAGAGGGTCAGAGCGCCCACTTCCCCAGGGGAGGCACTTGTGGCTTTGCAGCCACTTGTGGCTTAGCTCCTTGGGGTGGAACTAGGATTTGAACCCGGATTTCTCGCTCCAAATCACATGGGGTTCCCCTTCGACATACGAAGTTGTTCTTTGGGAAGCCTTAGTCCTCTCTGAGACTCTTTTCCTAGCTGGCAACTGGGTTTGTTGGGACAGATGAGTGGTTTGTCAACATGGATCATTGCCTCAGAGCTGGGGGCAGGGGGGTCCCCAGGTGTGGAAGCGGGATTGGAATGTGGGAAAGACTCTGGCACTGGAGTCACACTCTCTGGCCACAAATCTAGCTCTGAAGCCCCTTCTATGCTGGTAGGGGGCAGATTGCTTAACCTCCCCAAGCCATTGTATCATATCTGTGGAATGGGAATCTTTAAAGGATTATCCTCTCCCTCCCTCTCTCCCTCCCTCCCTCCCTCTCTCTCCCTCCCTTTCTCTCTCTCTCTGATTGCTAAAATTGACAAGTGGCATCCATGCACGGGATTTAGACCAGTGCCTGGCATATGCAAATAGGGGCATAATCCCGAAGCGCTGCTCGTCAGAATCTCCAGGGACATGAGTGGATTTGAAAAAAATGGCCCAAGATTTCTTCTAGAGGGACTACCGATGCGTGGAGGGTGGGTGGCCCATAAGTCCTCTGCGTTGCTGATTGGACTTTATGAAATCTTAGCTGGATGGTTAATTTTCTGTGGCAATTCCAGTGGGCCACAGGGTGCCCAGATACCTGGTTAGACATGATTTCCGGGGGTGTCCATGAGGTGTTTCTAGAAGAGATTAGCATTTGAATCTAGACCAAAGCAGAGCAGATTACCCGCCCCAAGGTTGGCAGGCATTGGCCCATCCGTTGAGGGGCCGAATAGAACAAAAATGTGCAGAAAGGTTGAATTTTATTTCTCTGTCTGCCTACTGAGCTGGGAAATTAATCTCCTGCCCTTGGACTAGGACGTACAGCCTTGGCGTCCCTGGTTCTCAGGCCTTTGGACTTGGATTGGAATTTACACCCCTGGATCTCCGGGGTCCCCAGCTTGCGGACGGCAGATGGTGGGGCTTCTCGGCCTCCGTGGTGAGCCAGTTCCTTGTAATCGCAATCCCACTCTTCCTCTACATCTATACCTACACCTGTACCTGTACCTGTTGCTCCCTCCCCAACCTTTTACTTCGCCTGTCCCTGATCTGTTTTTCCTTCTCACACTTGTCACCAGTGTTCCTCTCTGCTTGTCGCCTGCAGACCTCTAGAATTAATCTCTCTGAGGGTAGGGATTCGGTCTTCTTTATTTATCCAGCTGTCACTTGAGGTCCTAGGTCTGTGCTGGTGGAGAGCAGGGGCTAAATAAATATTTTTTAAATGAGTGAACGGATGATTTCAGAGATGACAAAATGCTTCCACCTCCATCAGTGAGTTGTTTTCCCCAACCCCCGGCCCCCAGGGCTGCTCTCCGTCAGCTTCCTTCTGCAGAAGAGAGAGACAGAAACATAGGAGGTTGATTAGCTCCCCCATGGTCCCTGGGTGAGGACGATGGCTCTGCTAGTTCAGTGCTCTATCCTTCTCCCCACGCCGGGTCCTGGTGGGAGGGCTTGCTGTGCACCCACCTCGCAACTGGGCCAGAGCCAGGGAGAAGGAAGCCAGGACTCAGGGAGCAGCAGACCACTGCTCTAACCCCAAAGCCCGGGGCGCTAGCAGTCCCCTCCCCCGGCCCAACGGGGCTGACCTTCCGTTGTCTCTCGAATCTCCCTAGTTCAGCTCAGCATCGATTGTGCGATGCTTTGGTTAAGATATTACATTTGGGGGGTGTAATTATTTCAAAGGCAATTAGGTATTCAATATTTCTTATTGTGCCTGCCGGTAGGAATTAATAGAAAACCTTTCAATCAGGAACAACTGCAAAACAATTTCTGACCCCAAAGATAATCAATATTACCCAGCAGAGCATTCTTCTTTCTTCGGGAGGCTGTTCATTTCTACTTTTAAAGCCAGAGGGGAATGTTCTATTTCCATCTTCATCAGAAGCCCCTGCCCGCATCCTTTACATACAGTCTTTAAAAAGAGGCAGAAATCTATACGGCTTTTCCTTACTGCCCATCTCCAGGGTGCTGGGCAGAGTGTTCTGCCCAGTGGGACAGTGGGTGATGGTCACGTTATTAAGAGTACTAGGTCCCAACTGCCTCTGACCAGATTTTCTGGGGTCCGTGGTGGGAATATGAGACCCTTAACCAAGCCACTAGGTGACATACCCTGCAGGTCCCCCAGGGCCCGTGAACCTGGCACCCTCTCAGGAGCACCTGTGGAGTAGTTGTTGGGGTCTTTCCTTCCCTCTGCCAAGCAGGCCCAGTTCCAGGGCTGGTCCCTGCCTCAGTTTCCCTGCTGTCACAAGGACTGGTGTTTGGCCTGCTTGGCAAGGTCCCTGACATCCTATTCAGCTCTTGTTGGGCTCCTCCCCAGGGTGGGAGCTGTAAGTACAGACACTAGGAGCAAAGGCTTATTGTTGGTTCCTGCTCCCTCTCTCCTTTCCCCTCACCATTTTTCTGTGTTCACGCCATGTTCTGCTCCTAAGTCTGCAGGAATTACAGAGGGGACTCAAGTAATGGCAATCAATAGAACAGGAAGATTTTTCATATGCTAATAGGAACAGCTGATCTCAGACCTCCATTTACACGCAACAGGGTTAGGAAAACTCTAGGGAAATGAGGTCAGGGGGCAAATGCAGAAAATGTTCTAGAACAAAGACATTCTTTGCATTGATTCTTGGATATGAGGATCCCATTTTCCCTGGAACCAATGTAATCTCTACACTTCCAGCCTCTACCACCAGAGACAGTGTGAATGTCTCATACCTTGGGTTCATTTGCAATGCTGGCTGCGTAGGCTGCTGTCTTGGGGACACTGTGGGAGTTTTGAAAGTAGATGGAAACACCACCACACAGGTACCTCTCAGGAAGGAGAAGAGGGACCTAGGATCCTTAAAGGTTTGAAGTCAAGGGCAAAAGGGAAGGGTGTCTCTAAGACCAGCTGAACATGAGGGTGGATTCAGGAGGGCTGCAGCTTAGCTGAGCCAACACAGAAAGCCTTGGAGAAACAACCCATCTGAGATGAACCCAAAGGTGTATTAGTGAATCTGCGGAAGAGAATATGATGCTAGGAAGGTACGAGTGACAGTGAGCGAATGCTCATTTCTAATTACAGACCCGAGGGCCATCTTCCAGCCCTGCGCTGCCACCCCGTGTTAATGGTCTGCTTCCAATTCCTCCAAAGAGCCATGCTCCTCTCCTCTGCCTGACATGGTCTCACAGCCCCCCTACCGTGTCACAGTTGGGGAAACTGAGGTACAGAGGCCTGAGGTGACTCCTTCATGGTTATCCAGTCAGAAGATGGAAGAGCCACAGTCTCAACTCAGGTACCTGTGATTCCACGTGCTTCACCCAGAAGAGGCACCCATGAGATTTTGAGATGACGCCCCACAAATGTCCCTTGAGGGCCCAGAACATCCCGTGGTCCATTTACCCAACATTTAATAAGCATTCAGAGGACGGTAGGTGTTTGCCTCAGGCTGCGTGGCTCATCTGAGCAGCAATATGACATCAAACGTCCTCATTTTGTGATCTGTTCTATTCTCTGAAGTTCCCACACTGGTCCTTCCTGGGCTTCAGGTTTCTGAGTTCTCCACTGTTGTTTATTGGTAAAGGGAATAAGGAAGGAATGGCTGTGATTACATGGTCCTGTTTCCAATTAAGCAAGATCTCCAATGTTGACAAGTTAGGTGCGGTGCTATCTCCAGGGCCGAGAGAGGATGGGCACTGTGCCCCTGGTGATGCCCTATTTCATTATATGTCTGATGTCCTTCTAGACCATGGCATGTCCTCAGTGGCTGGATGGACAGACTGCTCCATGTGTGGTTTCCCACACCTGGTGAAGGTTCTTGGAAAGGGTGAGGGGTGGCCTGGACTAGAGGGTCCTCAGCTCCTCCCAGACTCCAGTCCTACCTGCTCCTGATTCCCGAAGACCCCCTCAGAAGAGCCTTTGGAGCAACCTCATGCTTTTTGACCGAACAGTGCCTCTCTGTCTCGCCATCCATCCATCTATCACCCATCTACCCATCCATCCACCCATCCAACTATCCATCCATCCATCTATCCATCCATCCATCCATCCATCCACCAGCACATTTTCTATCTGTTCCCCACTGCCCCCAGCTCTGGGAAGACACAGACAAGTCACTGTACCAAGGAAGAAGAGGGACCCACCTCTCTGTCTCTTTTGATAGCCTTTGGTTGTGGATTTTCCAATCCCTAGATGGGAGCCATGAGCCAATCATGAAAAGTGAATCAAACCCAACTGGCTGTCTCAGGGGATCTCAAATCAGGCCAGGCTGGTGGAAAAAGACAAATACTACCTTCAGCTGATTCCTGGAGGCTGTGAGACTGGTCAGCTGAGCAGTCATCACAGCACAGTGGATGGCACTGTCTTTCTTCTCCCCAGAGCCTTGCATCACACCATCACAGCCAGCCATTAAAGGACACAATCCAAACTGTCTGCTCACCTGGCACCTCTCTTCCATGCCCCTCCTGGAGCTGGCCTCCCCAAGTCTTCCAAACAGTCTTCCCACTTGTTACTTTGGGTTTGCTTTTCTTTTTTGCCCGGGAAGGAAGATAATCAGCATAATGGCTCCCTTGTGCTGAATATAATGCCAGAAAGAGGTTACCAGAGCGGCTTGCAAGCTCCCCTTTTGCTCTCAATCCTGGCATCCGTGACCAGCAGCCTCAGGACTGGCCCAGTTTGCCTCCTCTGCCCCCCCCCCCCCCCAGAACAGAGGCAGCATGGAGTGGGGAAGGCCATGTGGGCTCCGATGGCAGAGAGTCTGCAGCTTGGCATCTTACTAGTTTGCCAAACAGGGGTAATTGCCCAACATCTCTGGCCCTGGATGTTCTCATCTAGGAAGAGGATAACCCGTATCTCAGAATCAAATAAGGTAAGACACTTGAAATGTGCTTTGCACACAGAGGAGGGCAGGAAACTCTTCTAGGACTGGGGGGACCAAAGCCTTGGAATTCTAGTGTCAAGGTAGAAGCATCCGATGAGGACTGTGATCATCCCATCCTCTTTAGTTTTCTTTAAAAAGAAAAAAAAAAAGGATCATCACAGAAATCTGCAAAATGAATTGAGAGGAATGTCTATAGCCCCCTGCCCTGGAGGGAAAGGGCCTGCTGAGGATCTTTCTAGGCATAACCTTCCACTTGTCCCTAGCACCCCTTGGGTAGTCGCGCCTTTCCCCCTGAGCCTCTACTGCATAAAAGGAAGGTCAGAAAGCAAGAGCCAGTTGTGTATTGATTCAACAAACTTCACTGAGCATCTACTGTGTGCTAGAACCTGTGCTAAGTGCCGGGGATATGAAAGTGGCTAAAGGAGGGGTCCAGCAGGGGTGGGTACCTGGGCTTGCACAGATGGCCCCTCAGCAGCCGGGCCCCCAAACAAACCTCATAACCTTTCTGAACTTCGGTCTCCTGGTCTGCAAAATGGGAACAATAAATGCTATGGACTAAGAGGATGATTATTGAGATAAGATGAGATGTGGAATGTGCGTAGAGCATTTAGACGGTAGTGAAGAAATGATAGATGCTGCTGATGGTGATGGTGACCATAGGGCAGATGAAGACAAAGTTCTTCCCCTTGGGGAAGCCCTAGGACACTCCAGAAGCCCAGAGTGGGGCCCTGAGATTCCCTGGGGGGCCTGGATAGCAGGCTTCTAGAGGAGGCAGCTCTTGGTTGTGTGAAGGGAAGGGAGCCCACCAGGCAGGCTGTCGATTCGGATGGACTGGGCCTCTGCTGTCATCACCACAACCCTCAAACCTTGGGGGTTTGACGTGTGTGATTTTTTTCTTGTTCACACACAAGCCTTGTATGTCCAGAGACTTAAGATCCAGCTGTCCTCCTTGTAATGGCTCAGTGACTGAGGCTGCCATCACCTGGGGTCCACTACCTCGCCAGCAAGCACACGGAGCTCCCACCGCTCCTCTAGGCTTCAGCCAGAAATGTCATCCTCCTGCCAGCACATTGGCCAGAACTCATCACGTGGCCAATCTAACTGCAAGGGGTGCTGGGAAATCCAGGGGAGCACATGGATCCTCAGTCAGCAATAAATGTGTGCCGCCCAGACGGGGATGGGGAGGGCCTCCCAGACTGGAGGAGCAATATATTCAAAGGCCCAGGGCCCAGAGGGAGGAGGGTATCTGGGAAACTGTGAGCAGCTCGGGGTTCCTGCAGCACTGAGAGCAAGAAAGGAAGGAGGCGTTGGGAGCCGAGTGGTGGTAAGGATGTGACAGTGGGTCAAGCTAGAGAGTGCTGGCTGCAGTGGATGGGGGGTGGGGGGTAGGCGGGAGGCAAAAGGCTGGAATGGTTGGAGGTTGGAGGTTGGAGGCCAGAGCTGGAATCTGCAGGAGGCCAGTAGAGGCCTGAGTTGGGGCCACGGCAACAGGACAAGAGAGGAGAGGATGTGTCCTTGAGCTATCAACAAGTGGGATCAAGAGACCAGCTAAAACTTAGGGGAGGGAGAGGGCAGGAGTTCAGGGCAATTCCAACCTCTGCATTTGGGTGATTGCCTTTCCCTGAGATGGCCATCAGGGAGGCGGCTTTGGGGGGAAATGGGGAGGGGGGCTCAGTGGTGCATCCAGTGGGATGCAATATTCTAGGGCTTTCAAGAGAGACCACAGCCGTCCCTGGCAGAGCCATGCTAGGCCCTGCTCGGAGGAGGAGGAGGCAGCCGCCAGCCAGTCCTACAAGAACTAGAGGGAGGCTGACAGATTAAAAAGCACCATCTGGTATCTCAGCCCCTGAAGTTCTGATCAATTTTCAGTCTGCAAGTTTCCAATGGGCAGGGGGAGCGGGGCAGAGGTAGGACAAAAAATTGAGGTGCTAATTGCCACCAGCAGAAGTATACCCTTAAGGCAGGGGACAAGCCACCCGGCTGGGGTGGGGAGTGGGGGCCCACCCTTCAATATCCTGCTTTGTAATTGTGGAGGTAATTGAGATGTGATTGACCCCCTGGGCTCTGGGATTGGGATTCCAATCTATGCTGAAGGGCTCCCTCCTGAAGGTGGCTCTCTCAGGGAGCCCCTCCGCAGACAGGAGCTGTTCCCATAAGCATCATAAAAAGCCTCGTGCATTATTAAGTAGCAGAGGTACTATCCGAGTGCCCCAAGTTCTTTTCTGTTTTTCCAGCCTGCGTTCCGGCATTTCTTTCTTTTTTAATAATAAATTTATTTTTTATTGGTGTTCAATTTGCCAACATACAGAATAACACCCAGTGCTCATCCCGTCAAGTGCCCCCCTCAGTGCCTGCCACCCAGTCACCCCCACCCCCCGCCACCTCCCCTTCCACCACCCCTAGTTCGTTTCCCAGAGTTAGGAGTCTTCCATGTTCTGTCTCCCTTTCTGATATTTCCCACTTATTTTTTCTCCTTTCCCCTTTATTCCCTTTCACAATTATTTATATTCCCCAAATGAATGAGACCATATAATGTTTGTCCTTCTCCGATTGACTTATTTCACTTGTTCCGGCATTTCAAAGGCTCCTTTCAAGTCCGCATAGACCCACAGGTCGACCTCCAGGGAGGAGTCCCCCCACCCCCAACAGGGAGACTATGAGGATGAATCAGAGGTGGGCCTTTTACAAGGCCATCAATACTTGCATTTGATTCTGGCCATTTTGCAGGCGGGTAAATGGAGGTGCAGAGGCGTTAAGTCCTCTGCTTGGCTCACTAGGAGAGTGAAGCTGGGGACAGAAGTGCCACTCTGGCTTATGTAAGTCATGGCTGCAGGTCCTCTGCAGAGGGAAGACCCAAGCCCTGCTACAAAAGCCGAGGGGTCCTCCCGAATGACTTGGCCCAGAGGTGGCAGGCGTGGGAAATACAGCCACACTTGCCTGAGCCTCTCTGCCCCGTAGAAAGGCCCGGCTGCCTTTTATTAAACAGAGGACTATTCAACAATAAATATTTCTCACACAGGGCCGGAGAAGTTACCATGGTTGGCTCCTGCCCAGCCTGCCTGAGTCAGCAGGAAATTAGCCAAGGTGCAGAAAACCTTGTGTTCTGTGGTCTCGGTGTGTTATTTTTTAAATACCGGGCTGGAAAGCAACAACGACTGAAAAACACACGTGAATGCCACCATCTCTGTGGGTTCCTAATCCCGGGGAAAAGCGGGTCAGGATCCTGGGGTGCCGGGAACGTCCTGGGGGTGGAAGGCTGGGTGCATGAACGTTACAAGGGATTTGGAAAGGCGCCCAAGACAGAGCTTCCCAACCTCAGTTTCTTACCTATGAAATGGGTCGAAGAACATCTACTCTCAGGGCTGGAGGGAGGTTGAGATTTTCTGCGAAGTAAAGAGGGTTTTTGGCAGGGAGAGCATTAGCCTGGGGTTTAATCCTTCCAGTTACACTTTTTAGTGGAGTCTGAGCAAGAACTGCCCCCTTTCAGAGCTACTGCTTCATTTATAAAAATGGTGCATTAGTATTTCCCATCTGGATCTTTATTTTATTTTTTTTAAAGACTTTATTTACCTGAGAGAGAGAAGAGAGTGTGTGCAGGAGTGGGGTGGGGGTGGCGGGAGGAGGGGCAGATGGAGAAGGAGAAGCAGACTCCTCACTGAGCAGGGCGCCCCATGTGGGGCTCTATCCCAGGGCCCTGGATCATGATCTGAGCCAAGACAGAGATGTTTAATCGACTGAGCCACCCGGGCACCCCTCTTGAATAGATATTTAAAAGCTGGAGTTGGGGGCTCAAAGACTGGACAAATATGAAAGTTTGTAAATTGTGAAGCCCCAGGCATGCCCAATGTGGGATTTGTTGGTGCTGCTGTGACCGCAGCACTTCGCCCGGAGCAGGTCCTGACGGCGTGTCCAGCTGCAGGTGAGACCTTGTTTATTTATGTTGGGCTTTTAGCCGAGACTAGGGACAGCTCCTTGGTTGGGGCTTAACAGAAAAGGGTTGGTTCTGTCCATCCCTTCCATAATTGATATTCCAAATAAGAATCATACAGTCGTTTCTATGAATATTTGATTCCTTGAATCTTCAAATATCAGCTCAGCTCTCGGGCTGAAGTGAAAGAAGAAATCATTGTTTTTACAATGACCCGAGCCAGGAAGGCAGCTCTAGGTCCTGGTCACAGCCTGAAAACTAATGACTCAGTTTGGTCGCTGAGATGTGTGATGTATGCGTCAGTGTCAGTGGCTTCTGGCGAGAGAGAGAAATGTCACTCAGCTCCTTGGAGGCAGACGTTTGAAGGCACCGGCTCCTCGAGAGCCCCGAGCCCCTGAGAGGCAGGAAGGAAGCCCCGTGTGAAGGCTGCACCCACGGCTCCTGGAAGCCCGGCCCCCCGAGGATGGGAGAGGGTGACTCTAGGCTTCATGTCCAGTGCAGCTTCCCCGAGTGGGTGCCTGTGGGAGGCAGGCAAGGACCAGGACTCAGGTGGCATACATCCCCATCCTCTTGGTGTAAGGACGATGGGTCTTCCTGGCTCTGGGAAGGGGGACGCCAGGCCCAGAGGCCTCTCTGCCCAGGAAAGGTCCTTCTTACTTCTTGGCTTCTTGGGTCCTGGGCTCCTCCCTCCCAGAATTCTCCCTCCCGAGGGGCCAACCAGAGGCCAGATACATCACATTTACCGTGATACAGCCTGGCGTGGGCCAGGCAATAAAAGGAGTAAACAAGAGATGACGAATGGCTCAGAGGACTTAATCGTAACATCGTCATCTGAAAATGGCTCACAGTCCTTGTTGGCATGTGCTACTGGTGAATAAATATGTGAATCAGGAGTGAGGTGACTGGTGGCTCTCTCAGGCTATTGAAAGAGACTCCTGACTGAGTGCTCCACCCTTTTGGTGCTAACCTGCTAGGGTAGGACACCTGGCCCATTTCTGGGATGAGGGGGGACCTCGAACAGAGCACTGAATCAAGGGGCAATGGGCCCTACCCTGTCTCCTGCTGTGCCACTGGTAAAGCTGTGTGCCTCTGGCCAACTACATGAGCCTCAGTTTGCTAACGTGTAAAATGGGGCAATATCCTCTTACCCTCACCCCGGCCATCACAGCTTAGCTGGTGTCTGGAAGTCACTGGTTTAAAGCTACAGAGGTTGTGATCCATGGACATCTTTCCTGTCTCCTGCAATCTGACTGGGTTGGCTCCTAATGTGTTGAACATTCCCCCCCCCTAGATTTAGTTGCCAATTCAATATTGTTTTGCAAATTGGGCTATTTCACAATAATACTCAGATTTCTGGCTCCCATGCTTCATCTAGCAGGAACCGGGAGCCAGCTGCTTCCTGGGATGGTGTGTGAGCTCCGTGGTGCCTCAGACCCCACCATTCCCTATCGGATACCTTGGTCTGCTTTGGCAGTGTCTCAGTCTAAGGTGATGGGCCAGGCCCCAGCACAGTGCCTGGATGCATGTCTTCCTCTGTCTCTTTGTAGTACTGAGGCTGGGAGAGCACCTGGTACTCCTGGGGAGGGACTGGTTCTCCTTTTGCTCCTTTTCCCTGTGGCCTCCATCCTGCCAGGCAATTGGCCCATCTTCTCACTCTGTCCATATCCTTGAGAGGCTGGGACAGGCTGGAGACCAGGCCTCTGAGAGATGCCAGGAGGTCAGGAGGCCTAACCCCACCACTGACCAGAAGGGCCCACAGCTCAATTCTGGATCGATGGCCCAGCTGTGAAGCCAGCCTCCTGTCTCAGCCTCTTCAGTGCTCAGGATGCCTAAGATTTAGAAGGTGACAAAGCAGGGCACCGTTAAGCAGCCAACTCTGGATTTCGGCTCAGGTTGTGATCTTGGGGTCGTGGGATCGAGCCCTGCATTGGGCTCTGTGCTTGGCATGGAGTTTGCTTATCCCTCCCTTTGTTCCTCCCCGTGTTTGCACACACATGTGCCCTTTCTCTAAAAGAAAGAAAGAAGGAAGGAAGGAAGGAAGGAAGGAAGGAAGGAAGGAAGGAAGGAAGGAAGGAAGGAAGGAAAAAAGAAAGAGAGAGAGAAAGAAAGAAAGAAAGAAAGAAAGAAAGAAAGAAAGAAAGAAAGAAAGAAAGAAAGAAAGAAAGAAAGAAAAAGGAAGGAAGGAAGGAAGGAAGGGAGGGAGGGAGGAAGGAAGGAAGGAAGGAAGGAAGGAAAAAATCTTAAAAAAAAAAAAAAAAAGAAGTATCTGACAAAGCCACCTGCAGTCTCTTCTATATCTGGGAGGGGAGGTGGTGCGCCAGGAGGCAAAACGCCTTAGTTGGTCATTCAGTGAAGGTGGAGGCCTAGGCTTTTTCCCAGGGCGGGCTTGCAGCTGAGGGTGGAGGTGTGAGCAGTGCTTGGGGTCTTGAGTCCTAAGGGGTGGCAGGAGGACAATTTAGAGAAGGAGGTCAGGTGCCCAAGCAAGGGGAGAGGCATCAAAGGTAGGCTTAGAACCCAAGCTTTCTTGCCTAAAGCAGCTCTCCCAGCTGGTCCCTCTTCACCCCCTGGCCCCTCCCTGACGCCCCCAGACAGCACACCACTGTTCCAGGCGGGGCCACTGCAGGGTCGGAAGGTGACTCAGAGCTCCTCTGACCACAGAGGCTATTAGGGATGCATGGATCCGGTGTTAAATACAACTTACTGAGTTGCTTACTGCTTTGTGCTTACTGAGAAAGATTTAAAGAAAGTTGATAAGTCTTCTCAAAAATGTATGCCAGTGAGGGGCACCTGGGTGGCTCAGCTGGTTAAATATCTGCCTTGGGCTCAGATCCTGATCTCTGGGTCATGGGATCGAGCCCTTTGAGGGGCTCTCGGCTCAGCAGGGAGTCTGTTTCTCCCTCTCTCTGCCCCTCCTCCCCCCATGCGTGCTCTCTCTCCCTTTCTCTTCCTCTCAAATAAATAAAATCTCAAAAAAAAAAAAAAAAAAAAAACCAAAACCTTACACCAATGAGAAAGTCCACTGAGCCCTTCCCTTAAATTCTGATACTTGCTAATCTCCTTGTTAACAAGGAGAAAATACCCATCAGTACCTGGCTGGGGTTTAATCACCTTGTTTTCTTTTAATTATATTTACTTTTTGATCATCTCTTATAGCAAATGAGAGTGGCCTTTCCATCCCTTCAAAATTCATTTGAAAAGCTCTTTTTATTGTGGACGTTTCCAAGCTCAGACCCAAAACGGAGATGGGTGCCTGACAGCCCACCTCCAGCGTCAACCATCATCGTCGGCCCGTGGCCAATGTCGTTCCTCTATTCCCCTGACTCTGCGCACACTTCATTATGGAAGCAACTCCCCACTTTGTCAGTGTGTTTCAGGATGTAAATCGCTTCCCCGTGAGTGTGTGGAAAGAACGCAGTAAAGTAAATCATCGCACAGGGAGATCCAGAAGGAGCAAAAGCTGAGAGTTGCCGGAATGCCTGGGAGTTGGGACCCTTGCCTGGGCCAGCTTCTTATGCGTGAGACACCTGTCCCCCATGGGCCCGGGGTCCGGGGCCCCAGGACAGGCACCTGGTTCTTTCTGTCTCTATCCTTTCCGATGGCGGGGGGGCTTCCAGAGGGCAAGGGTGCCATCTCAGAAGCTCAGCGGGGAGCATCCCCCACACACTCAGGAAATGTTTGCTGAAGGAATGGTCTGCAGGAGAGACCAGCCTATTGGACTTCCTTTTTTTTTTTTTTTTTAAGATTTTATTTATTCATTCACAAGACACACACACACACACACAGAGGCAGAGATATAGGAAGAGGGAGAAGCAGGCTCCCTGTGGGGAGCCCGATGTGGGACTTGATCCCAGGACCCCAGGATCATGACCTGAGCCAAAAGCAGACGCTCAACCACTGAACCACCCAGGTGCCCCCCTATTGGACTTCCTAACACAGATGGGTGGTCGGGTGAACTTTAACTGACCCCCATCACCTTTGTCCCTAGTGTCCTGCTTGTGAATGTGCTGGTTACATAGCAAAAAGGACCTTGCAGGTAGTTGAAGTCAACCTTCAGAGAGGGAGGTCACCGTGCATTACTAACATCCCAAATTCTCCTTGGTGGACTCAGCGTAACCACAGGAGCCCCAAAAGCAAGCAGAAGAGAAAGGCAGGGGAGAGCACATGAAAAGATGCAGGGGGGCCCCTAGGAGGAGAGAGAGCACCCCGGTTGATAACCACCGAGGAAATGGACACCTCAGTGACTGCAAGGAAACGAATATTGCCAACAACCTGAATGAGCTTGGAGGTGGTTCCTTCCCCAGGACCCGTGCATGAGAGCCCAGCCTCGCTGGCACCGTGACTTCATTCTCCTGAGACCTGGAGCAGAGAGCCCGCCAGACTTCTGACCTACAGAGCTCCAAGGTGACAGATGGATGTTGTCTTCAGCCGCTAAGTTTGGGGTAATTTGTTTCACAGCAGTGGAAGGCTGATAACGGATAGGGAACACTTTCTGCCGCTTCTCATTGATGGCATAATCAAGATCCGAATGACCCCCTTTGGCGAGAGCATAGTCTCAAGAGATAATCCAGT
This sequence comes from Canis lupus baileyi, assembly GCF_048164855.1. Classification (NCBI taxonomy): domain Eukaryota; kingdom Metazoa; phylum Chordata; class Mammalia; order Carnivora; family Canidae; genus Canis; species Canis lupus. Next base: position 7,715,873 of record NC_132866.1, read on the forward strand.
TCCCCACTTCATGTCAGGAGCAGGGAAGTGAGGTCCAGAGAAGGGAAGCCTCCCCCCACCCCCCAGGGTCTCAGAGCAAACCAGGGGGTCATCCAATTGCAGAACCTGAGCCTGGGGACTGGAAGCCCATTCACTAAGTACCCGAGTGCACCGAGCAAGGTTCAGCCGGGTTGGAGGGGAGGCCCCCTGAACCAGGTGCTCACTTCCTCCTAGCACCCCACACTGCACCATAGCCACAGCCACACTCACTGGGCTTTGTTCAGGGTCTTTGTTTTTTTGCTTAGACAACAGAAATTTGTTTTCTGGGATTCCCCGGGTGGTTCAGTGGTTGAGCGTCTGCCTCTGGCTCAGGGTGTGCTCCTGGAGTCCTGGGGATCGAGTCCCACATTGGGCTCCCTGCAAGGAGCCTGCTTCTCCCTCTGCCTGTGGCTCTGCCTCTCTCTCTCTGTGTCTCATGAATAAATAAATGAAATCTTAAAAAAAAAAAAAAAGAAATTTGTTTTCCCCCAGTTCTGGAGGCTGGGAAGTCAAAGATCAAGGTACCTCCCAGGTGGATCCCAGCCTGATGCTTCTCGTGGCTTGCAGGTGGCTGCCTTCCCACTGTGTGCTTCCATGACATCTTTGTGCATGCTTGGGAGACACATCTCTCTCTCCCTTTTCTCATAGGGCCACCAACCCTATAGGATTAAAGCAACAACAGAAGTAAATCTGATTGGTCACCACTGGAGGATGCTGGACAACCAAACCCTGCTTTTGAAAACAGTAAATGAAAGAATTTTTTACCTTTAAAATTAAGCATTTACCTTGCCTTCTCTTTACCAACTGTACCACAAGGTAAAACAGCAGTGGACAAGGGAAACTTCACTTTTATACAAGTATTCCATCTGATAAATGAAGAAAGAATAGTGGATTTTGAATATTAGAATTTTGGATTTAGAAACATTGTTAGCTATTAACATCACAAGAAGAAAGACAACCAGAGGTCATGTGCTCCACACACCACCATCCACCAAGCCTTCTTGCCAAAAATATCTGAGTCTGACCAACCAAGCCTGTATGACATCTTCTCTCTCTCTTTTTTAGAGACTCATTTTTTTAAAATTTTAGACAGAATGTGAGGGGTTGGGGGTGTGGAGGGGCAGAGGGAGAGGGAGAGAGAAAATCCCCAGCTGACTCCCCACAGAGCGTGGAGCCTGATGAGGGGGAGCCTTGATCTCATGACTCTGAAATCATGACCTGAACCAAAATCACAAGTCGGATCCACAACCGACTGAGCCACCCAGGTGCCTCAGGAATCCAAATTTTTAAAACCTCCCAGGCTTCTAAGGTGAGCCAGGCTTTGGGAAGAGGACAGTGGGTAACTGGAGGCCAAAGTGCTAAAGAAGACACTGGGACTTTGGCACCAGGCACCTGGGCAGGTGTGTGGTGGGGACCTGCACAGAAAGGGCTGTTGCAGAGCCTGAAGTGGGTCTGGATTGGACTCAGCAGCGAAGCCGGGCAGGGAGGGAGTGCAAATCGTGAACAGCCGCTCAGAGCCTCTGCGTGTGGGCGTCATTCCCATTACCCTCCCCGGCACTGCTTTGTAACATTTGACTGCATTAAATGCTCAGCCAGGAGAATGAAATGTATTTAGAAGGCTCAGGTATTTCACATCTAGGGCAGGCAATGCTGCTCTAAATTTACCAAGTCAACAGCTCATTTTTGCTGTTGGGTAGATTGTAGATCTTAGGACAGAAGCAAGTGAAAATGCTACCGGCTATAAACTTTCACCTTATTGGCAAAATGTCTATTATGCAGCTAGAAACACCTAGTTAATCGGCGCTGCCCTTCCACAATTGGTAGCAGCAGAGTCTCTGGCGGTGACAGCAATGACATTATGTCTCTTTCATCACCCGCACGTTCTTTGTATCGCCAATTACTGGCCCTTCATTCACTCCTGGCCTCAGACGCTGCAGGATAAAGAGGCTCTTCCCATGGCGCTGTCGTGGCTCAGATCAGCTGAGGTCCTCAACTGATTTGCCTTCAGGTTTTTGCCCCGGGTTTTGGGCTCTCCGATCTTCATTGGTGGGGAAGACATCTGATTCTAGGAAATTGTGAGAATCGTAGGAAGCTAAGTCTGATGGGCAAGGCACCAATCAAGCCAGGAGATTCCAGCTGGGTCATTGACCAGGCATTTAGCGGGTGTATCTGCAAGGCCAGGCTCTGAGCTGGGGCCGGGAATTCTGACACTCACAGGACCGTGCTCTGCCCTCCCTTCCAGGACTTCCAGCCGCGCAGTTCGGACTTCTCAGGTGATGCTTTCAGGCTGCAGCAGCACCTAAGGCGTAAGGGAGCTGCCCCTGGGGGAGGAGGCTGAGCTCAGGGTGCACACACAGGTTCCGATGACTGTCTCAAACTGGCCCCGTTCCTTTCTTCGTGGGAGTTTCGATGCAGAGCTGAAGTCTGCAGCTTTAAGGAACCACAATTTGTTATTACCCTAAATCCGGTAGAGGTTTTGGATCGGGTGTAGGAAATTTTCACAAGAACCTAAATTTCACGTCGATTTGTGATGGATTAGCATACCAAAATTGGCGTAAAGTGCACTTAATGGATGCATTACTGCAGAAGGGATCTGTCTAACCAGAGCATTTCTAAATTTATGAAATTGAAATGCACTTCAGGTTACCGAGCAGTCTAAATTTGTCAAAGTCACAGGGCTGGAGGCAGGTCGTTGCTGGTGGTGGAGATCCGAAGCCAGGTCCGCTGAACTGCATTCGAGAGCCTGTGCGCTGGTCCCCATGGACCCCTCACACCCAGGTGCAGGCCCTCCACACATAGGCGACTCCCCGTAGCCCTCCACCCCCATGCAGTCCCTTTGGAAACCACCTCAGCTGTGGGATCAAGGTGAAAGTGAACTGAAACTCCATCCCAGTGTCTGCTAATGTGCTAATTGAATATGAAGGTGTTAGCTGATAGCTAGGGCCTTTAGGTATCTAACATTGGGTTTTCTTTTGTGGGCTTTTACATTTTATTAGGGGGTGCCTGGAAGACCCCAAATGCTCAAGCCTCAATACTTTAATGGTGGAATGACCAATGACAAGGTTGCTGTTGGTTGAGCCTGGCCTTGTTTCCTTTCTTCCCCAGTGGTCTGCGGTCCCCACTTTCAAATAATGGCTCCAGTTCCCAGAATCATGATTCACATCCCTTAATATCCCCAAAAAAGGGACTTTCTACAGCAATTCCTCTTGAATTTGTAGCTCCGTAAAATGCCAGACTGTAGCTTTCAAGTCTTTCCCCCTCCAGTTGGAGACACAAAGTCCAGAGAGGGAGACAGCTGGTGGCTGGAGCAGAACCTGGGTCTTCTGAGCCTCAGTATTTCCCCAGTACTTAGCACATAGCTGGCATGGAGAGTGGCCCAAGCTGCGTTCACCCCTTTACTTGGTTCTCACTACACTATCCCATCAGGCGTGCCTGCCATTAAATTGAATTCATTGGCATCAGCTCACACGAATCTACAGATTTGGGCCCTTCCCCTATGTGGTTTGGTTTCAAAGCCTCTGTTCTTGCCTGAGAAATGAGGATCAGTCATACTGGCTCATTTTTGGCTTACAAGGCTGTGGTGAGGGTCAAGTGATGTAGCATGCAAAAGTGCTTAGCAGAGCGCTTCTCACATGGTGGGGCTCCAGAGGTCCTCATGTTTAGGAGGGGATGGAGACACAGACATCTTAGTGGCTCCAACATTTACTCCAGTGTGTGGCATGGAGCAGGTGTTTGGGGAATGGCTGCTGAATGAATGAGGGAGTGAATGAATGTCACTCGGTCACCATGGTAGGTCCCTGGCTTTTCAGTCTCTGATGTCCTCATAGTGTCTTGTATAGTCTTTATTTGAGCAATACTGGTTCACTTGTTCACAAGTGTGCAAGGGCCTATTCACAACCTTGGTCAAAAAATGTATTATGTGGGGGATCCCTGGGTGGCTCAGCGGTTTTGCGCCTGCCTTTGGCCCAGGGCGCAATCCTGGAGTCCCGGGATCGAGTCCCGCGTCGGGCTCCCGGCATGGAGCCTGCTTCTCCCTCTGCCTGTGTCTCTGCCTCTCTCTCTCTCTCTCTATGTCTATCATAAATAAATAAAAATAAATCTTAAAAAAATTTATTATATGACTGTTATGGATGGAATTACTTTCAATAATGTTGATTGCTAATCACAACAAATATTTCTGAGTTCTTACTATGTCCCAAGAATTGTGCTTAGTATTTTTCAAACATTTTGTCATGAATCTTCACACGAGCCCGCCAAGGGAATGCATCAGTCAGCTACTGTCGTGATAATGCTGCGTAACAACCTCTGGCATTCAGTGGCTTACAGCAAGCATTTCCCCCTTTGCTCATGGGTCTGTAGGTTGGCTGAGGCAGTTCTGTGGCCAGCTATAGGTGGGGTGACTTTGTTCCGGGCTACCAGCTGAGTTCAGGTCTGCTCCATGTGTGTTCCTTCTGTGATGGAAGAGGCAGCAGCTTCTTGTGACATCTTCTCATTATAAGCCACCAGAGTACAAGACAGCAAGCCTAGCCCTGCAAGACATCTCAATCTTCTTATTCAGTAACATTCCCTAAGATCTCATTGTCTAAAGCAAGTCATATGGCCAAGTCCAAAATCAAGGAATGGGGAAATATATTCCATGCTCTTTGAGGCCCCAACTAGGGTGTAGCAGTGTAATACCCCATGGGATCAGTTTAATTCGATTGACCACCAGTAGATGCTATTATTTATCCCAACTGAGGCACAGAAAGTCACATATACCCAACTAGTAGGTGTCAGAGATATGGCTTGAAACTGGGCAATTTAACTCCAGAATTATGGAAGGGCGTGCACATGGGGGAGGGGATATTTGTTTTCTTAAATTATCTTCATTTTTCCACCCATTATTAATTGACAGTGTCACACTGGCACCAACCTCCCTCACAGTTACGCATCTCACTGTCAATCCATCCGCTCACGGACACACATCTGGCATTTGGGGGTTCTCTCGACTCTCCAGAATAACAGACAAAGTGCAATTCTTGCATAATTTCGTGAAATGAATGCGGAGGGCAAAAAATTGCCCTCCAGTTAATCTCAGGCACGTGCATAAATACTTTTGGAAAGTCCCTAGTGGAATTCGTATCAAAGTGGTACCGAGATTTTACTTAAAAACAATTTGCTCCGTGTCAACCGTGATTTCTGACACCTGAATTTGAAAGTGATCCGGGTGGGCCCAGCGCCATCTCCATAACGGGGTCATGTGTTTACTTGGAGGGAGGAGAGGAAAGATGGAGGTATGTGTGGCCACGGAATAATGTTCCACACAGCCTTACAGGAGGGGATTTCCTCCTGCGTGTTTCCATAGAACCTTCCCTGTGTTTGTTTAAACCCATTGCACACTCTGGTCTGACAGCTGCCTGGCCCAGGGCCTCCCCCTACAACTGTACAACTAGCCCTCTTTAACAGCGCCCTGCACTGTGTCCCTCGATGCAATTACTTGAGTATATAAACTTCACTGAAAGGCAGGCTTTTCTTGGGAGCTAATAAATAAGCCCTAAAGCCACAACGTGTATAAGACCTTGAAAAATGGCATCATCATCTATTGGGAATTGTGAACCGTGCAAAAAGCAGCTCATTGTATTTTCAGAAAAAGGTTTTTGTTTAAAAAAATAATAATGAACAAAAGTCACCAAGTGGAGTCTACATGGAGAAAGCAATGCCGTCTGCCATTCTGAGGCTGGTCTCTTGCATCAATCTTTCTTCGCAGATTTTATGTAAGGGGCATTTATTTGCAGGAAAACAAGACACAGTTTTGAAGAACTCCCCTCTCATCCAGCTCCCCATCTGCAGTTATAATCCTCTGATTGTGACCTCCGAGTTAGTTGGGGGGAGGGGGGGTGGATGCTGAGCATCACTTTTAGGACCCCAGGGCAGGCTAGGGTGTTTGGGGGGGGGGTGGATAGGGGAAGTGAGATGAAGCCTCCTGAAATAGAGATCAGATTTTCAGAAGCAGAGGAGAGGCGGGCTGGGAAGGCAGGCCCAGGAAGCCCCCTTCAGCCGAGGGCCAGCACTCTGCAGCAGCACTTGGGAAACACTTTCAGCTTCACTTCTGGCTCCTCTGAGCACGAGGATGCTGGACCGTGGCCACGGGGACATGGGCAGGCAAAAGGCTGTGTGACTGAAGACAAAGATTTTTTTTTTTTTCTTCCCAGTCCCTTGGACCGGTTTCCTGAGATGCTGGGCTCGGTGCCCCAAGCGCCCCTGGAGTTGAGTCTTCCCGAATCCAGGGTCTTTTTTATTTTTTTAAGCGATGGCATCTTGGGTCAAGAGTCGGGGAGTGGATCCCTGGGGCCGCTTCCTCGGCCTCGGCCAGCCCAGGTGGTTTTCTGGAGCGGGCGCGTCCGGGCCACTGCGGCAGGGCTCCGGGGCCCGCCGAGCCTGCCCCTCCCGGCAGAAGCAAGCCGGCTGGGCCACGGAGCCCGGCAGGGCCTTGGCCTTCGCGGGCTGCAAAAATACAACAGAGGGCGCAGAACCCACCAGCGCCGTGGCCTTGCATACCGATGCACGGGCTGGCTGCAGACCGCCAAGTTCCTTAAAAATGTCTCTGGCAGACCCGAGGGGTTTCGGTTTGCTTTCTATTTAGAATCACCGCATCACCCCCGCCGTGTTTACTTGGAGGGGGCGGGGGGCGGGGGGCGGGGACCCAACCCACCGCGCGGCGCACACGCCTTGATCTCACATTCCAGACTCGAGCCGCTGGGTGTCAGCGCGACATGGGGCGGGGGGAGGGTTCTCTTCGGAGGTTTCATTCGCCATCCGCACGTCACTCCCAAACTTTTCCTCCCTGCGCTCGGGGAGTCAGGTTGACGCGCCCCGGATGCGGGGCTCGAGGCGCGGGGCTGGGCGCGCTCCCGCGGGGCCCGAGCCGCACAGGCTCCGGGGCTGCGCTCGGGCTTCGCAGGTACAAGTTGGCGCGGGGCGCGGGGCCGGGGCCGGGGCCGGGGCCGGGGCGGGGCGGGGCGGGGCGGGGCGGGGGGGTCCGGCTCGGGGCTGCGGCGCCCCTCGGCGATCCGGCCGGGCGGCGCGGGCGGCGGCGGGGCTGGGCGTGGGGAGTCCGGGCCGGCGGAGCTGCGCGCAGCCTCCCTCCCCGGCGCTCCCGGCGCGGCGGCGGCGGCCCAGGCAGACAATGAACTTGCGAGCGCGCCGAGCCCAGGCAGGTTGGAGCCCCGCGTCGCTCGGCCCGGCCTCCCCGAGGCCCCCGCGCCCCGCCGCGTCCCGGCCGCCTCCGGGCGCCCCGCGCGCCGGGGACCCCGCGGGGAGGGCTGCGGGGCGGCGGCGCCGGGGCTCGCGTGCCCCCTGCCTGGCTCGGGAGCGTGCCGCCGGGGCTCGGGGGCCGCGGACCGGGAGCAGGGGTGGCGGCGCCGCGCACAGCCGGAGGCCGGACGCACGGACACCCCGGGGTCTCCGCGGCGCGCGCGCTGGGGGCGGTGGAGGGGGCGGGGATCTCCCCAGCCGGAGGCTCCGCTCCCCCTCCCCGCGCACTTCGGGGAAGTTTCCAGGCGCAGCCCCGGGCAGGTAAGCGGGGCGTCCGCCTCTGTGTCCCCGGCTCCGGCGGGAGCCGCCTCCCGAGCTCCCGCTCCAGTCCCGCGGCCGCTTCGGGCGGAGGAGGCCGCCGCTGGGACCCGGCTCCGGGGGGGGGACCCCGCGGGGGCGGCCGTGGGGGGAGACGGGGGCGCGGCCGGGCCCCGAGCGGCCTGAACTTTTGCTCCCGCCCCCTCCCCCGTCCTCGGGCCCTCCGCCCCGCGCCCCCCCCCCCCCCGCGGCGGCCGTGGCTCGGGAGGCGCCGGGGCCCGGGGGTTGCCGGCGCTGCTCGGCGGGGGCGGCCCCGGGCGGGCGGCGGGGCGCGGGCGGCGGGGCGCGGGCAGCGGAGCGCGGCGGGTCGGAGCGGCCCCGGCGCGGGGGCGACGCGGGCGACCGTGCCGGGGCGCGGGGGCGTCGGGGTGAGTGTGCGGGAGGGGACGCCGCGTGGCGCACTGGCCCCCGCGGGCCCCGGGGTGGCGGGAGGGAGGCGCCCGGGGGGACGAACGTCGCCTTTGGGGAATGAATGAAGAGCCGTGACAGCGCCTGGAGACTCCTCGGGGCGAATGGCGGGGCCGGCGCGTGCGCGCGTGTCCAGGATTCGGAGCCGCCCGGGTCCTGGGCGGGGCGCCCCGTCGCGGCCCCGGGGCCCGCGTAGCCCCGCGCCCCGCGCCCCGGCCCGGCCCCCTCGCGGCTGGAGAGCCCGGCGGCACCCAAGGCTGGGCTCGGTTGCCGGCTGCTGGCGGCTGGATGTCTGCGCCGCGCGTGGGGAGGTTGGAGAAGCAGGCGGCAAGGCTGAGACTAGCTCCTGTGGAGGGGGGACCCCCCCGTTCTCCCATTCCCCGCGTGCACTGGGTAGGTCAGTGGCACGGAGTTTGGGGCATGAAGTTGTGCTCTCGGGAAGCCCCAGGACGCCCCGTGAAGGGACTTGGCGCGCCGATCAGCGACACTGAGCAGCGAGCTCCGGTTCCAGGCTCTTCGCTGGGTCCCCAGCCCCTTTATCAGCTGCGGTTGCTCTGAGCGCAGCCACCCGGCGACGGAGCAGAAAGCCACCTTGAGGGCATCTGCACCCCCTGCGGCACCCCCACCCCCACCCCGCAGGAAACTGAGGTCTGGAGATTTGCCCCAAGTTCCTCTCCAGCACCTTACCACTCGGCTCCTCACCCTGGCTTTCCTGCCCACGACCCCCCGCCCCCCGCTTTTGCAAAATCAGGAATCCTCCCTTACAGAAGATGGCACTTATTAATTTTACAAACTGCATGTTGAATCAGGATGGTTTAATTGGTACCTAAATACCTAGGAGTCATATAGGATTTTGCTTAAAATAGCGAGTGAATAAAAATACCTTTTAATTAGGTAGTTTTTAATCAGGTAAGTTTTTGTCTACAATACTCCCGGAAGACTGGCAGGAAAATGGTCTTCCTGCCTCCTCCTGGATGGGGAGCGTGAGCCAGCCAGGTGAGGCCACTTGCCGTGGTCTCCCTCTCCGTGTATATTTGAGCCAGAAGTGGAGCTGCAGGTCTGGCCTTCCCTTCAAGGTCTGGCTCCCCAGGAGAACCGTCTCTAGGGCCCTGGGAAGGAAATTCGACATTGTCTTTTCTCTTCGGATCATTGCATGACTGTAGTGAGCTGGCTCGTGGTGGAAGCAAGCAGCCAGCATTAATTTATCCAGGACATGGGAGGAGGGAGTGGTGGGAGAGTGGGGGCACGTTTGCCCCCACTGTGCCTTGCTTTTCTCTGATGACTAGAGCTTGTGATGCCTGAACCACTGTCTTGGCCGGGGATCCCAGCACTGTCACAGTGGCTTCTGTGAGGGCTGCTCTTTCTGCACCTTTCTCTCTTCTGTCTCTGCTGGCCCTGGCCAGGAGAGGCATTTGGTTTTCCACCTGCCAGAAAGAGAGAGGATTAATCTCTGCATCTGGAAGAGGCAGTGTTTGCGGGAGAGGTTAGGAGGTGGATTGTGCTTATTTGGTGTTTGGAGGAGAGCGTAAAAGAATCTCCCAAGTTAGCCAGCTGGGCCACAGGAACCCCAGGCCCTTTGAATCTGCACTGTGAGAAGCTTTAGACTCGTACCAGGTCGTGATTAGACTGTGGTTGTCCCAAGGCCACCTAGGGCCCAGCTGGAAATTGCTCTTGAAAGTGTAGGGGGAGTGTGAGGGGAGGGAGATTCTGGAGCTACCTGAGTAGGTGAGCCCCATAGGGGGCAGCTTTGACTCAGGCTTGGCCAGTTGGGGAAGAATGGACTTGCAGGTCTTGTTAATCTTCAAGAGAATTTTCAAGCGTGGATATTCAAGCGTGTGCTCAAGTTCTAGAATTGGACAAAAAGGTTGGGGCGGGTCCAGTGCCAGGGGGTTTGAAGCTTGACATCTGGCCCTGTGTATGTGTAATGGGAGGAGTGTCCCACCGTGGGAGATGTGACACATGATAGAAATGGGCTCAGAGCCCCAAGGGCTCAGAGACTAAGAGTTGACGGGTCTCCACGTGGCTGTGGCCCAAGCCGGGCTTCTTCATGTGTTTGTGTATCATGTACTCAGTGAGTGGCTACTTGATGAGCTCCCGTCAAGTGACGTGCCAAAACTTTTCATATAATTTCATTTACCAAATAGATCCCATGGTGGAACATCTGGGGATGGTACGGTTATAGGACAGGCCCAGCCCCGGCCCCTGGAGGATGGGGAGTACCAGAAGTACCTGTGCCAGATGGACAAATAAACCTCGAGTCAGGAGGGAGAGTATGGCAAGAACGGTGCTGGAAGGGGTGGGTTGTTTGGTGCTGGAGATGGTGGGTTGTTGGGGAGGAGTCTCCTTTTACAGATGTGGAAATCTGGGCTCAGAACAGTTGGGTGACTTGCCCAAGAGCCGGAAAGTGGAGAGTCAGTCTAGGTCTCTGATGCCTAGCTCCTGGGCCTGCTTTTTCTCCCCCACTATGCTGTGCGGGGGCCTCTTGGACGCTCCCAGGTGAATCCACACCCTCTGTGGTTGGCAGCTCTCACTTTTCCTGTCTGCTTCTTTGGAATCCATCCCCTTACCGGGGCCTCAGTAGGTCCAGGATTGCAGAGATGCCATTTGGAACCATGTGTCAGAGAGAGAGAGAGAGGACTTTCCTTAAATTCTAAAAGCAGAAGCTATGTTTGTTTAAACGTAGTGGCTGACACGGGAGGGTCATTTCTGGGAGCAGTCAAGCGGCGGTCACCCTTTAGCGGCGTGTCATTTAGAAGTGATCCTTCCCAGTGATCGTGGAGAATACTGCAGCCTGTCTTCCCCCCACCCTGCCACCCCAGTCTGTATGTTGGGAGGCTCGAGAGCGATATTCACTTCCTTCCATGGGTGATTTCGTTTCTGTCGTGTGAATCGGGAGATTGTGTTCTCACTTAGCCCACCAGGTATCGGGAGGCTGAATGTTTGGACATGCACAATGTATTTCTTTATTGTTCTCAAGTGCTGAGATCTGATTTCCTTACTGAGGCGCCCCTTCTTTACAGTAAAGCCCTGGGAGACGATGACCCGTGTTTTCACAGCACAAAACAAAGCATAAAGGTGGCAGGTACCTAGTTAGTCTATCCCATCTAGAGAGCTGAGAAGAAGAGTGAAGGTTTTGTGTTGATTTGGGCCAATACAGATTAAAAAAAATTTTTTTTAACCTATGGGGGTTGGGGAGGTAGACAGTCATGACAGCTGTCATTTGCTGGGTCCCTACTAGTTCCCAGCTGGCCCTGAGCCAGGCAGGTCAGATCGCTGTCCCCCGCTCTTTTGTTTCAATTAGAGGGTGGGGAGGTTGTTTGAGATCACCCAGACCAAGTTTTCAGCCTTCCAGCTGTACAGGAGGAGGGATGAAGAAATGACAGCAGAAGAGGGTAGAGAATAACAATCGTGGCCTCCCCAAAAGGGGAAGGCGAGCGTGAATCAGCAAGTGGTTAAGTTAGGGGGAGGTGGCCACGGAAAGGGGGTTCTCGGACTCTGCTGGTTTCAAAAGGGATGTGAGGCCTCGAGTGGCGTCTCTTTCATCCCTGGCAGCGATGTGCAGCATTTAGGTGGCCCCAGGTGTGGGCCTTGGGCCAGGTGCGCAGGGGCCTAGGGGCAGCACTGGGCATCAGGGCAGCACCCAATTAGTGGGCGAGGCAGAGCTTGCACAAGGCAGTTACATAAGGCTGCTGAGAGCGTGGCAGGGCATGGTTAGCAGCTCTGGGGTTGGAGAGGCCTGGGGTGACTTCATGCCCTGGCCTGACAGCTGCTGTCCTATACATGCATTGACACCTGCCAGGTGCTTGGAGGAGTGCCTGGCATACAGTAGGCACTCATAAACGTCAGCCCTTGTGGTATTTCTTGAGCTCTAGAGCTAGTAACCAGGGGCAGAGGATGTCTCTGAACTCCCTGAAATTGCACGTACAACTTTTGATGCAGATGGTAGATGCGTGTACTTTGGGGTTAGGAGGCATGATTTCTAGCAAATTCTACCCCAGAGGGCTTCTCTGACACCTCATAAGGCCAGGAGCCCCAGGACACCCAGATCCTATTCGGGTTTTCTTTGGCTGGTTGCTTCCCCCTCTCGGGGCTATTTCTTCTTGTGTGCGAGGGGCTGGATGAACAGCCTCTTTCTGACCCTTTCAGCTCACACTGTGGGCAGGCTGTGGATCCGTGGGGTTGTGTTCCCACTGGTCAGAATTAAGCAGGGGGCAGATGGGGCAGGTCTCCCCGGAAACGTGCTGGGTGGCTTGCTTTTGAATGTGACGTCTTGAGCCCCACTGTAAGCTTAAAAGGGTCCTGAGCAGGCTTGGGGGGGGGGGAAGGCCCTCTGGCTGGGGCGGGCTCTCTCTCCCTGACACCTATGCCACGTCTCTAGAGCTCGTCCTGGTCCAGGACTTTTGGGTCTCAGAAGAAAGTGAGGTTGGCAGATCCTCAGAAGCAGAGGGTGTCATTATAATGGAAACTTGGACACTCTCCAGAATTGTGTTTGTGATGAAAATATTGAAGCAGGCAGCCTAGTCACCCAGGTGCCTGGGAAATACCCCAACATGGGCAAATAATTAGATACAGACCGGCCGCAATTATTTTTTCCTGCAGTGTGCCGGGACCTGGTGGTTTCACGTTTTCTCTTGAAAGGGAATATGCTCCTACTACTGATCCGTTTGCTCCCTGTGGCAAACATGTCAGTGGTGGGCTCGGTGCGGGAGGCAAGACCACGGGGGCTGGTGAAAGCGTCCCTCCCGGGCCAGCCCTGGGTCAAGGGACGGTTCTGTCCTGCTCTACTGTGGCCTCGTAGGGACCCGCCCCAAGGGCCTGGGCCTGGCGCACCTTTGCTGTGAGCTTGGAAGCTGCGTCCCAGACTCTGGGAAGGTGGGATGTCGTGTCATCCCCTTGCTGAAAGGGGCTGGGTAGCTCTGTCTGCCCCTCGTGACACCCGTTTCCTTACGCTGATGCAAGTGAAGCTCAGCCTGCACCTTCATGTGTGCGGTGAACCAAGTGTTCGGTGCCTCCACGCAGACCTTCTTTTACCCCAGGTGGTGACTCCCTTGGAGGCCCCGGGAGCGCAGCGTGGGTGGTGGGTGAGCCTGGGCAAGTCCCTCCTCTGTTTCTTTCTTCTGTTACCCATGACCCTGGGCAAGTGGCTTGACCTTCCCTGATGAGCCTCAGTTTGCTCATCGGTAAGGAGGGGGTTAATAATTTCTACTTTGTATTGTGTTTTGAGTATTAGAGGTCACAGAACTTAGGGCTCAAGGGGTCTCCCCACGTCGAACTCCTCTTCCTGGCCGTCCGTCCCTGCTTGAAGCTGACGTCAGAGAAATGTGCCTGAACTGGTGGGCAGGCGGGCCTCGTGGCCCTGAACAGAGGGCATTGGGCAGGGGCGCCGACTATTGCCCCCGTGCTCCCCGCCCCCAGGTCATAGGCAGAGTGGGAAAGCTGCAGCTCCCCCCGGGGCAGCCCCCTCCTCCAGGGGCAGCTGGCAGGGCCAGATGCGTTCTACGGGTGGGAGAAGGCAAGACCGGGCTCCTCATGCCCGGCTCCTCCCCCCAGGCTGCTGGGACAGTGTAGACACCCCCAGGTGCAGACATGCAGGCGGAGCGCCCTCTGTGCAGGAGGAAACATTGGGCATGGGCTAGGAGAGTCCCTTGCGGACAGCGAGTAGTAATGCCGAGCCCTGGGCCTGGTCCTTGGTGGGGGTTGACAGATGGGGCCCATGAGGACGGGGGCATCGAGGTGAGGCGGCAAGACCTGTCAGTGACATGTTGTCACCTGCAGCACGTGGGAGTGATCACCGCGGTGAGATGATGATTCACTGGGCACCCCCAGGATGCATTCTAACTGCGAGGGGGGTCTCCCCAGGGGAGGTGCAGGCTCACCCAGAGCCTGGCCAGGAGAACCTCGTCCACCTCCTCTTGGCTCCCCACCAGGCCCCACAGCCCCCATCGCCTTCAGGAAACCTTTGCCAGGAAGTCACACCACGTCTGGCGCCTCTTCCCTGTGGCCCTCCATCCCTTATCCAAGCGCTGCTCTCCTCCTCTGAGCTGCATTCTACTCTGTCCAGCTCCACCTTGAGCCCAGTGCACTAGTCTCCTGCGTGCCACCTGCCCGCCCCAGCCCGGTGAGCCTCTCAAGGGTGGGGACGGTGTCTGGGAGGCCCGCTCATGGCTAGGCCCCTACGGAGTCTGGAGGGACTGGCGATGATTGAACTAATGCATCCACTGCAAATGATTCTTTCAAAAGCCCATTTTTCCTGGACTCTTCCTGGATTTTACATGGGCCCCTGGGTGTGACCCAGAGGATATCAAAGAGTCCCCAATTTGGTAGCACAGTATGGGAGTTAGCTTGCCACTAAATGTCTGAGAGTCAAGAGCCTAATGTAATAACCATGGATTTCCTGGCATTAGGTTTTTGGGCCATTAATTAGTTTTTTTGTGTGTCTTGAGTGTCTTGGGGAGAACTGTTATGGACATTTGGTTGGCTTTTCAGAAATATAAACAGGAGCCATCCACTCAGGGAAGAAATGTGGGGGCTGTTAGCATTTCTTATAGCTGGCGTAAATAGCTTGTCTTTAAGTTCCACGCGCCTTTGTTTGGAATGTAAATATTTGCATTAAAAATATAAAGTATATCCTGGCGTGTATTTATTGGGACCATAATTTCCAAACCTAAAATCAGACTATTGGTCTGCAGAGGATTATTTCCTCTGATTTGTGAACCTGTTTATATAGAGAGCCTTCCAGACGTACACACACAGAACCATATTTGCTTGTGCACGTGAGGGATTCCAGGGTTATTGGAGACCAGGGCTGCCCTGGGGAATCTGGGCCGCTTGTGCTTCCCAGCATGCATTTCTGATCACGCTGTCTGTTCAGTTGCAGCCACTCTGAGGATGGCCAAGTTTTGGCCCAGGTCCCATGGGATCGGCTGGCTGCTCTGTCCTCAGTTTCCTGGACATCCAGGCAGGGGGTTGGCTGCAGCTGGCTCATCTCTGGGTCATGTAACCAGACGCTTGATTTTAGCATTGCTGTTGCTTTAGGATGATGTGGAGAAGAAGGAGGGCTTGGTGGCCATCCTGTGGTCTGGTGAAGAGAGCAGGAAGTTCTCATTTCTGGTTCATGGCTGAACTCCAAAGGCCTCTGTTGGATGTCATCCTCCATTAGATTCTTGGGGACAGTTTGGCTTTTTATTCAAGTGTGAAGAACAGCCTGCTTTGTCAGATACTTGCTGGAGATGGAATATTACCATTTCACCTGTCTCTGCCCTCTTCTACTGAGTGAGGGGTTGGGGGCTGCAGTTGGGCCAGGCCAGGATGATGTTTCCTGATGTTTTGTGAATATGTGTGTGTGTGTGTGTGTGTGTGTGTGTGTGTGTGTGTGTGTGTGTTGGAGGGTGGAGGGAGTTGTTCTCAAAACCCTCTGTGGCAGCCCTGGTTAGAAACCCTGCCTCCCAAAGTCTCAACAAATGGAGAAGTAGAGGTCCGCTGCCCTGTTGGGAGACAACCAACCTGGGTGATAGGCCAGCTCCAAATCTAGGCTTGACCCACACCTGGCAAGCTCTCCATCATCACAGGGTGGAGGGCAGAGGGGAAGGGGGCATGGCCCCTGGTTGCCTAGTACCAGGGCCCATTTGTCCCTGCTTCCCAGCCATCCAGGCTCTTTACCTTGGGTGGGGCCGACTCCTCTTCATATGCTGCACCTGTTACCTTAGCACCGGACTTAGTTGAGGTAGCAAGAGTCCTCCATCTTGCCTTCCCCATCTCCATCTTGCAAAGGGCATAGCGTCCTCATTATAGGAGTTCAGGCCTCCCTGTGCTTGGGAGCTCTTCCTTCTTGGGCTCCCCAGATGCTGAGCCCGACATGGGAGAGGAAGTGAGGGACAGAGGTAGTCTGAGGGGAGAGGCTTGCAGAACCAGGGCTCAAACCCCCACGCTGCCCTGGGCTATCCAGTGTTAGGCATGGAAGTTCCTCTGGTTGGTTCTTACTTTGACCCATCAGTGAACATTCCTTATTCCTTATCCTAGTCCTTTTTGTCCGGCCTTAGAAATAGTGAGCCCTTTGGAAGGACTACTTCCTGTGTGCCTGGGTGTTCTTGATCTGCGGGAAACTCACAGTTGCCTTTTCTGTGGGCCTCTTTAACCTGACCCACAGTGATGTAAGCCTCCCCCCCCATATTCTCTGTCACGGTTCTTAATAAAGATCGCATGATCCTGGAAGGCCTGGGTGTGAAGCCCCACAGTGGGCCAGTAACCCAAGAGCGCTGTTCCAAAAGTCAGAGGAAATAGTTGCTTTTAGGACATGCTGAACTTGCCTTAGCATGTTATCAGTCTTATTGGAATAAATAAGAGGATGAAGGGACGCTCCGATTAATGAGAGTGGGAGCAGCCTGACCTTTGTGACGTCCTAGCTGAAAAGCTATTTATACCCACTATTGCCGCAACTGTGAGAAACTAGACATGAGAGAAGAGTGGGCACTAAATGTGGCCTCCTCAGGAGCACCTCCCGGGCCAAAAAAAAAAAACCAAACCCAAAAAAACAAAAACAAAAACAAAAAACCCCAAAAACCCACCTGCCCACAGGTTGATGGTTGCAAATCCAAGGATCCTTTACATTGGAAAAACTTGACTCAGAGAATAAAAATGATGTATTAAAAGCTAGGTGAAATGATGTATTAAAAGCTTGGTTGCCGTTTGGGTGGTAGAAAGGAAATTTGCTTTCAGCTGTTAAAACTGAAACAAATTGGTAGACAAAAATGCAGGCCTGCCCACGTTTGAGTCAGCAGTGTTTTTGGTTTATGGAAGAAGCAGATTTACCCACTGAAAATTAGCTCTGTACCTTTTGGACCAGCCGTGAAGCTGCAAAACTGTTGAGGGAGGGGTGTGTGTATGCGCGTGCATGTGCCTGCGTGTGTGTGTGTGTGTGTGTGTATTTATCTTACAAAGTTCTCATCTGGTTTATTTTTAACAATTATGCAACAGACTTTTTTTTTTTTTTTTGGTCCATTCAACCTATTCTTTTTTTAAAAAACAGCTCTATTGAGATGTAGTTCGCATACCACACGTTTAAATTAAATCCACCCATTTAAAGTATAGAAATCAGTAGTTTTGAGTATATTTACAGATACATGTGCAACCAGCATCACGTTCAATTTTAGAACATTTCATCATCTCAGAAAGAAGGCCTGTACCCGTTAGCTGTCAGCCCCCCGCCCCCCAGCCCTGAGCAGTGAGGAATCTACTTTTCCAGCTCTGTCGGTTTCTCTGTTCTGGACTTTTGTAGGACGGGAATCGTGGAACACGTGTCTTTTGTGACTGGCTTCTTGCACTTGCCATCGTAGTTTCAGTTCACCATGTTGTAGCATGTTCAGTACTGAAGTCCTTTTGATGGCAGATCATATTCCGTTGTATGGTTAGACCATTTTTTAAAAAAGATTTTATTTATTTACTCATGAGAGACACAGAGAGAGGCAGAGACATAGACAAAGGGAGAAGCAGGCTCCATGCAGGGAGCCCGATGTGGGACTCGATCCCGGGATGCCAGGATCACGCCCTGAGCCAAAGGCAGATGCTCAATCACTGAGCCACCTGGGTGCTCCAAGACTATGTTTTTTATAAACGTTTGCATTTTCTCCATCTTTAATGTCTTATGAATAAGGTTGCTGTAAACATTCATGTACAAGTTTTTGTGTGGACACATGTCCATTTCTAAGGTTATAGTTTACATTTTTACTTGCTCTTTTTTTGAAAGATTTTATTTATTTGATAGAGGAAGAGAGGGAGAGAGCAGGGGAAGGGACAGAGGGAGAGGGGGAAGCAGGCTCCCCCCCACAGAGCAGGGAGCCGGACGCGGGGTTCGATCCCAGGACCCTGAGATCACGCCTGAGCAGAAGGCAACTGCTCAACCGACTGAGCCACCCAGGCGCCCCTTTACTTGCTCTTAATGAGTCATTTGCTTTTTTTACTTTTTTCCCTGGCCCTAGGGAAGGCGTAATCTTCAGATGGGTTTCTGTGCCCCTTCTGGATTGTCTGACTTTTAGAGCTTGGAAGGGCCTTCGGGGAATCATAGTGTAGCCACACGTTGTAGCTGGGGAAACCGAGGCCCTCAGAGACCACACAGAGGCAGGACTGGATCCTGGTTTTCAGTCTGTCCACTTGCCCTGATCCTTCTTCCTGAACCCTTAGTTAAACTCCAGCTCATCCTCTTGCCTGGTGTGGGGTGGACCATGGGTGACCACCTTGCCAAGCCCGCTGTTGTCCCCCCCTCTGACCCGACAGAGGCCCGGGAATGGCTCATCCGCCCCCAGCTGCCAAACCAGAACTGGAACGTGCGGCGCCAGTGCCTTCTCATTCTTTTTCCCTGCGGCAATAGGAGGCCAACGCTTATCCGGGGAATAATTAAATTAGGAACCAATTCAGAGAATGAAATTTTATCTGATCTGGCTGAGCCTATAAACAAGGGGCTGTGGCTGTGACTTCAGGGTACATTATGAAGTTGTTCTTAAAACATTACACTGGGCCAGAGCATTGACAGACCCGCGCAGGCCAGCGGGGGCCCCTCCGGGGGCGCGGGCGGCTGGTGTGGCTAGGGGTTCACCCTGGAGTGTCGAGCTGTGTTACCAGACTAGGTTTTCTCGCACTCAGTTCCAGGTCCCGTTGAAGTTCTGATGCAGTAGATAGAAGTGTTTTAGGGCCTGAATGTTCTGGATGCTTCAGAAAGTCCATCTTCAAGATCCTCAGGGATACCTTTCACGTCGTCGTCAGGGACATCGTCCTGCACCTCTACACTGTGGTGAGAAGGTAACTTTGCAGGAAACCCACTGGCTCTAAGGTTGGGTGCTGAATTCAGAAACCCCCATGGAGCTTTTCAAAGGAAATACATGTGCTCCAGTCATTCATCAGGCCTGGGGGAGTGGGCCCTGGGCATCTGTGTGTGTGCGTGGGGACGCGTGTGCGGGCATTGTGTTAAGCTCTTTAGCTGAGAACCATTGGTGGGACTTAGCAGTGTTTATAATTATTCTAAGGAGAATTTCGAGTTCTTCCATGGCAAACGGGGGAGTAGATCGTCTCCACAGTGATCCTAAGGAACGAGCCTTTTTGTCTCTGTTGGGACTTGGATGGTTAGTTACTCTCTTTGGGTTTCTTGACCAGACTCCTTGGATGTGACCATCATATCTTTTCCATCACTCTGCTGCCTCTGTGGGGTTGTAGGTCTGTTTTCCTTCCCTGTGAGCTGCCCTGCCACCATCTCCACAGCGGCCCAGCCAGAGACCCAGGGGTCTCCCGTGGCGCTTAGCTGGTACTGCAGGGGTTGCTTCCTTAACATGTACCACTAAAGACACGTTACTTACCCTCTAAGACAGGAAGTGTGTCCTACTCAAGGCTACATTTCCAGGGCCTAGCCTATAGGAAAGAATGATTAGATGGATGGATGGACAGATAGATAGACACACGGGTGAAGGGAAGAAAGGCAAGAGTACACTGGGTAATTGAAAATCTTAGCCCCCAGTGTGGGGACAGCAAAGGTCTTACAGGTGCCCTGGTTCATTTTCCTGTCCTGCCCACAGCCCCTTTATACCTGGGGAAGCCACGACCTGTGGAGGTGAAGGGACCTACCCCTGATCCTTCAGCCTCATTAACATGAAGAATCATTTGGGAGCCTGACCCTTCAACCAGCTCTTTTGATTCAGTCTTTCTACCTTCCCTTAAGAGTCACTCTCCCGATTGAGGAATTACTCTGTGCCTGACACTGGGAATGAGTGAGCACCTGACACTGGGAATGAGTGAGCACCTGAGGTAGAAATGCAGCAGCACCTAGACAGACCGGTCCCTGTGGTCATGGAACATATATTCTCATGGGGACAAACAGTGGACAGTTTCACAAATATCAGAGAACAGAATGTTCTCTGGTGATCAGGGAAGGCCTTTCCAAGAAGGGGACATCTAGGCTGATCCTTGAATAAGAAGGCATTGCCACCTGAAGCTCTGAAAGAGAGTCCCAGGCAGTGGGAACAGCAAGTGCCAAGACCCCAAGAGGGGACCAGTTGATGGGAGAGGTGGTCAGAGGACCTGGTTTCTAGCACACTGGGGGGTGACATCCATTCTTTTGTCTTCCTCCAAATTATCATCTACAGCCCGGCCTTCTCACTCGCTGTACATCTCTGGGTAAAGAACACTTGTCTGATGCTGGCTGGCTCACAGCTGCTGCAGTTGCAGAAATAGGGCTAGCAGGAAACCAGGAGAAACCCCATCCTCCTTGTCCTCTCACTTAGGGTTTGGCTTGTGAGCAGAGGTTATTTTTATGTAAACATGTGCTTGAAGGCGAAGCCCTAGGGTGGGCAGCTGAAACTGTGTTCATCAACACAAGACTGAAATAGTGCCAGGAGGTTCCCAAGGTGAGTGCACGGCTGATGACCTGAATTTGTGACAGCTCCTTGAGGGCCCTGCCATTCATTGTCCCTTTCTTGGAATCATCTCCCTTCCCAACCCAGGTCCTGCCAAGCCATGAGCTCCATGGGATCAGCCAATTTGGTCTTCCGGCCTCTAGATCTTCCACTTCCTCTCTTGCAGGATACTCTGGGCCTTGTGCACACCTAGACTGCTCCATGCAACATGTAGTCAGTTCATGCCAGGACAGGTTAATGACAGCTTTTTTGGTGGGGAATCAGGTCCAAGGGCCCACTGGTCAACCTGACATATCATAGGGCCTCAACAGATTGTTTCTATCAATTCTTTCTATTTTTTAACATTTTATTTTTTAAAATTTATTCATGAGAGACACAGAAAAAGAGAGAGAGAGAGATAGAGACACAGGCAGAGGGAGAAGCAGACTTCATTCAGGGAGCCCGACGTGGGACTTGATCCCAGGTCTCCAGGATCATGCCCTGGACCGAAGGCAGGTGCTAAACTGCTGAGCCACCCGGGCTGCCCTCTATCGATTATTTTCAGACTTTAAATCTCTCTCTGGTCCTTCTTAAGGGTGTAAAGTAACATTGCAAAGTTTTCCTATAGATGTTTATCATTAGCTGTAGTAGATGTATAGCTCCATTTTTTATTGTTTGTGATGGGTTTTTAAACTCTGGACAAAACATAAATTTCCCTGAGTTTAGTAAATGGAAAAATAACAGAAAGAGGTTTCTCCCTCCGCCCCCCCCCGCCCCAATAGCCTGAATTAGAATCATTCCAGATGTTCACCCAGCGTCCTTTTCCAAATCCACGTGGGGCTATCCCGCCTGGAAACTGTGACTGTATTGACGTGTTGAAAACTTGCCGAGAATACCCTTAATCTTTTGGCATTCCTAGATGCTGCCTCATAATTTTATGGTAGCTTTTTATTTTGAAGGAATCTCGGACTCACATGAAGTTGCAAAAAATAGTACCAAGTTCCTGCGTGCTCTTCAATCAGCTTCCTGCAACAATAACCTCTTGTGTGACCATCGAACACTATCAAAACCAGGAGATTGACATTGGTAAAATACCGTCACTACGCCAAAGACCCTATTCTGTTGCCACTTAATTTTATTAAATCTAGGGATCTGCAGCACTTTAGAATTTCATAAACTTCAATGTTGTCGTTTATCTTTTAGATTGTCTTTGGATCTCTTCCAGTTGGCCATCAGTTAAAATTGGTTTCTATTGGTCAGCTGATACCAGAAGATCCGTGATGTGTGCGTGTTACATCCTCTCTGCGCCTACACAGTGCTCCCGGGGCGCATCACCCTTGGTGCCTGCACATAGGCAGCCTGCATCCTCTGATTTGAGGGATTCTCAGATCTAAGGGGCCCTAAGGAACAGTGTGTGATAGAGCCCAGAACAGGGAATCGGGAAGCTTGAGTCCAGGCTTTGAGTGGTTGTGCTGGTCTTTATCTACATTGTGTTTACTCTCGGCACCTCTTGATATAGACACGCTTCACACCCCCACTTACAGATGGGAAAACTGAGGCCAGAGAAGCTCACTGTGCCCATGTTCTGGCAGCTGGCGAAAGGTGGAGTGGGACTTGAATCCGGGTGGTCTGACTTCAGAGGTTGCATGCTTTCACCTTGTAGGGCTGCCTTCCTTGTTCAGGCGCTGACCCTTCTGGTCTCAGTTCTCACTGACGGCTGTGTGTCTTGGGGCTGCTTGCTTGACCTCTCTGAACCTCTTTCCTCAACTGCAACATAATGGGGCTTGGTGGAGAATCTGTCTTGTCCTTTCAATCAATCCATCCTTCCTTCCTTCCTTCCTTCCTTCCTTCCTTCCTTCCTTCCTTCCTTCCTTCCATGTTCCTTTAGTTTCTGAGTACAGTTGGTTTTACTGGTGAAAAAACAGTAGCTACTTTTAAGGTTGGGAAGATCTCTGCTGCCTGATTTAGTTTGATGGAAGCCTCAATTCCAATTGAATTATGCTCTGGTGTATTTTAATTAAACCATCTACAAGCCGATTTCTTAAAAATGCAAACTCCCCATGCAGCATGCTGTGTCTGAACCCCCTGTGCTCAGCTGTGGGTCAGAGTGATGCTCATAATAACCAGAAGGCATGTGTGAGGCTGCTCGCTGTCAGCCTCATGGGCAGCATTAATTGTGAGATGCCACCAAAACGAGATACGAGGGCATTATCAGCAGATACTTAATTGATTTTGCATTCTCCACAAAGGAAGGTTAAAATTAAGCTTGTTTGTAAATGGCGTTTAAACCTCGCAGTCTGGGTGATGGTTGTAGAAATTGACGGAGCAGGGCCCTTGTCCAGGGGCTTCATTTTCTTTGCAGGTGGTGGAATGAGCCCATCGCTCAACTAAGGTAAAGATTTCCCCATTTAAAGGGGCCAGAAGAGTGTAAGCTTCCACCGTAAGTTTCACAGAAGGGGCCTCCACTTGAGTGCGCGGTGCTGGGCTCTGGGATGAGTGTGTAATCGCATTAGTGTGATAAATTAAAGGGCCCATATTGTTTAAATTGTCAGGCAAAGCTGCATTAGAGGAGATGCTGCTATAGATCAGAGTGATGATAAATGGCCTCATGGAAACGCCTTGTGGTAACCTCGCTGCTGGTTTATAGAATGCAGGATGCTGATTCCCAAGTGCCCTGGGAAAGGTCCCTACTCAGACCCGTGATGAGGTGTAATGCCGTTTCTAGGTACTTGCTCTTTCAAGGGTACGTGTACCAGGAATAAGAGAAGCTCTTTGGGCATGATTTCTCTTTCCTTTTAATCCTAATTACATAACTCTTAAGATATCTCTGCAAGCGGCTGTATAATTTACAGGGCCCCATGCAACATGCAAATGGGAGCCCCTTCCTGAAAGATTACAGAGAATTTCACTTGCGTGAAGGGTCAATCATGAGAAGCCGGAGGGCAGGGCTGCAGATGCATCACCCCCGTGGACTCTGTGGGGCCTCGCAGGGGTGCCCGACTCCTGGGCACACTCCGGCGAGATTTGCTGAACTGAGTTGGTTCGTGGAGCGATTGTCCTGGTCTGCTGGTGGGATTTCCTGTGTTTTTCTTGGGTGCCAAGTGTTAGGAATCTGGAAAAATCTACCACTGTGCTCTTCAGAATGGACAAGCCCAGGGCACAAATCCTCCAAGGAAACTCGTGGTCAGAGAGCTCAGCTTACAGAAGAGAAACCCTGAATGTGAAACCCTTCTAGATTGTGTGTGTGTGTGTGTGCGCGCGTGTGTGAGTCTAAAGCTAAAATCCTGGTGATTTTTCACTGCACGGTATAAAAGGCTGACAAACAGTGATTATCTGGTGCCACTTAATGGATCCTGTGTCTCAGTCCCTAGAGGGGCGGCAGCCCATCCCCTCCCGGCTTTTCATCTCTGGCATTCACCGTGTGGGCCCTGCCCTCCCAGCTGAGTGGAAGGCCCCCCCGAGAGAGTCCAGGCTTTTGGGGCCACTGTAGGTTACTCTGGTCACTTCCCGGGGTATGAAAGAGGGGGTGGCGCAGTGCACCTCAGCTAGGAGACTCCGGTCCTGGAGCATCCTCCTCTGGAGCGAGTGGCCGCAGGCCTTGGAAGGCCCAGCTCTCCTTTGTGTGAAGCCTTTGTTCTCGCCCAGCACCGCCAGCCAGGACTTGCATGCGCTCAGTGGGTGCCTTTTTCTCTTAGGAGCCAGTGGAGAAGCAGAAAGCAGCATCCGGGGCCGGCTGCCAAAGAGAAGGGAGGCTCCAGCAAAGGAGAGCCTGGCCTTTGCAGGTTTTGAATCTGAACTGGGGCCCTAGGATGAGAATGAAAGTTTTTTTTTTTTTTTAATGGGGAAGGAGTGTAGGGGTCGGGGCTCGGCTCAGAACACTCGTGGACAGCTGCCCAGGTCGGCTCTTCGGAGCTTCGTCTCGGGGGAGTTACTGTGTGTTGGGTTTTCCTCCTTTTGTCCTTGGTTTGGACAGAGGTCATTGGAGACGTGAGCTCGGAGCAGCAGGAGCTGTGCTGTCCTTCGTTGTTACAGGGTGATGGGTCTGAATGGGCCTGTGAGCTCCAGGAGAGAAGAAGGAAGGGTCTTCTCTGCCTCCTGGCTGGGGAGAGGTAGCAAGGCGGGAATCCCGCCCTCGGGCCCGACACCCTGTGTTGCACCTGCTGGTCTGGGTTCAGCTCCTCCCTTTCAAGGGAGCACTTGGCCAGTGCATAACTTTTTCAGTAAATAACGGGCTTAGCATCTTCGTTTGCAAGCAGAAGCTGGTTTTCTTTCATTTCCCTGGTAAGACATCCATGGTCATTGTTTTTTATTTTGAAAAGAAAAATAATAGGAGAAAAGCCCACTATATTTTTATTACCTGGTGTGGGAGTCTGAGATAACTTAAATAATACTTCTGGTTTAAAGCTACTGGGGAAGAAAATATCAATGCACAAGTGAAAAATGAGAGAGAGAGAAACAGACAGACAGACAGAGAGAGACATGAAAAGATGAATGTGCTAGAATAATCTCTCTTCTCTGCAAACCCCAGAACCTCCACAGGGTCAGGGACCTTGTTTGGTCTACCTGCTGTGCCCCGTGCCACACTTAGCACAGCCACACTTAGTAGGACCTGTTAATGGACCAATGAACCAGACACTAGGTTCCCATTGGGCCTGTGAGCCAGCATTCCTGGACAGTGGCCCTAAATAGAAGGAAATGATAAAGATAGAAGAAAATCCTATTGTCTTGTTGGAGACCTCATGGTTAGTACCTCACGTAACTCAGTTAATCTCCCCTTTGGCCCCGAGAGGTAGATGATGTGATATTTGTTTCGCAGACAGGCAGATCAAGCACAGAGGAGGTCAGTCACTTGCCTGGGGTCAGCCAGCTGGGAGTGGCTGGGCTGAGATTTGGTCCTAGGACTTGCTCCACAGCTGTGATGTAGGAGATGTGAGGGTGGGAGAGAAATAATGTTTATGGACAGCCAGGTGTTGGGGATGCCTTGGTGTTCCCAGTCCGTGAGCTCTAACCCACAGAAGGACACAGGCAAGGAAGTAAACGCTGGCTGCTGGGGAATCGGTGGGTAGGACGTGTCGGGGCCCTGCAGACTTGGAGCTTAGAGTCTAGTGGACGGACTAGACATAAGCACTTAGTCAAATGATCGTTTAATTGCAGTGGTGATGAGTGTGTCGCAGGGGAGACCTTAGGGGTGGGAGTGGTGCACAAGCATGCTGGCTGATGCATCGAGCCTTCTAGCCCGGGGTACAGGGGCTGTCGGGGACTCTGAGGTCATGATGGACAAGGCTGGCGGAGGGTGGGCAGAAGGAAGCTCTGGGCCCGGGGGGAGGGAGGGAAAGGCCCCAGCAGGCCTCTGGAGGGGCAGTCTGCAGCTGCTGGCTAAGCGAGAGGAGAGTCCTGGTCACAAACCCCAGTGAGGTGCTGGGACCTGTGGTTCTGTCTGTGATGTTCAGAGAGTGTGGAGTCTTTGTTCCTGGAGACTGGGTTCCTGGAGAGAGCCACCACTCCAGGCGCGGCCGCCCCGACCCCCAGCATTGCGTCCCTGCGGTCAGGGTGGCCCACACTGCCTAGCACCTCCTGCCTTCTGCCTTCAGGGGACCTGGGCTTCCTCCAGGGACAGGGTTCCTGGGACCTCCATCCTCTTTCTCCATTGGGAGATTGAGAAATTCTCTGGAAGCAGCTTGCAGAGAGGAACCGTCTAAGGCCCAGGTGAGGACTCCGTGTCTCCCTCCCTGGGGGTGCGGGTCCTCTTGGCCGCACAGTGGGAGACCAGGGACCCAGCGGCGAGTTCCCTTTCCTGGCGGTGGGGCAGGGAGCCTTGGGCCTGCTGTTGATGCAGCCTCTGCCCCAGAAAGTCTCCTACGAGAGGAGGCTGAAAGAACACGTGAGCCAGCCCGCCCCGCACACCTCACCCCTGCCACGTGCCTGGCTGGGCCGCCGAGCTGAGCAGGCCCCGGTGCGGCCTCCTGGCCACGTCCACCCCGGAGGAGCCCTTAGGACCTGGCAGCTGGAGGTCATTAGCCGTCTGACTGCGAGCTGGGTCAGAAAATAAGCCAAAGAGGTTATGAGCTCTGTTAGTCACTCTGAGATGCACAAGCAGAGGCGGCTTTGGTTTGGCGCCTCTGGAAGGAAACAGGTGTCCATCCGATGGGAGGACATTTGCCTTCATCGAGGCGACAGGGCTGGATGGCGCTGGGGCGTCCGCGCCGTGTCAAACTGCCTGCGTGCCCTTTGCCTCTCTCTTGCTTTCTTATGGGGCAGAAACTTAGCGCCACGCGCTCTAACTTTCTTTCTGGATGAACGCAAGCAATTCCACTGATTACTCTGGTGCTGATACGTGCTGAAAGGATTCTATTGTGGATAGGTCTGGGTGACTAAGAGAGGTGAGAATGAACTTGATCTGGAACGTTTAAGCTTGGCTGTGGGGCCCATGCTCTCTCTCTGTGGGGCGTGCTGCTCTGAGGCTTCTCCTTCCGTGCTGGGAGTTGTGCCAGGTAACGGGAGGAGGTGACGGCTGCCTGCTGTCTCCTGTTGTTTTGCTCACCTAGAAGTGGGGTTTGGGGCTGATCACACATCCGGCCCTACACCTGGCCTCAAGGGTACCTCATCCAGAGGAGGGGAACGCCATCGGTGCACCGCCCCAGTGCCCTGCCCTTCCTGCCCTTCCTACGTCTCTCCTGGGGCTGCCTTTGGAAATGAGCTTTGCTCGGATGCCCCACTCCAGGGAGATAGAAAGCTAAGCTGCAGAAACGTATCCCAGAAAGTGAAGCCGATTTCGTTTCTGCGTGGCCTCGGCCCCTGTGTTTCTGGAGGGGAGTGGGAGCCCCCTGGACGAGTCCCGTGCAGGTGTGGCGGTCTGTGGTGCTCAGAAGAGCTCACCCGAGTGCCAGCAGATACTGTGGTGCAGCAGCTCTCACTAACCCCCACACTTAGCCCATCTGTGGGGTTCTGGATGCCTCCACCACCGGGCCTGCGAGCCCACCGCACAGGCCTTGTTTGGTTCACTGCTGTGCCCTTGGCCTGACACCACAGTGGGGTTTTGTGGACTTTGTTGAATGGGTTAATTTGGGGCATGCTGAATGCCCTCAATAGCCAAACTGTGGAAGGAGCCAAGATGTCCTTCGACAGATAAACGGATAAAGGTCAATATATGTGGCACCTGTGGTCAATATATACAATGAAATATTACCCAGCCATCAGAAAAGATGAATATCTACAATTTACGTCAACGTGGATGGAACTGGAGGGTATGATGCTGAGTGAGAAAAGTCAGTTGGAGAAAGACAATCATCACATGGTTTCACTCATACGGGGAATATAAGAAATAGTGCAAGGGACCATAAGAGAAGGGGGTAAACTGAGTGGGGAAAAATTAGAGAGGGAGACAAACCGTGAACGACTCCTAACTCTGGGAAACAATCAAAGGTTGTGGAAGGGGAGGTGGGTGGGGGATGGGTTGACTGGGTGACGGGCATTAAGGAGGGCACCTGATGGGATGAGTATTGGGTATTATATGTTGGCAAATTGAATTTAAGTAAAATATATTAAAAAATAAATTTAAAAAATTGGGGACATGCTGTCTGAAGACAGATTATGGCCCTTGGGGGTGAGGGACTGGCCTCCTTGAAGTTAAACCCCAGTGGGTGGGCTTGGGGGCTCTGGTTTGTGAGTGGGTAGGAGACTCAGACCAACATTGCACCTTATTCTAAAACTCTAAGTGCAGGGGATTCTATTTCCTTCCAAAAACTGTTCCTTGGACGCCACCAAAACATTACACATTGAAAGAGAAAACTTCCCACCTGTGCAGTGTTCTCTTTGTCCCCTTGACCTTCCTCGGCCGTTTGCTCCTGACAGCGCCCTGGGCCACATCAGTATTCTCTTGTCGTCCCAGGAAACAGGTGGGACCATGTGTCCAAATTTGGAAGAGTCCCATGTATGTGGGGAAGCAGAGTGAGGGAAATCCGTGCCTCTCTGAGGGAAGGGTCGGGGTCTGGTTCAGCAGGGACAGGCCGGCTGGCCTCTGTCTCAGGTGTCCCCCAGTGGGAGCTCACGGATGACTTGGAGCCTGGCTCATCGGTCCTCTGCTTGGCCGTTTAAAGTTAGTGACTCGAATTTCTACACCTGAAATTATAAACTTTCCAGTAAATACCCCGCCCTCTTCAGCTATTACCAGGCCATAGGCCCTGCCCACTGCGTGTTTGAGTTTCTCCTTCTGTACTGGTTGACCTTGACAGTGACATCACAGCATGAGGGGTCAGGCACCAGGTGACTTGCCAGGGGACCTTGGGTCCCCCTGGCAGCAGCTTCCTGAGGCCCAGACCCTGTAACTCATGCCATGTTACATGGTTCACACAGTCTCCGCCCTTTGTCATCCATTCCAGGGACGAGCTTGAACCTTACTAGACTCCTGCGTCACCTGGTTGTACATATGGTCTGTGTGGCATTGATTTGTATGGTTGCCGAGCTGGTGGGATTTGTCTGTGACCCCAGTTCTTCCTGCATTTGGGAGTTTTAAGGGATGTGGGCAGTCACATGAGATTTCGGCTTGTGGGGAGTTTGTGGGGTGAAACTCAGCCTGGGAGCCCCCGAGGGAGAGGCCTCTGGGGCA
The DNA here is from genome assembly GCF_048164855.1 of Canis lupus baileyi. Lineage (NCBI taxonomy): Eukaryota > Metazoa > Chordata > Mammalia > Carnivora > Canidae > Canis > Canis lupus. The sequence goes on from NC_132866.1 coordinate 7,744,889, forward strand.
CGATGCTGAGCTGGATGTCTGTGCAGGGACGGGCTGCCTCCCCACCTCTGAGAGGCGGAGTCCCCACCCTGACTGGCCGTGTCCCACTTAAGCCTGACTGCAGCTTAGCCCAGAGAGGGGCTTGCTCGAACCTGTTTGGATACTTTCTTCCTAGCTTGGATTATCTCCCTGCTAATGCTTTCTTTGTGGGCTTGAGGCCCAAAATCAAACCTACCATTCTAGGATAAAAATGATCCTGTTTTAATCACTTGTATTTGTTTTTTTTTTTTTTTAGTCAAAATGGAACACTTTGCAGTTATTCCCAAGGTCTTATTTTTATTTTATTTAATTAATTTATTTTTTAAAGATTGTATTTATTTATTTGTGAGACACAAACGCACACAGAGAGAGAGACAGAGACAGAGAGAGAGACAGAGACACAGGCAGAGGGAGAAGCAGACCTCATGCAGGGAGCCTGATGTGGGACTCAATCCCGGGTCCCCAGGATCAGGCCCTGAGCTGAAAGCGGCACTAAACAGTGGAGCCACCCGGGCTGCCCATTATTTTTAAAAGAACTGTTTCCTTGGTCTTTCTGGCTCTCTCTCTCTCTCTCTCTCTCTGTGTTTGTGTGCGTGCGCTTGTGTGTGTTTAAGGCTATCAAAGCATTGATAGGAAAGCAGGATTTTTTTTTTTTTTATAAGAGCACAGCAGTTCTTTTTAAACTGACTTAGAAGACATGAAAATGTATGTGTTTTGATCTTCTTTCTCTGGATTAGAATACGAAGGATCAGTTGTTGCAACAGACAGTAAGCAAAGTAATTCATTTCTGATGCATTCTGGCAAGCCAGCCTTCTAGAAGAGGCCAGAATGAAACACGGAGCCGAGGGAGACAGACCAGACCAGAGAACTACCTGACGTGTCAGCAAAACACAGACCCAAAGAGCAGAAATAATAACAGGAATGGGAGTAATAGTAATGGTGAGGGTAAGCGTGATTGGGATGGCTGCTGTCTATTCAAGCACTTAGGGGGTGCCAGGCTCCTTCCCCATCACTGTCCGTGGATTATCCATCCTCCTTTCAGTTTGCTTAGACTAGACATCCTCATCATCATCCCCAGTTCTCAGATGGGGAACTCATGTGGGCTTGGGGTCAGGCCTTGGAGCCAGAATAAGAGCCCCAGCTGGTGGGATGACCCCCATGTTCGTAGCCACCACCCCACTCCTGAGCGGTTGGCATGTGGAACCCCTCCCCCATGGAGACCCCTCTCTCCCCGCTCCCCGGCTCTGCCTGTGACCTCGCAAGCAGGTGAGACCTGGAGACAGTGACTCCCGGAGTGAGCCGGATGCTCATTTTTTGTTTCCATTGTTTCAATAACTCAGGCAAACGTTGGGGGAGCTTTGACACGAAGTATCTGGATAGCTGCTTCTATTTTAGGTGTTTAGACGCAACTTTTCATGCAATTTGAAAATCCATCTCTACTTGGGGAATTTGGATATTTACCTATCTCTAACTTTGTTTCCTAAAATTCCTGGCTCCTTAGGCTTCCAGTTAAGAGCTTAATTGCCCCCAACATAACATCCTCCAACTCCCCTGCTCATCAGACTTGAAAGCCAGTTCAGGTTTTGGGCAGATTGACGTCTCCTTGTGAAATGAGAGCTTGAAACTGGGTGATCTCCCAGGTGTGTGGTTCTGTTCTGGAGGCTTCCGTACCCAACGGGATGGCAGGGGTTAGGAGGGCAGGACAGACGCCGGCTCTCTTCTGCCTCTCTCCTCAAGGCCTAACCGTGGTGACGAAGCAGGTGGGTCTGAACGAGATGCCACAGTTTCATTGATGTGAATGGAAATTACTGGCCAGAAAATATCCATGAAAGATAGGTATGTAAGAGCTTCATGCTACCTTTGAACAACGTTCTTATTTTCTTCTTTGAAATCCCCCGAGAGGATTTTAAGGAGGATGGAAGCATGCTGCTCGCAGGAGTCTTGGCACATTACCGCATCCTCCGGTATGAGTGCAGAATGTGGCGTCTGGAGGCTGCTGTCGCATCGCCCAGGCTGGGGGCCTGCATGCCCGGCGATGCTCTGAGGCCAGCCGGTTACTCTGGGATTTGCAAACAGCTCCTCTGCTCCATCTGCAAAACCCGTTTGTGGCGGGGGGGCTGGTCAGACCCAAGGGGGGGCGGGGGCGGATGGGGCCAGAGCAGGAGGCCGAAGCCGAGGTGTGTGCCGACGCAGGTTCTGTGGCCAGAAGGCCCCGCAGGGTCCCCAGGGAGGTGGCCAGCCGTCCAGGCAGGGGTGCTGCCCTGACCAAGCCGAAACGGCTCCATCTCTTTTCCAGATTGTGTTCAGTGAATGCTTTTGGCCACTTCTAGCATCTTGGGGATTTGTTCCCAATCGTTCACTTTTGCTTCAGGTTTTACGACTGCAGAAAGGGTGTGAAAACCTCAGAAACACTGAGTCGGCCAAGGACGGTCCAGCCGGGTCGTAACTGTCATCAGAAAGTGAAAGTCATCCCGGTGGAGGAACATTTAGAAAAAGGATGAGCCCCCATCGCCATGTGACAGCGTCGAGGCGTTTCTTCCCGCCGGCGTGGGAGGGGAGCGTGGGGAGGGCCTGGGAACAGACGCAGAAGCTGGGCCAGACGTGTCCTGGCGGCGGTGGTGCAGGAGCGCCCAGGGTTCGAGCCCTGGTTTGTGTGAACTGGGGGGGCCGGGAAGCGACTGGGCCACGCTGGCCACCCTGCCCGCCCCAGCCCTGAGCCCTGTGGCGGACTCCCCCCACCCGTGGACCCCAGGAAATCCCTCAAATTAATTAAATCGAGGCACGCATTGGATTTTAGGGGGAATTGGTGTTTTCTCCCTCCTGAAGTAGAGAAGTGGGGACAGGAGCAGGTGGGCCGCAGAAGGAGAAGAGAGAGAAAGCGAGGAGGGCAGGGAGAGGCAATTTGGGTTTTTGGTGCACTCTCCGAACTTGGCGTCTTTGAAATGTTTCCAGAGCCTTTACAGGAAGGAAACGAAAACGATCCGAAAGGCGGAGGGGTTTTTCATTTCCCTTTTGTTTGGGACTCAGTCCTGGGGTTTGTGGCATCGAGTGCCGAGAAGTGGGGGCGTCCCAGTGCGTTCGGAAACATGCTTGAGACGGGGCAGGGGGTGTCATCAGAGCTGAAGATGGGTAAACACAGAACGGAAGAAGCAAACCTCTGGCCGCAGATAAGAATCCTATAATTTATGAAGACATAGCATTTTGTGTCTTCTTAAGTACGAAAGCTAATTTAGAAGAGGGGTGACATTGGCGGGAATGAGGTGCTGTCACAGGCCCCTGCACACCTGGGGCGGTGGGGGGGCCCTCGCAGGGGTCGGGACCCTGGGGCCAGCACACGGCCCCAGGCTGGAAGCTGGTGCAGGCCCTGGAGACACCAGGAGGTGGGTTTTCGGTGACGGAAGGATTAATCCTAGAGACGCAGGATTTCAGCATGGCAGGATTTTAAGTTCTCTTTTAAATACCATCCCTTCCCCCCCCCCCCCGCATTTATTGGGAATTCTCTGTTTGCAACGTGCTGTATTTTTATATGTGTTGTTGCCTGCCTCCCGCCTGCCTCTCTGATTTTCTCCCTTTACGAAGAGGTGGTTAAGTGTGAGTAGAAGAGACACTCTTGCTGCCGTGGAGCTCACAGGACAGTGGTCAGGGCGGGGGCCAGTCCAGGAAACACACACAGAGATGGGAAGGGTTGGACAGATGAGTGTGGGGTCCGACTTGGTCTGGGGCTTGGGGTTGGGGGGCCTTGGCTGACATCAGAAGGGTGACAGGAGTTCATGGGCCAAGCAGGCCGGTGGTGTTGGAGAAGATGGCAGATGGCCAGGGAATGGGGGGGTGGGCAGTGGGATGGATGGTAGTGGGGCAGAGGGGGCACCCAGGGCCTCTGTTTCTCCTTTAACCTTCCTGGAGTACGGTGGGAGAGTAGATAATGTCCTCTGCCCGGCGGCTCAGAGGTGAGGTGGTCTGCCCAAAGTCAGACGGTGGGTGCAGTGCTTCGGGATCTGCTGGGGACTCTGGGCCGCAGGTGCCCCCAAGCTTCTGTGTTCCTGCTCCGCTCACCACACACTCCTGTCTAGGTCCAGTGCTCGGTTTTTGCTCCCACAGCCTCTGCCGGGCCTTTGGAAGGATGGGGAGGCAGCACGTACGCACTCGGGTTATGTCGAGAGAAATTCTTACTGCCTGTGAGCCGACTTTGGGTCTCAACAACTGTACACTGTAGCCAAATATTTATTTTGCAGAAACAGAGACCAGAGCGGTTCTTGATAGGAAGTCAGCCGCAAGGACTTTTTTAAAAATTAAAAAAAAAAAATTTTTTTTTAAGAGTTGAGACTTTTTTTTTTTTTGAGCTCTGTGCACATAAGTCCTGACCTTCATAATGATGCCTGAAGGCTTTCCAGATCTTTATGAAAAAGATTCCACTTTTCTGTGGTTAATTTGAAGAGGTTGCTTTGTTTACGCAGAACGGAGGATCTTGCAGCTAAGCTGTCTGATTTCATGTGCTGTGTAGCTGCTCCTAGTCCTCCACTCTGCTATCCCTACCTGTGCTGAGAAAGAGGCTTTGTCTCCTGGGCTTGCACCCCCCGCCCCCCCCTTCATCCTCGAGACGGGCAGAGATGTGGCTTGAGAGAAACGGAGGTATTCTTGGAGAACGTAACCTTTCCTATAAAACTTATCAAATGTTCACCTCTCCGGCTTCAAGTATGGAAACTCAGGCTTTTTGGAAAGTATGGGCCACTAAACACTTCGAGTGTCTCCACTTAATGGAGAAGAGGACTCCTTTGCCGTCGCCTGGGCATATCCACGGTCAATGTCTGGGGGGATAACTCGTCTCGTCTATAAATAACCCTTGCTTGACCTGTTTCTTTTACAGAGTTGTGACTGTGGATGCCAGAGTTGAGTGAGGTTATCAGACACTGAGCCTGTTTTCTAAAATGTGTAAAGGAGGCTTCGAAACCACCACCGTGTAACTTCATTCCTCTGGTGGGTCTCTCCTTCCATCCACGAAGCAGCGCTTGGCTCCGGGTGTCCTGGTGGCATTGGCGTCTTCGTCCCCACGTCCTCACCACCGAGGGCTTCCTCCACTGGCCTATTTCCGTTTCTCCAGACCTGGCCCATTTGAAGCCTCTGCAGCTTTCCTCCTTCCTGCCTCGCAGCCAGACTTGGCTGGGTCTTCATACAGCGGGTGGGCAGCCCTCCTGCAGAGCTGAGACCCTCGCAGCAGTGGTGGGAGGGGGAGAAGGAGGAGACATGAGGATGGAGGTCCACTTGCCAATTATTGGTGCTTGGCGCCAGCGGCCGGCATCCAAGCACCTCGAGTGGATCATCCCACTTGATGCCTGTGGCTCTGTGGCAGGTGTAGCCTGGTCTCCATTTTGCAGATGAGCAGACGGGCACACAGCGACCAGATGGGCATGTGTGTGTGTTCACATACTTCTCACTTTGGTTTTCTTTTTTCTCTGCCACCACATTCCTCCTTCCACGAGAGCAACATGCCCGTTCTGTGCCCGTGTACCCATCTGATGCTTGATCCCAGGTCATCAGCGTCAGAGCCTCATTTGGCATCAGTGAACAGCACAAGGTGTCCTCCAGGGGCCTCTTGTGCTCAGGGCCCCTTGGTGCCCTCTTGGGCAGTGGGTGCACGTGGTTATCAATGAGCACGCCCTCCAGGGTTTCCGTAGCAGTGGCAGGGAAGGCAGGGCGCACTCCCAGGCACAGCATTCCTAGTGAAACGGGAATGGGATTTTTTTTAAATGACAGTTAAAGGTTATAGTACGTCCGGTGGGAAGATGCTATCAATGCAAAAGCAACTTGAGAACTAAGGGGATGAATTGAGGCTTCCATCTCATGTTTGTACTTTGCACAAAGCCCTTTAGTGCTGCCAAACCCTGTCTTGAGGGGTGCTGTGGCCTTGGTGCCACCCCCTCAGCCCCAGCCACCTGAGCCAGGGACTGGGACAAGAGTGCACTCATTTCTCACAGAAGGGGAAACTGAGGCTCAGAGATGAGCACTCCTGTCCTGGGGGCCTTGACCCTGTCCACTGCCCACTTGTCATGCTGTTTTATTCAATATCTATTACTGCTACTTCCCCTTTACTGTCTTTGTGGTGATGAAAGGGATACTTGCCCTGTGTAAGTGGACTCGGAAGTCAGATGGAGAAGTGTAAGTGGAGAGCATATCCCTCCGGCTGCCCACCTCCACGGCTGGCGTGTGCGCCTGTGGGCCCCCCCTCCCCACAGGGATGGGCAGTTTGGGCTTCAGTTCGTGTTTAAATCCAGCTCTGCGTCTTACGAGCTGTGTGATTTAGGACAAGAGGCTCCACTGCTCAGTGTCCATTTTCTTACCTGCAGAAGGGGGCAATTGCAGAATGAGACAGTACCTTTAGCTTGGCCTCATCTTCGAGGTGGACAGGAGGCAGCCCGGTGCCTGGCACAGAACAGGTGCTGGGTTCCTGTGGGTTCTCCACCCGCTGCCCTACAGCAAACTCACCTCCAGCACCCACTGGGGCAAGCTGCAATTCTGATGGGCACATTTTGTGTCATTTAGTGACAGATCTGAGCTTAACTTCACTTAAGAACAATGTTGGTAATGTTTGAAATGTTTGAATATTTGAACATGGAAGCTTCAAATTGTCTTGTAGCTCCCTGCAGCCCTTGGCGCACCTCCCACGCCCCTGGAGCACTGGCATACCTACCCACATACCTGGGGGCTGGAGCACCTCCTCATGCCACTGGGGGGCCGGCATGGCCCCCGATATTCCTGGAGGCTGGTGCATCTCCCCATGCCCCTGGGGAGGTTGGCATAGCCCCCAATATTCCTGGGGGCTGGTACATCTCCCTACACCCCTAGGGGGGTTGGCATAGCCCCTGAGATTCCTGGGGGCTGGTGCACCTGCCGACACCCCTAGGGGGGTTGGCATAGCCCCTGATGTTCCTGGCAGCTGGTGCACCTGCCCACACCCCTGGGGGGCTGGCATAGCCCCCAATATTCCTGGGGGCTGGTGCATCTCCCCATGCCCCGGGGGGGGGGCCGACATAGCCTCCGATATTCTTGGGGGCTGGTGCACCTGCCCACTCCCCTGGGGGGGGTTGGCATAGGTCCCGATATTCCTGGGGGCTGGTGCACCTGCCCACGCCCCTGGGGTCTCTACACCCAAGCTGGGTTGGTGCTGGAGTGGTCCTTGCCTCTTGCCACACCTAGTAAAGGCCAGGCCTGTGGGCAGATAGTGAATGTCCATTGCCTGCAGACAGCAACCTGGAGAAATCTCACTTCACCTTGTTCTAAAACCCTCCTGCGAACGTTGAGATTCAGTCATATTGTTCACTCTTGCCATCAAAAAGAAATAAATTCTGAAGAAGTGTTTTTAGGAGGTTCTTCTTATTCAAGGGTTAACCAGATTCTTATTTTGCTTATCTTTGGAAATAAAACAATGTTTAAAACTATTCAGATCAGCAAAGCCATCTGGTGGGGAGTACGCAGCTGCTCCCCATTCAATTGTGCTGCCCTTAATTTATTCATTGAAGGGTGCCGCTGTACATCTGCAAGATCATTATTCGCACTTGGTTCTGAGCATGTGAGCTATGTCTATGCAAGACCTCTCTTCTTCTGAACTGAAGGACATCTGGGTTGGGCTTCCTCTGCTCTTCCACGGCCTTCCACTCTTCCTGAATTCCTGTCCAAGCAGGTGGGAGGGTTCTGGGGACTCCGCCTGGGGAGAGCCACCCTGCTCCTTATGGCCCTGAGATGTCATCTCTGTGCCTTATCCTGGGAGCTGCTGCTGCTTTGTATTCATTTTCCTGTTTGTGTTAGGGGAACATTGTTGAAAGGCAACTAGAATCTGCCTCTCTTCTTCGCAGTCTCGCTGCACAAGAGCTATAATAACCCCATCGACCCACATCGTGTCCCTTTTTCCTGTCAGTTAAGGTTTGTCGTGACAGGTGTTGGAAACCCTGAAAGCGTGCGAAAAGAATCGTAACAGAATACATCATGTACCTGGGTTCCTGAGATCACTGGACTGTTGTGATGTGTCTGCTTCCGGAAGAAGACGTTGAGGGGTCTGAGTGGTGCCGGGGTTTGCATCCAGTCACGCAGCTGGTTAAGGGGCACGGCAGGTGCTCCGCCCAGGCCTACTGATTCCCAGGATCCCCAGCTCTCTCTCATAGAGAGACTCTATGACTCTCTGAGTCATATGGAGGAGGAGGGGTAGGACATCAAATTCTCTGAGCCACAATTTTCCCATCTGAAGTGGAAATGCTAATTGTGCTGTCCTCTTTAGATTGTCATGATGCGTAAACAAGATAATCCCCAAAGTCCCAGCCTGGTGTCTGGGCATAAGGAAGCCCTAATAAATTTTAGCTCTTGTCACTTTTATCGTTGTCATAAGTGGCCAAAGCCCTGTTATGGATTATCTGCTGGAAGTTTACCTCTTTACTCATTAATTAATTAAAAAAAAAAAAAAAGATGTAGTGAGTACCACCTGGTGCTAGGCACAGTAGATATTGAAGCTTGTGTGGGAGATCTAGTGCCTGCACTGATTTGAATTCAGGGCTGAGTGTCACCAACCCTGCCATTGTAGAGCTTACAGGGAGAGTCACGGAACTGCAGCAGCACCTCTTGCTGCCCCGGGAGCCTCAACTTCTGAGTGGGTTTCTCCCAGAGCCGCTGTCTTCCATGGTGGTGTGCTACGGGACAGAGCTCATGGCTTTGCAGCCAAACAGGCCTGCAGTTGCATTTTGGTTCTCTGGGTATGTGTTCACCCCAGGTGTGCCTCAGTCTCCCACATGTAACACGGGGGTCCCAGTGCTGACCCCAGAAAGTTGCCATCCAGAGGGGAACTCACATTGGGGCACCTGGGTGGTTCAGCTGGTTGAGGTCTGACTCGTGATTTTGGTTCAGGTCATGATCTCAGGGTTTTGAGATCGAGTTCCGTATTGGGTTCTGCTCTCAGCACAGAATCTGCCTGAAATTTTCTCCTGCCTCTGCTCCTCCCCACACCCCCCTTCAAAAAAACAAAAAAAAGGGACCTCACATGGTACTCTTGTCCTCTGGGGTCCCTGAAAACCACATTTTGAGGTATACATCCCAGTCTGCACAAAGGGTGATATTGAATTTTGAATGCCTTAAAACAGACTGAACGTTGCTTCCTTGAAATGCTTTCCCTTTATGTGACGGCTGTTGCTTCCTTGCCAAGAGCCATTAGGTGGGCAGGCTTCGCAGCAGATTGTGAAAGCTCGTCTCTGGTAGGTTCTACCTTAATAGAAAACCACCATCAGTAGATCTGTAAGCTTGAGTGGAAAATCTAGTACCTCAATCTAGGATGGATTTGCATTACCCTGGGAGTAATAAAATGAGTGAAAAGAAAGAGTTTTCCCCCCGATTGGTTTCAGAAAAAGACCTTTAGTGTCTTGTGCACATAGACGTCATCGTGTGCCAGCTGTGGCAGGAGCATCCTAAAGCCTCCTGTGTACCCTTCCCTCCTGCTGGGGACACCTCATCGTGCTGCACCTGGCGCAGAGACGGTGTCTGGCTGTGTTCCCTGCATGTATTGGGCAGTTGCACAGGTTGCTGGGGCACATTAACCCTCTTGGAGAGCCACCAGCTCAGAGGGGGCTCGGAGTGTCCCCGCCGCCTTCAACCACCAGAGATCCCTGGTGGGATCAGGGTCCCTGTTGTGAGGACGCCTCTCAGCTCTGCGAGCCGGTGCTGGCTCTTCCGGGGTCTGCAGAGTCAGGGCCTGGTGGGCTTTGGGGGCTATGTGTAATTCTGTGTAATTCTGACGGTGGACATTTTTTCTGGAGCCTCTGGAGACTTTGTTCTGGAGTTAAGATGGAATATTCCAGAAGGCCTGGGCTTTCATATTTGTAGCTTTGGCAAATGCAGTGGGTGCTTGATAAACATGTGCTTTAAAGGTGTTGTGAGCTAAGGAGAAGACACTTTTATGTCTTTGGGGCTAATTGTGCAGCTTTTTTTTTTTTTTTTGCCTAGCGTGAAGGTGGTATGCACCAGCCTTTCAGCACTTGCTGCAAGACCGCTGGCTTCTTAGCAGCCTTAGAAGACATAGCAAGTGAAGACAGTGGGTTGGTATCAGGGAAACATTCACTTCAAATCAGACTCCCGTGAGTGTTCGGGCTGAAGGAGGTAGTGCCAGCTCCAGGTTTTACCTACCAGGAAACAGGCCCAGAGGTGCCGTGACTTGCCCTGGGTGACCAGCCAGGTTCCCACTGGGAAGTATCAGCTCAGGGGCCATGTGCAGTAGTTTGCTGCCTCGTTGGGAAGGTGCTGCTTTTGAGGCTACAAAGTTTAAAAGCACAGTCTGAGAAGCCACCACCTCAGTCGTATAGGTTCCAGGGTTTTCTCTTTGATGCATAAGAAGGCGCAGGGGGCTTCTTCTGCCTCCCCCACATGGGGTCCTATCCATTCCTCCCTGCTCTCTTAGCTCCAGCCTTCTGTTAACGGACCAGCCCCCATCTCTGTCCCCTGCCCCACACTTGGCACCAGGCCAGCCTCTGTCAACTTTTGTCACTGTCCCTTTGCAGCTGGAGCAGATGCACCTGCATGATGAGTCTGTATTGAGACAGTTTAAGACTCAGTGCCCCGGGCTGACAAAGTGATTGGAGGAGGTACCTGCCTTTCGCCCCACGTCTGCCTCCCACATATCCAGGACCCCCTATCCTGTATCTCTGTGCAAATCTGTTCTTTTTTTTTTTTTTTTTTAATTTTTATTTATTTATGATAGTCACAGAGAGAGAGAGAGAGAGAGAGAGAGAGGCAGAGACACAGGCAGAGGGAGAAGCAGGCTCCATGCACCGGGAGCCCGATGTGGGATTCGATCCCGGGTCTCCAGGATCGCGCCCTGGGCCAAAGGCAGGCGCTAAACCGCTGCGCCACCCAGGGATCCCGCAAATCTGTTCTTTAGAAGAGAATTTCCAAAGGGAGGCAAGGGGCTGGAAGGAACTTCCAGACTGTTCTGAGAGCCAGGCCAGGGTGATGGGGTGGGGGTGAGGATGGGCTCCTCAGGTTGGGTTGAGGAGGTGTGGGGCCTGGGCAGGTGGATAGGGATCAGGGTGTTGGATCTCTGTAATGAGATGCTCACCCTTGGGGTTGTACAGGACCATATTGGGCCTCAGTTTTCTCGTCTGTGAAATGTGGGCCTAGTAGAATGGGTACCCGCAGGTTTGATTCCCTGGAGCCTGTCCCGTTGTTGACCTGCACCCTGACTCCTCACCATCATTTTTGAGGTGTTCCAGGTTTGTCATAGCATGAAGGACTTTATGGTAGAAGTCCCCAGGAATCCTCCATGAGTTCCTTTCTGCTCTTAAACCTCCCATTTGTAAAGAGGCGGCTTGCTTAGCCCAGACCTTTAGACCTCTGCGGATGGGCACATTTCTGGAGCACTGACGCTCCATGTTAAGCACTGAAGCAGATTATGGATGGATGATTATTCTGAAGGTGCTGGGCTTTTCCCAAGTTGCACCCACTGCTGTCTCAGGCTTTCCAGGGCTCCCCACCCTGGTTATCGGGGCACCAAGTGATCACAGTCAGCAATGCTCACTGGCATCTTATTTCTGCTGTAAAACTTGGCTCTTCTTTCTTCTGTGTGCCTGCCTCTCACCGCCACCTGTCTCTTCTCATTCATTACTTCAAATCAGCTGCAGACAGGAAAATTGGACACCTGTGCCTAGAAGTATGTATACATTGAAAGCAAGTAGGCCTGGAGTGAGGTCCTGAGGGCTTCTATAAGAATGCAAAGGACACCTGTCATATATTGAGGCTCGCTAGGTGCCAGATGCCGGAGGAAGCATTTTATGTATATTATCTTATTTCTTCCTCACATCCATTTTAGGTGACACAGATGGTTTTATTCCCATTTTACAGATGAGAAATAAAATCACAGAATGGTCAGGTTAGTTGTCTGAGATCATAAAGCTGGGAGAGAGTGCAGTTGGATCGAAATGCAGGTCTGCCTGACTCCAAAGCCTGTAACACTTGGTTTGGATTGCTCAGAAGACATTTTTTGCTACATCCCAACTTTGTGCAGAGTTGCAGTTGCAGAGCATTGGGCCTCTTACACTAGATACAAAGGAGGAGCTGCATCCTGTGAAGATCTGATCACAGAGGAAATACCTTTTTCTTATGGATGTATTTTATAGGATGAAAGAATAGTTTGGAATATATTTTCTATACCGTAAGGCATGGGAAGTAGTCCTTATTAACAGCTGTGTTGATGATGAACTTACTATACAGTCAAATATGCTTTAAAAATAATTTTTTACGAACTGCCTGTGTTTCAGATGACACACGCTTTGGGCCCATCAGGAAGACCCTGCAGTTTGCACAGTGTGAAAACCCCTGTTTTAGACAAAGCACGGATGAGGTGTCTCCGTTATCAGGAAAGGTAAAATCTGGCAAGGACGTCCTAAGGACTAGGCTATAGGACGGGCTTGCTCAAGGAAGCACAGAACGCATAGTGGCTCCAGAGCGAGGCAGGGAGGAAGGGGTCTTTAACAGGAAGTGGGGAGAATGGGGTCAGTTGTCCAGATAACAAAGCATAACAGCTGCGGTTGTCATAAACACGCATTTTGCCAGAAAGTAACCTAGTGCGTGACATTTGGGCAGTTATGTCTTGTTCGAGAGCAGCTGCCATCTGGGTTTCTAGCACTGTTTTGGCATATCTGCTTGTGGCATTAGCCAAGGGGTTCTATTAGGCAAAAGCATTGATTCAGTTGATTTACTGGGTCTTTGGATGAATTGCTTTGGCCTGAATCACTCATGATTCACTTTACTCCTGTAAACCCATTTTTTGGAACTTGTAAAATTATACCAGTTTAACTTAGTAACACCTAGTGTTTATAACCTGCAGAAGAGTGTATCCATAAGCTTTTATCACATACCCAACCACCCCAAGCACTGCCAGGCCACCATGTTCTTTCCATGGTGACAGCAAAGGTGCAGAGGGCAAGTGAGTATGTGGGACGGGTCTTAAGGCCTAGGCTTGGGACTGGCACGTGGTCACTTCTCCCTCATTCTGTTGGCCAAAGCAAGTCTCCCACTCAAGCCAAAGGGAGAAGCTGCAAAGTCATTCATGTGACCAAAAGTGGAATATGGGGTAAGATAATAAACTGGAACCAATAGTGAGATCTCTACCGAAAATAGTAATTAACTGCTTGCTTACCAAACACCTCTTGTGGGCCGGGACTATATCCATATTTAAAAGAGCTAACATTTGTTTGGCACTTCCTATGGGCGGCTCTTTGAAGGACTTTATGTGAATTGACCACTTCGTGCTCACAGCATGGGTCCTGTGAGCATTCCCCATTTACATCCAGGGAAAACAGGAGAGGACTATAATGACTTGGCCAATGTCAAAGCCAGGTTCTGGCTTTGGCACCCAAGCTCCAATGCTATATGTGATTTATTACCATCAAGGATTTCTTTTGAGAACACAGAGGCCCAGATCACTTGAGTGACTTGCCTGAAGTCACCAGGTGGACATCGCGTTGGTATCCTGGCCCGCAGGACTGCTGACTGGCTTCCTTCTACTGTGCTGTGGCCAGTGAGGGATAATCAGGGGTCTTGGCTTTGTTCTGTTGACTGACTGCATTGTGATTAAAAGCGTAAAACTCCAGGTACGAGGTTGAAGCTGATAATCTGTTGTTTGTACGGGACTCTCCAGGCTTGCTGCTTCTCAGTCTCAGAGACAATCTTATGATGTCTTTGAGCTAAATATGAAAAATGTTCCTTCTTGTAGTTGTTGATGAATATTCCTTGAAGAAATGTATTTCCATATACATAGCCCAAAGAGAAATGTCAGCAGTGAGACATGCTAATCAGAAGAAAGCCTTGTGTTTTAGTAAAGGTTACTTAAGACCCATCAAATTTTTTTCCCTTAAAACATGCAAGTAAAATAATGTAATTAGCTATTTTTTCCCTCTCTCCTCCCAGAGGGTAGATGTAAATGGTCTACCTAAATGAAGCTATTTATTTAAATCTGTCCAGATTTCTTTTGAAGTTTTGTACATCTTTCTTTTGCTCTATCAGCTCATAGCTACAATAATTTAATAAGTTTCTCCTAGGGTGAAATTGGATGCCCTTTATCGATCTTACACCGAGGGGGCATTCAATTACTTACTCTAAAGTGGTATTTCTGGGTCTCTCAATTACAATTTTGTTATAAATGGCTTGCTAATGATGCTTGGGGTGCATAGGTTAATAGGGGGCATCCTAGCCAGGGCTGGGTAATTGAACGCTTTCTATTTTGGGACCAGTCATCTGATCTCGCAGGGGGGTATGGGTTCCCACACTCACTGTCTGCCTCCATTGGGTGCAGCACTGAGCCCAGGCTGGGAAGGGATCTCACTGAAATGTATACCTGAGTACTTTGGTTTAGTAGCTGCATGGGAACGCCAAGGGTCCTCGCTTATCTGAGGACTGGCACCAAAATGTGGACATTCCAGACAGGTAAAGTGCAAGGGACATGCATCACTTTATATTTTAAAGAAGAACCACCTAAGTGTTAGGTTTCTGTGTGACTGTTCTCAGGGTGATTTGTGGCGGATGGAAAAGGCCAATTCACGAGTATAACGGCAGTCCCTTTTCCCTTCAATACAGTCACAGTAATTCGATTTTTCTTCATCGGTTATGTTAGTTAATAGTAATACGTATTGTAAAGATCCTTTCGAGAGAATACATGGCATGCATCCTTTTTTTGCACTTGAACAAATCTCAGCCCTGACTCTTGCCTCCCGGGCCCTACAGGATCTGGCTCCTGCTTCCTCTCTCATCTGGTTCCTACCCCTTACCTGCCCCAAAGCCCAGGGTTCTACCTTCCTGGTGGTCCCCCTCGGCTTTGATCCCCAGCTTCTCCCCTTCACGGGGTCTTTGTTTTTCCCGATCCCCACATGGATGGCTTCCTTCTTGTCATTCAGGTGGCCCCTCCCAACTAGTCTTCCCTGGACATCCTGCTGCTGGACCCCTTTTCTTCTGGACTGCAAGTCTCACCTGGGGGTGGAGTTCAGTGCACAGAACAGCCCCTGATGCAAAGAGTTATCTGGCCCTAGTGCTGCCTTGGAGAATGCCTGTTGTCATGGTTTCATTGTATTCTTTGTATTTTCTTCATAGCCTTTATCGTTGTCTGGGATGATCTTACACCTTTGTCACGTTTATTGTCTGTTGCCCTGTAGCCCCTCACTCCTGGTGGGATGTAAGCTCCAGGTGGGGAAAAGCCTCCCTGTCCTGGGCACTTCTGTACCACTCCCATCCGGTCAGACAAGGTTTGGGCTGGGAGCCTCAAAGCTCCAGGCTCTGCACTTACAGGGACCCAGCCACGAGTGGGATATAGTCATAGGACTTTTTTTTTCATTGACATCAAGGGGTATCTTATATACTAAAAACCAGTTGTATGTTTTGGTAAAACTTGTAAATGTAAGATAGTTTATGTTTTTTCTCAAAGAGGGTCCCCCTGATGTTTCCTCATGCCAGCAAACTCCAACTCTCCAGACACCAGCTGGGTGTCCAACAATTCAGTTCAGTTCATAGTAACTACCTGGAGCTCACACAGACCCCATAAGTTAAGGGCTCGGGCCCCCAAGACTGCCCCCACTTCAGACGCCAGTTGCAAGTACTGGGTCCCTAGGCTATGCAACTTCTGTCTAACCTGGCTACAAATACTCTCCTTAGGTCTGATAATTCAGCTAGAACAAGGCAGAAAATTCAGGAAAATGCCTTCTTTACTATTACCAGTTTGTTGTAAAGGATACTTACTGCTCAGGAATAGCCAGATGGAAAACGTGTGCGTGGGGCAAGATATGGGGGGATGGGTGTGGAACTTCCATGCCTTCCTCTCTGGGCGAGCCACCTCCCAGCACCTCCACATGTTCACCAACTAGAAGGCTCTCGGAATCCTGTCATTTCGGGGTTTTTATGGCGGTTCCGTGACATAGGCGTGATGAATAAATCATTGGCCCTTGGTGATGAACTCACTTGCCTCCCTGGAGGTTGGGTATGTGGGGCTGTAAGTCCCAACCTCTGACTGTCTAACCAAGGTTTGTGCTTTCTGGCCACCAGCCCCAAGCTGAAGCTCTCAGGGGTGCTGCCCAGAGTCACAGCATAAATTCCACTGTGGTCGAATGGGGGCTTGTTATGAATAACAAAAAAGATGTTCCTCTCACCCTTTCACTTAGGAGATTTCAAGGGTTTTAGGAGCTATTTGCCAGGAACTGGGGACAGAGACCACATGTTTATTTTTTATTCTGTTACTCCCCATCTTCTATTGGTTTAGGGCCCTCAGGTCCACTGCATCTGCAGCACTGGCTGGTCCACACTTGCTCTTTAGAAAAGATCTGCGGAGCACAAGGACAAACGAACGTGTCGTCACCCCAGTTCTCTGCTCCCCAATTTATGTTCAAGAAGCAAGACTGGAAGAGGCCTAGCTGGAGTGTGCAGCCACCCCAAGGGTACAAATGCTTGGGCTCACCGAATCCCAGAGCCTCCCGTTAAGACTGTCAGCTTCCCCAACTATCCAGATCTGTTCACTTCCTTGGCTTGTAAAACAAACCTTGTTTTTGTTTAGGAATATTTTGTCCAGATTTTTTTTTTTTGTACATTGTTGTCTTAGGGCTTCAAAGACTGTTTTGAAAAAAAATCTAATTAGACTTTCTGCACAGAAGGGTGCGAACACGTTCCCCACTGAGATCCTGGTTGGAGCCTCCTTTTAGCCCTGCTTGGCCTTGTCTTCAAAATGTAAAAAAAATGTTTTCTTGGCTTAGTGATAGGATTTCCAAGTAGGGGATCTTGCCCTTTTGTTTCTTTGGTTTGGAAGAATTGTTTGTACCAAGTGATGGGTCAAGGGTGGTGGAGCGAGTGGGAGGCAGATTCGAGCCTTGAGGCTCCTGTCACGTCCCTCCAACCTCTCTCAGAGATGAGGGGCAGAGCCCCGGATGTTGGCCTGGCTCCAGAGTGGTTTGCTCCCTGCACACCCCCGCTCTTCTGCCCTTCCCGGAACCGTCCTGACCCCAATCTCAGCCTTTACTAACGAGCATTTCTCAAGCTTGTTCCTTGCGACATTCGTGAGAATTCCATGGCCAATTATGTTTTGGAAGGTTTGCGTATTATATTCCTCTCCTGCGGAGCCACAGGGCTCACTGGCATATTAAAGGTTCCCCAAAAAGTCCTGTTGTAAAGAAGTTTGTTTGATTTTTGGCCTTCTTACCTTTCCACCAAGTAATTTAGGCACAGAACACATATCAACAACGTGCAGAACACTGAGTGGAAGACATTTTAGGAAGCACTGCTTGGCTATTTCTTGGTCAACGTATTTTGATAAAGCATGGGTTTTCTGTCCAAGGGAAGGGAAGGGAAGGTTTCTGCTGGTGAGTCCTCATTGTTCAGCCTTCTAGCTAATACGAGGAGGCCTTAATGCAGGCTTAGTTAATCCCACTTTCTCTGGGGACAAGCAGGACTGTTTGAGGGCTGTGCATGTGGGCCAAGCTGGAGGGGTGAGTCTACTGCTCTTGGGTAACCCTCAAGCGCAGTAGGAAAAATAACATGATAGGATCTCCCCTCTTTGATTCCACTTTGAATGTTCTTGGCATTCACTGACAATTAAAAATCATAATAGTAATGGTCATTGATGATGCTATTATAAAAATTGCCTACCTTTTAGGGGCCGCTAATAACTACATGTAGGCATTATGCAAACTCTCCACATGTCTTAACTAATTTAGTACTTCCTATATGCTTATAAAGGAGGTACTCTTACCCTAATTTTACTAGGGAGGGAGGCAAAGCTCAGAGAAGTTATATGGCCCACTCGAAGTCACACAGCTAATTAGTGTTGGTTTACCATTATTGGAAACTAAGTCTTTTTTTTTTTTTTTTTTGCTTTTTTTACAACACCTACAAAGAAGTGTCATGTGGGCAACAATACATTTTATAACCACAGAATTCTGTTAATGGATTTTTAAGAATCATGTTTTCCCCAGGATGATGAAAGTGAAAAATGATTTCAGGGTCTGAGTGTTATGTTACTCAGGGGAATACTGCACGTTGGGTTTAATTGCTTAATAACTTAAAGTCAAATGGTTTTTTATATGATACACTCTGCTGAAGGAGAGAATCATTGCAGTGTTTCTAAATTTTCATTAACTTTTGCCTCCTAAACTGATAATAAAGGTTAGTTCTCGGTAAGAGACTATTGGTGCTATTGGGAGAGAAAAAAACATATTTTCTCTGCATGCTCCTACCCTACCAGGTGCTTTTTTGGATATTTTGTTGATTTAAAAGCACAGGTACTTCAGTTAATCTCTCAACTTTTATAGTCACTGACTGGGCATGCATCTGAGAAGGACTGTGACGTTCTGAGATTTGGGGATTCAGTACTTAGCTGTGGCATGGCTGGGACGTTAAAGGATATATGGGCGGTACAAAATCTGAGGTGTTTGATATGAGGTTGGCGGTGCTGGTGCTGCAGCCACATTTGGTGGCAGAGATTGAGCCCCAGAGCCAAGCACCAAGGACCTCAAATCTCTCCTTTTATCCTATGTGATTTTCTATGACTTGCTTGTGACCGAGCAGATTAACGAAAACTACCGGGAGTAGAAAAGAGAACTTGTCTCCTTGGAAGGTGATCCCAGGGATATTGCTATCATCATGTAATGTAATAAAACTTCTTTGTTGTTTAGGTAATCCGACATCTTAAAGATTTTGCTCCCCCTGAAGAGGAAACATTATAAAGGAACACGGGATGTAGAAGAAGAAATCTTCACAGGCCTCTCCAAGGATGGCATGCCGACCCATCCCTCACTGAGACCATGATCTCTTCTAATCTCTTGGATGTTTCCATGTTCTCCAGCGAGAATTCTTCTACTTTGTTTTGTGCCATGGGAAAAACCTGAAACAGGCAGCGTTGCTCCCAAACTTGGGGATTTTTCTAAGATTGTAGTGGCTCTTACAGAACATGACAATTGGAGATCACTTCTTTTTGTTGTCTTTCAAACTTGAACCAAAGAAGGCCCTTCCTCGTTCTCTAGTGCGTTGGTGCCTACTCATTTTTACATTATATTTGTTTCCGTTGCTGGTGCCTTAAAACCATCTCGTATAATCAAAAGACCTCCTTTAACGTTTTCCAGCACACCTTGCATATATCTGGGCTCCTCAGGGGCTCGCCCATGGCTCTGTGCGCCAGCAGTCCAAGGGCATTACCATGAGGCACTGCATTAATTGCTGCATACAGTTGTTGCCCAACAACGAGCGCAAACAGCAGGTGGGCTGCGGAGGAGGCCCTCTTCACAGTCACCCGGAGTGCCCCGCGTGCAAGGGCGAGAACAAAATTGTGCTTCGTGTGGACGGTAAGCAGATGAACTTGCTTGCTGTTCTCGAGGTGAGGGCTGAGGGGAACGAGAGCTGGGGCAGGTTTCTGCGCTTCAAGAAGGGGAAGCGATGCAGCCTCGTTTTTGGATTGATGATAATGACCTTGGTGATGGCGTCTTACATCCTTTCTGGGGCCCACCAAGAGCTTCTCATCTCCTCGCCTTTCCATTACGGAGCCTTCCCCAGCAATCCCAGCTTGATGGACGGTGAAAACCCGAGTGACGGGAAAGAGCACCATCACCAACCCTCTGTAAATAATATTTCGTATGTCAAAGACTACCCAAGCATTAAATTAATTATCAACAGCATCACAGCCAGGATAGAGTTCACCACCAGGCAGCTCCCAGACATAGAAGATCTCAAGAAGCAAGAATTGCACGTGAGTAGCCTTGTGCTAATCTCCATTTGCTGATTTTTTTTTTTTTTAAACAGATGCTTCCTTTTCCATCACCACCTTTGGGAACACAGTAAAGAAACGTGACCCAAAAATGTCTCAGGTGTAACAAGGGGGACTTGACAGCCTCATGGATCAGAGGGCACTGTGCCAGGTCTCTCCGTTGACGGTGTTCGCCCCCAGGAGGGAAGTCCGGGTAGCAGGGGCGCAGGGCCACCCCTTCCCGTAATGCCATCGTAGGACTTGAAAGGTGGCTGGGGTGGTTGCCGTTGTTTTTGTAGATCACCGTCGTCCTGCTCCTATTGTGTCCTCATTAGTATTTTTGCCTCGAATGGGGTCATTTAAATACACACCTAGTAAAAAAAAAAAAAAAAAAAAGATTCCAACTGTGAAATTTAATTAAGATTGCCGAGCCCAGCGCCGCAGAACGGATTTTGAGCCTGATTTTATCTTCATTCTCTCCCAAGTTTTAGTTTAATGTTGGGCCAAGGGAAAACGTGGCCACTTACCCAGGTCTGCTTTATTTTCGGGTTTAGCTATTGTCCAAGGAGACTTCTCGCGAGAACACCCGTAGCGAGCATCGGGCGTGACCGCATCGTGCTTAGAACGTGTTTTTCGCTAATTCGCCGCCTCCGGGTGTCTCTCTCCCCCTCTCTCTCTCCCGCTGCAGATGTTTTCAGTAATCCCCAATAAATTTCTTCCAAATAGCAAGAGCCCGTGTTGGTACGAGGAGTTCACGGGCAGGAACACCACCGACCCGTACCTGACCAACTCCTACGTGCTCTACTCCAAGCGCTTCCGCTCCACCTTCGACGCCCTGCGCAAGGCCTTCTGGGGCCACCTGTCCCACGCCAGCGGGAAGCACTTCCGCCTCCGCTGCCTGCCGCGCTTCTACATCATCGGGCAGCCCAAGTGCGGCACCACCGACCTCTACGACCGCCTCCGGCTGCACCCGGAAGTCAAGTTCTCCGCCATCAAGGAGCCCCACTGGTGGACCCGGAAGCGCTTTGGTGAGCGCATGCGCACAAGCCCCCCCCCGCCTCGAGGGGCGGGGCCTGCCGTGAGGGCGGGGCCTGCGTGCGCATGCGCCTCTCCCTGTCCCCGCCTCCTGCCTCTTGCGCAACTTGGCCCACGTGGGTCCCATCTGTCCGGCCCGGGGTCGGTGGGGTCTGTGGAGCGGGCGCCAGGTGCAGTGCTGAGCGCCGCCAGGGAGGCAGGGCAGCAGGAGGGGAGGACCCTCACCTGAGACGCAGAGAGCACACGGTTCGCTAGTCCAGGGTCCCCTCCACAAACATCCGCGGGGCTGGACTCCGCTCCCGCGCGCCCCAAGGACACTTATTGAGTGCCAGCTGTATGCAGGGCAAGGGGAAGGTGCAGAATGGCAGCCGTTCTTAAGAGCTTTGGGACAACTGCCATCGGTGAGTGCCAGGTGCCAGGTGGGTGTTTCTCCGGGGGCACCCATCCCCAGCTCTGCAGCGCCACTGCCCCTGGAGCCCCCCACCCCTCCCTGGGGGGACACTGTAGGAAGGAAGGCTGCCTCTCCGGGTGAGGTTTGAGCTGCTGCCTGGCTCCTCCAGGGCGGCCAACACTCCTCCAGCTGCTTCGGGGCTCATTTCCCTGAGCTGCTCTGGAGGAAAAGCACATGGATGGGATTCTGGGGGACTTCGCCTCCAGCACCCCTTCCCCGCAGGGGTGACTGTGGACCCGGCCCCCCGCCCAGCCTGAGCCACTCTGCAGCCCTCGGGTCACTGTTTCCTCTTCTTAACCTTTTCCCTTCTGCCAGGAGACGTTTGGTCACTTTGACAAATGTCAGAGGTGGGAGGGATTCCAGGGCGTGTTTCAACGTCCAGGACCAGGTTGCTTAGAAGGGAATCTTAACGTGTTTTTCCTTTGTAGGGCCCAAGTGGAGCCCAAGTCCTGTTTGTTTCCTGACAAATTGACTTAATCCTTTTGATGTTCTTCCTGGAGCTAGCGGACAGAAGTGTAAATGTGTCTTTTGTGGTTTGGCGGAGGCAGCTGTGGGAGCCCCGGCTTCAGGGTTTCACGTGGGCAGGCCCTCTCCTTGCAGCGCTCACCATTCGCCCGAATGAGAACCAGCCTCCTGCTGGCAGGGATGAGGGAAGTGCAGGGGCGTGCTTCTGGGACCCGGGACTCAGAGTCTCCTGGAACCTCTTGCTCTTGTGCACATGGACGTTTTCTCTCCCCTTTCCATTGACCTTGGCAGCTGTGGTTTTGGGCAGTGTGTTGTTAATGTTGTTGCACGTGAAAATCACCCATTTAAAAACAAATATTTATTTATTCATGGGAGACGCACAGAGGCGGGGGGAGGGGGGCGCAGAGACACAGGCAGAGGGAGAAGTAGGCTCCATGCCAGGAGAATCCCAGGACTTGGACTCCAGGATTACGCCCTGAGCCAAAGGCACGCATCAAACCACTGAGCCACCCAGGGATCCCCAAAATTCACCCATTTTTAAGGCAAGGGGGTAAGTTTAGGCTGCATTGGCCAGTGCCAAAATAACTAGTGACTTCAGCTGTTTGTCCCTGGGTTCTGGGACAATTCCCCTTGTTTGTACAGACAAGTTGCCTGATCAAAGAGGCTAGAGATAGAAGCTAGATAAAAACCACCTTCTCTGGGGCACCTGGGTGGTTCAGTGGGTTAAGCGTCTGCCTTCGGCTCAGGTCATGATCCCAGGGTCCTGGGATTAAGCCCCATGTTGGGCTCCCTGCTCAGCACGGAGCCTGCTTCTGTCTCTGTCCCTGTCCTACTGGTTCTTTCTCTCTCTCTCTCTCTCTCTCTCTCTCTCTCAAAATCTTCAAAAAAGCCCACAAAACCCAACTCCCTTTTCTGTTTAATAAAGTGTGTGCATTCTGAATGCTGTTGTTGCTCAGCCACTTTGGGGCCCCACCTGGTACGTATGTCAGCCAGCCCCAAAGGCTGGCCCTCTAAGCAGATGCATTTAGAATTCTTGAATAGGTGTGCCATGCTTGAGGCTGCCGCTTGCAAATGATGGTTTTCCACCCCTTGAGGTGAGCATCGGTGAAACATTCTCCCTGGGAGCCTCCTCCTGCAGTTTACTTGGATGGAGCCTAGGCTGCCGCAGCTGGGCCCCTGGCCTTCACATCTCTCCCTGGTCACTCCCCAGGAGGCCGCCACCCAGCATTGGCAGCTTCGTGCTCAGTAACTCCTGCCTCTTGGTTCTCATAGGAATTGTGCGCCTGAGAGATGGGCTTCGGGACCGCTACCCCGTGGAAGATTACCTGGACCTCTTTGACCTGGCTGCACACCAGATTCATCAAGGATTGCAGGCCAGCTCTGCAAAGGAGCAGAGCAGGATGACCAGAATCATCATCGGTACGGCTTCTGTGTGGCTCCCTTCAAGGCCACCCCTGCCCTGGGGTGGCCCCCCGCTCCTGCCGGGCCCCTTCTGCTCTGGGGCTGGCCCAGCTTTTGTTCTGCCTGCCACCTCTGTGGAGGGTGCACTTCCTGACCTGGCCATCACTCCTACTCCTGTGTAAAATGTTCATATCACTGACACAATTTGTCTAAAGCAGAAATATTTAGCAGACTTTTTCGTTCTGTGGGGGCTCCAGTATACCTGAAATGGCTTTTTATAAAAGTTGACATTTCTTTGTTTTTATTTAAATTAAGTACACATGCTTGGTTTCTTTTCATGACATACTGATCTAAGTTTGGATGGGGGATCATAAACGTAATTAGCCAATTAGTCATTGATTGAATATTGTGGCTATTGGAATACCTGGCCCCAGGATGCAGTGAAGACAGAAGCAATCTCTCCAGAAACAAGATGCCGCCTTAACTCATAGTTGGTGATGAATTGCTGTTGAAAAAGCCTAGCCCTCATCAACTTAATGTCCTTAGACATTCAAAGTGAAGTGGTTTGATTAATATTTTTTTTAATTCACAAAGTTTTATAAAGAGCCCTATTTGCTTTTTGTATTAGATTCAGCTTAGGAGAAGACATTTACCCACTTATACTTTCTGAAACAGAGAAATCTGGCCACGTAGTTTACTTAAATTGGTTACCTGAGACAGGAATCTGTTTTTGTATTTTCCTAAATTTGTTATATTTTGATTCTCCAAATTGAATGAATCTGTTAGTGACTGAGAGGAATTGTAATCAGCCATGTGAAAGCTGTCTCTTTGCTTTTGACTCTCCTGTCCAAGGAGAGAGGCTTACATGCCTAAGCCCTGATTTGTTTATTGTTTTATTTTTTAAATCAAGTTCTGAGAGCCTGATGAGATCATATACCACCCCCACCCTGGTGTGAGTTGACTACTAGCTATTTTCTGGCTGCCTTGGGTCCACACACCTCAGATCACAAGTCTAATTAATATTTGACTGTGACTCCCACACTGTATGCCTCTGGGAGAGTCTCATGTTCTTATGAAAGAGCTAAAAATATACATCCTAGGGCTAGGAAATAGAGACTAAGATAATGAATGAAAAAGGAAAGCCTTAGTTTGGTTTTCTAATTTTACTTATTTCCAGATTTAAAAAGGAAGATTAAAGAAAAAATTCTCTGCCCTGATATTTACCTAAAGCAGAGTTTGGGGAGTTTTCTGGTAGTGGAGAGGCGTGGGGAAAGCTGGCAGTGAGCCCGCCCATGCCACCAGCCACGTGCCACATGATGAGTCAGTCTCCACGTTCCTGAGCTCAGCCTGCACATCCGTACAATGGACTTGTTGGAGCAGCCTTCATTCTGGCTCCTCCAGGCCCTGGAATGTGATTCAGCTCTGCTTCAGCTTCCTCTGGTTAGGTCTTTGGTAGAGTGTAAGGGTCGGTCTTCATCTTGGCTCAGGGATCAGAGAGAGCCTTTCTTCAGTGGTCTGGGCTAATGGCTGGAGTCATGAAGGATTCAAGTGACCGGGTTCTCAGGGGTGGGACAGGCTCTAGACACAATGAAAGGCCACTGCCTCTACTCTCACGGCACCCGCTCTGCCCTGTCCAAGTGCTCACCTGAGGATCTGATTGTTTATTTATAGAGTTGTCAGCCTTCCCTTGGGTCATAAGGTCAGAGAGGAGAGGGTGTTGTCTGTCTTATTTCCCTTCTCTATCCTGATGCCAAACAGCGCCAGGCACCTAGTAGACACCAGATGAATGCTTTTGGGATAGATGGATATGAAATGAATGGAGGATGAATGAATGGGTGGATGGATGTATAGATGGACCGTGGATGGACCAATATTTCTGTGGTTAGAGAAGTAGTTTATGAGATTTGACAGAGTTATGCTAACTTGGTTTTAGATACTTCTTCTGTTCTAATATTCTTGTTTCAGTGTGAGTAGAATTTTCAAAGGACTTCTGATTGACTTGTGTTTCCTGAATTCTGTGGTATTCTCTTAAAAAAAAGAAAAAGAAAAGACTAGAACAGAAGTGCTCACCTGGATGTGATTGCACATCCAACAGAATAGATAGGACCCTGCCAACTCCCTGCATTACTGTGATGCACTCATCACTGATCAAAGACCCTAGGCTTTTGGCTCAGATTTTCCCTGAATAAGTGGTTTTGAGATGTATCAAATACCCATGTAAAATGTCGGGAAATTGAATTTGTATGTAATTGATCGATTTGCCTTTCTTTCTAAATCTCTGAAGACTCTCCTAAAAAAAAAAAAATATAAAAAAGTCAGGGAATTGGTTCAAGTATCTGAGTGAGAGATGTTGAAATGTGTATATCTTGGCCTCATCGCTGTCCTAGAATGTGTACTTAACATTTTATCCCTTATTCATGCAGACCATGATAAAACAAGGGCAGGACCAACTTCCTGTCCATCTAGTCAGCATGGAATGAATGCCAGCTGTGTGCAGGGTGATGGGGTAGGTGGGCACACAGGACAGGGCACCCAAGACTGAGGTCCCGTGAGCCTTCCCGCAAATTCTTTGTCTCATTTGGTCTCAGAGCCAGCCGTTGGTTGTGATTTCAGGGAAAATCCGATGCAGATTGCATCTGATTTCCTAATGAGGGTCAGCTTACCCAAACTACTCCTTCATCCTTGGTGCTCTTTGAAGGAAACCATCTAGTACATTCTCAGTGGGCCCTTAAAACGCCACAGAGCTGTGCACCATGAGCAAAGTCAAGTGTCGTGAAATTGAGACCCAGATGCTGCTAGAAGGTTTTTTTTTTTAAAAAAACACATCCTAGAGAGGAGCTGGGAGGAAGCAGATGCTCAGTGTTGCCTGGATCACCTTGCTTTCCAGAGACCGCTGGGTGGATGCAGGGGAGGTCACTGTGGCAGAGGCTGCTTGTTGGCCTCATCTTCCTGGAGGCCTGCATGCTGGTGGTGGAGCCAGGTCTGGCCCCCAGCACAGGCTGCCCTGGGGGGGCCTGGAACTCAGCCCTGCTCATCCACAGCGTTCTCTGTTTCTAGGGGAGGCCAGCGCCTCCACCATGTGGGACAACAATGCGTGGACGTTCTTCTACGACAACAGCACAGACGGAGAGCCGCCCTTTCTCACCCAGGACTTCATCCACGCCTTCCAGCCGGACGCAAAATTGATTGTCATGCTCAGGGACCCCGTAGAGAGGTGAGCACTCTGGAGTTCTCGTATCTGGGGCGAAAAGGCAGTTTTGAAGCAACAGCCTGACTTCTCGTCATAAATAAGATCTGCTCTCTC
Organism: Canis lupus baileyi; assembly: GCF_048164855.1. Lineage (NCBI taxonomy): Eukaryota > Metazoa > Chordata > Mammalia > Carnivora > Canidae > Canis > Canis lupus. Next base: position 7,771,295 of record NC_132866.1, read on the forward strand.
TCTCTTTTTTTTTTTAAATAAACAAGCTTAACTTGCAATGTTACTGCTATTTCTTATGTAAATGTTATTGTTGGTGCAATCTTCACTGGGTCTAAACAAATTGTGGATTGTTTTCTTAGACATCCTGCCCATGGTCTGGCTGTGGGCCCTCACCCTCTGGCCTGTTTGACCTGGGGACATGCGACCCCCACCTTGGGTACTGTCAGGGCATGTGAAACCCCCTTGGACTCAGGGGACGTCAGGGTTTGGCGAGGGGTTTGGTTCCTATGATTCCTTGTGTGATGCCTTTATCTCCATCAGTTCTCAGCGTTTAGTCTCAAAGAAACTGTGTTCAGTCTCCAGAAATGACGGGCAGAGCTGCTTTGTTGTAAAAAAGCTGGGGTTGCCCAGTACAGCCAAGACACAGCCAGTGTGGGACTGGGCGATGCGGGGGTGGCTGGGCCAATGCTGGTGATGCTTGAGTCACGACAAAGCCAGTGTGCGTGGCAGAAACTGAAGGCTTCAGGACCTGACGATCACTTTGCAGTGATCCACGTGGTACTGCCACATCAGAGATAAGGGGCCCTCAGGCTGGACCCTTGGGCGGGAGTCCCCCTACCCAAGATGACCACTCCAAATCTGTGAGAATACCCCTCCTGTTTTGAAACCACATTTGTCTTTTGGGAGCATCCATGCTGGATCTGTTTATTCACGTAGAACCATCTAGACCCAAGTGTCACTCTCCCTAAATGGGAGGGCCAGCCAGGTGTTGAAGCCAACCCAGCCCTCTGTGTCCCTTTCCACTGGGTGACCTGCCTCTTGTTACGGGTTGAATTATGCCCTTCACAAGGATGTGTTGTAGTTCTACCCCCACCCCATACATGTGAATGTGATCTTGTTTGAAAACGGGTCTTTGCAGATGGACTTAAGATGAAGTCATATTGGGTTAAGGTGGCCCCTGATTGGGTGGTTGGTGTCCTTATGAAAGAGGAAGTTTGGACCGGGGACACACAGACGGGGAGAGCACCAGGTGGTGATGGAGGCAGAGATCGGAGTGATGTGTCTGCACGCCAAGGAACACCTAGGATTGCCAAACAGCACCAGCAGCTAGAGATGGGCCTGGAACAGACCCTCAGAACCCTCACTAGGAACCCATCCTGCCGACACCAGGATTTCAGACTTTTAGCTTTCAGAAATGCCAGAGAATAAATTCCTGCAGTTACAAGCCACGAGACTGTGGTAGCAGTGCTGTGGTAGCAGCCCTAGGAATCTAATACACCCCTAATGCCTTCCTTGGATGGCACACATTCCTGGCCTCACCATCCTTGCCAGTGATGCTAATAAGACGTGTTTGCTGTGGAAATTTTAGGAGGTACACTGGAAATCTGTCAAGGAAAACTATTATAAAAAGAATCTATAATCTCCCACCCAATAGCTGGTATTTATATTTGATATATTTTCTTCCAGACTGCTTATCTATGCAGATAAGTGGTGTGTGTATGTGTGCATGCACACAACTGTATGCACATGCGGTTTCCTGTCTCACTTTGTTTCACATTGTTGCCCCCAGAAAGATATGCCTTAAAGTCCTGCCCTCTTCTCTCCTCCCTGAATTTATCTCTGTCCTTCTGGTGGAGTTCTTGAAATGGGCCCTGCGGCTCCGAATGTGATCTAGTCAGAGGAGAACTGGATTATTCCCCACCGTCTCCACCCTGGCAGCCCTCCTGGTGCTACGCCATAAGACACATCTATATGGCCCAGATGGTTCCACTCTGGCTCTGTCCTTTCAGCCTCAGGAATCTATCTGGTCCAGTTCTGAGGCAGCCACTGACCTCAGAGCAGCTCCCTCATCCTACCTGCCAGTTCCCACACTTGGGAAGCAGGGAGTTTGGCCCTTCTGCTCATGGAGTAGGCCAGTCCCCCTCGGCCTGAGAACAGTTGACACAAACCAGTGGTGCTCTCGTGTAGACACGATTATGTAACTGTCAGCCTTGAAAGGAGAGGCTCAGTGACTAAGTGACCCCTTGCCGCCCACTGAGGTGTTTTCACAGCTGCTCTGCCTCCCTCCCCCAGACAGCCCCAAGCAGCAGTTCACAAGGTCGGAACATTCTCTCAAGAGTGTGCTTTCTGCTCACTGAATGTCTTCCTGTCACATCTCCTGAGTTTCTCCTTCTGAGGAAGGTCACGCCATGCCTCTACCTCAGAGGGCCAAGACTGTGACATTTTGTCACTCCCTGGGCATAGAGCAGTGGGAACCAGTCTGCATCTGGGCCTGTTCAGTGTGTGTCCACCCTGTTCTAGGCCCTGGGCTTGGGGAGCTCACGGCTGGTCATAAGCCAGGAATGGCTGTGGTGGTTATGGCCTGTGGAGTCAGCCAGAGCAAGAGGGAGGGTGAGAAGTGTACAGAAGCGGGAATGAGCTCCAGGTCGGGAGGCCTAGAAAAGTTATTCTGGAGGAGCTGAAGCCAGGCTGGGTTTTAGAGGATGAGTAAGAATTTGCCGAGCCAACAAAGAAGGAACATGCTTGAGGAAGAAGCATTCTGAGCAGGGAATCAGTGTGGACAAAAGTAAAGACCATGGGTTTTCTTGTTGGAGAGTGGAGTCAACCTCCCTACGTGTGTCTCTCTCTCCCTGCAGATCTGATTCTACACCTGAGGACGCAAGTGCCATAAGGCGAGCCTTTGAATAGGGATGGGTCCTGGTGCCACCCAGGGTTAGACAGTGAGCCAGAAGCAAGACCTGCCCAACTTGCCTCTCAGACCTAGCCAAAAGTCTGCCTTCCTTTAGAAGGCTCAAGGGCCACAAGATGGCCATTCCAAGTAGTCACCATGTTTTGTTTTGTTTGCTTGCTTGCTTTCTGGAATAAATACTATTTATTGTAGGAGCTGAAAGTGAAGGTTTCTTGCTATTCTGGTCCTCAACAGAGATAGTTCATCAGTTCACAGATTTATTGAGCCCTGACAACATGTTGGGCACTGTGCTGGGTGCTGAGCATATACATATCCATGAAGGATGAAGGCCCACCCATTGCCTACTCTTTGGGAGCTGGCGATTTTTCAGAGAAGTGAGGCCTTGACTGTCTCACGGTGGATGTCATGGTGCTGAGGAGGGGAGTGGTGGGATGCCATGGTGGCAGCCTTCGTTAGGAGGCTACCCCACTCGTTGGGTTGCCTGGTGTGTTACATTAGTCATCTACTGCATAACAAATCACCCGAAAACTTAGCAGATTAAAACACCACACACTTACTATTGCAGTGTCTGTGGGTCAGAATCTGGCACAACTTACTATGTCTTCTCCTTCAGGATGTCTCTCAAGGCTGCCGTGAAGGCTTCACCAGGGTGAGGTCTCATCCAAAGGCTTGACTGGGGAAGGCTCTGCTTCCAAGCTCACATGCTCATTTGCGAAATTCAGTTTCTCAATGGCCATTGGAAGGAGGGCCTCCTTTCTTTGCTGACTGTTGGCTATGGTCTACCCTCAGTGCCTTCCTTCTGGGTCTTGCCAACATGGCTGCTTGCTTCATCACAACCAGCATGGGGGAGAATCTAACAGGTCAGAAGTCATAAACTTTTGTAATCTGATCATTAGAGTGTCAGCCCATCCCCTTGACCACATTGTGTTGGTTAGAACCAAGCTACAAGGGCCAGGCCACACCCAAGGGGAGGAGATTACAGGGTGTGCATGCCAAGGAACAGGGGTTATTGCCTACCACACCTGCACTCCATTTCCCTGTCTGTCCCTCCAGGAACCTGGGTGCCCGCCCTGCAGCCTGGAGCAGGGAAGCTGCCAGTGCGGCACCGTGTCCGGAGGCAGAACCTCCACATGCACAGTGGAGTGTGTGTTCATATGCACATACTCTGTGTGGGTTACTGACAGCAACAGCTGTTCCATTTGCTTTTTAAACATTGACGAAAAGTATACAACAATAGGAATTTCTTTTTTGGAACCCGTGACTCATGGCCTATCTTAAATGTCTGGCTTATTTGCCATCCCTGCCGGAAAGGATGATAGATACTCAATGTTTAGATTGAAGAAACAAACACTTGGAACTCCTGTTCCCATTGGTCTAACTGGGTCCCAGGCCATCAGCCCACATGGGTCGTTCTGCAACCTTGCTCTTCTGCAAGGGAAGGTTCTGGGGGTTGCTTGCTGCCAGTGGGATTAGGCTAAACTGTTCTTTCCATCTACAAATTGGTGGGGTGGGGGTAGATTTTATTTCAAGTTCCAGATTCACATTTAGCCTTTATTTCTAGAATTGATCTGAGGTAGAGGATTTTAAAAATGTTGGAGTTGCAAAAAGAATCAAATCAATTGCTTTTAAGTTTTCAGAGAAAGATATAAATGGTAAGTTCGCCTCCAGTCCCCCACCCCCACGCCCTGAAGGAGAACAGAAGAATAGTGGGACGTGGATAGGCTGGTTCTTATGGCCAGAAGGGCCAGCCAAATTTCACGCTGCAAGTTTCTCTACGTAAGGGATAATGACAGTTTTAAAAAGTGAAGCATTTGTAGGCCAAATTGGCCTAGTTAATTAAGAAGCAGATTTTTTTTCTTACTTTAATTCGACTCTATAGTAAGAAAAACTGTTCTTTTCAACACATCTCCCGTTAGCCTCCTGCCTCTTCATTTGTGAGCGATTGACAGAGTTTGCCTTGTAATTTGGAGGCCGCCTCCATTAACTGTGACAAATGGCTGGGAGGTGCTGAGCTCTCTGATGTAGTTCATTCAGGGGATCCTTGGAGTAGGGTCACACACCATCTGTTAAGGATTTTACCGTATCCATTTTTTGGGTTTAATTCCGTGTGTAGTCTTTTTTTTTTTTTTTTTTTTAGAAAGATTTTTAAAAATTTATTCATGAGAGAGACAGAGAGAGAGAGGCAGAGACACAGAGGGAGAAGCAGGCCCCCTGCAGGGAGCCCGATGTGGGACTCGATCCCAGGTCTCCAGGATCACACCCCTGGCTGAAGGTGGCACTAAACTGCTGAGCCACCAGGGCTGCCCCTGCATGTAGTCTTTTTTTTTTTTTTTTTTTTTTTTTTATGATAGTCACAGAGAGAGAGGCAGAGACATAGGCAGAGGGAGAAGCAGGCTCCATGCACCGGGAGCCCGACGTGGGATTCGATCCCGGGTCTCCAGGATCGCGCCCTGGGCCAAAGGCAGGCGCCAAACCGCTGCGCCACCCAGGGATCCCTGCATGTAGTCTTAATGCAAGGTACAGCAGTGACCTGCACAGGATGCTGGGTGCTCATGTTCCATGATGGGTCAAACGGAAAGGAAAACTCCACTCAGTTACGAGTGAGAACTTGATTTTAACCCTGACTCCTTGAGCCTTGGCACCTGGAGCGTTGTTTTCTTCATCTGCTTGTAGAAAGGGACTTTTCAACAATCCACTAGACTGGATCAATAATTAATCTATTTCTGATGATGCACTAGGAAGGGAGGGAATGAAGCACTTAATGAAACGCATCCATTTGCATGTAGTTTGGTCATTCAGACAGAGTAATGAGTGATGTTAAGCCTTTAGACAGGAATCCTAGTTTTATGGATTTTACTCCATCTGCAAAGCAGGGGTGGGTAGGGCGTGTGGGTGGCAAGCGGCAAACCAGGGTCACCTTGATAGAGTCATAGCCTTGGGGGGCCAAATGGTCCACATTGGAACCCCAGCTCTGTAACTCACTGGTTCTGTGACCTTGGGCAAGCTACTTGACCACTCTGTGCCCCATTTACTTATTGGTGAAATGGGAGAAAATAGTCCTGCTTTTAGGGTTGTGAGAATAACTTTATGTAACGTATTTAATCAGTGCTGGACAAATGCAAAATATTATGTAATCGTTAGCTATTATTACTAGGTTACAGTAGTAGTAAATAATTGCAGTAGCCAGACTGAGCACTCCTTTGCTCACTAAACAGTCACTGGACACCTTTGATGTGTTAGATGTACGTACATTGGAGAGCAAAATCCTTGTCTGCCCTCCTGGAACCTGTGTCTCATGGAAGGAGTGGGGACAGCCCTCAATTAAGTGACCTCAGCGTTAACTCCAGGCACCCTCTGTGCTAAGCCTGGTTCAGGCATTGCCTCATTTGAACTTGGCAAGGAGGTGTGCGGGCTCCGTGGGGCTACGTCCCCTACCCACAGTACCTGGTTAGTAGCGGCTAGGCTGGATTGGAGCCCGTGTTGGTTTGATGGAAGAGTCAAGCTGTCCTTGCTATCATAGGCTGGTCCTCAGGATGCGGATGTGGAGAGAGCAGTGTGTGCGTGCAGGAGGTTTATGGGACCCATTGTGGGAAAAGCTTGGGTGTGTGTGGGGGGGTGACGGGGTGGAGAGTTGGGCCGTGATGCAGTCACATGGATGGCTTCTTGATGCCATCAGGACTTGTGTGGCTGGGATGGCCCTTCAGAGCTGTCGCCCATGAGGCTTCTCCCGCTCATGGGCCACTCACTATACGTGGTCTGCCCTGGGGAGGCTTAACTGTGGGTGGAGCAGATCTTCTCAGCTGAGGGCAGATGCTGCTGGGACTGGAGTGTGAGCCAGCAGCAGGATGACTCCCTGCATTTGCAAAGCACTGTAAGCAGTAAGGACCCCTGTCTTCATGGTGCCCAAGCACGGACTCCACATTAGTGAGCAGGATGGTGATCCCAGGGCCGGCCTCGAGCTCAGATGGCTGGAAGCCGTGCCGATCCATGCTTTGGAATTGCTGTAGACCTCTGACCTGAAACCAGGATTTCTCTCGCCGCTTGGCCTGTGCTGAAGATCTTCTCTGAATAGCTCAACTCTCGGTCCCTGGAAGCACTGATTTAGTGCCACAGACACGTCCCAGGCAGGAGAAGAGAGCTGGTGCTCTGGGGTCACGTGACGTTTCCTCTATCACACATTCGCATGAGGATCAGAAAGCACGCTGTTCCTCAGCACTGATAGATCAATTATTAAGGTCAATTATCTTAAAGGGAAATTCAGAGAGCTCCTCTGTGGGCAAGGGCTAGAGGGGGGAGAGGCTATTGGAGTGTCGAGGTGGTGACAGCAGCCGCAGATCAATTCCACGCCCTGCCTCCCTCCCTCTGGCTCCCACCCTCGCCCTTGTCTTTAAAACCCTGGAGGATGAAGGATGAGCGGCAGTCTGGAGGAGACCGTAGTGAGGCTCTCAGCGGCCTATTAGTTTTCTGGCCAATTTAGGCATTTTGCTTCTCAGAATGAGCTGTCTGTCTGGGTGTCACTGGTATGCCTTTAATGAGCCCTAAAGATGGCATGAGGTCACCTTCATTGGGCTGAACTGTGAGCCACCCAGGGGCCAGGGGCCCGGGGGACCTCAGACATCAGAGCAGGGAGGGTGAGCTGGCCACGTCGTGGCCAGGACAACGTGGGCCTTTGTGACTCCGTTCTGGGGTAGCCACCTGGTGAGGGACCGCATCTTGTTACTGGGGAGAGAAGAATGGTCAAGCTGAAAATTCCCGTGTGTCTGACACTATTTAGTTTTTTGGGAAACATTTACAGAGTCTTCGGCAGTCCTGATGATTCCAACACGGGTTGTTTGCGCAAGGCAAGAAACACCGGGGAGAGGGGCCCCCATCGCTCAGTCTGCAGAGGCTGTGAGCTGTGTGCCCACCAGGCCAGGATGGGGGAGGACACTCAGCCCACTCTGAATCCAAGGTCACTTCAGGGACCTCGGATTAGTGAGGTTGGTGAGTTAGAGCTGGTTTTTTTTTTTGGAGGGGAGGGATAGCACATGCCACACCCCAGCTGAAGGGGGCAATGGCCACACTCTGTGATGAGGTCCCACATCCTGGGATCCTGGGATCCAGGCCTGGCTTCATTGCTGCTGTAACCAGGGGTAGCCCGGTGATCCTGTGCACTGCCTTTTCTTTCCTGCTACCAGACACTTGCTATCAGGATCACTGGCAAACTGTGAAAGTGCCTGTAAGCCATGCCAGGCTCATAGATCAAAGGGATGTTTGGTGTTGCCTCTGAGAGGTTCTACTCTTTGTTCCATGAATGTTGACTAAAGACCCATGATTGGATGCTCTAGAAGAAACAAAGGTGAACCCAGAACTCCACTGCTGCACCAAAGGAGGAGAAAACGCAGCCCAAATGACCTCAGTGAGCTGGAGATGTTGCATCCATGTGGATGTGTTTAGACCCAAACCTGGATGTTCTTCTGTGGCAGAAAATGAGCCTCATCAGTGTCACCCATGTGGACGGCCTTGGATGACTCTTGGCTTTTCCCCCCAATGAGCTGGCCCGGCCAGTCCTGCTTCATCGTTCCTCTTGGTGAGAGAGTCACAGCTTATGATTCAGTGAGACAGAAGGGCCTCCCGGCCATATTAAATGGTCTTTATTTCCTTGTAGGAAAAATATACATAAATCATTATTGATGGCACCATATCAGAGGTCAGGAAGTTATTGATCGGTGATTTGAATCTGGATGCCGGCAAATAGAGAGTGCTGAGGGGGCTTTCTGGGTTTCATTTTTGTAATCATCCTCTGGGTGGCTGCAGAACCTTGGTGATGTCATTGGTGGGAGGAGAGTGACGCGTGAGACGAGAGCATGCCCACTTCCTGGGGGCTTCTGGTGGTGGAAATAGGACCATCACATGTATGTCGTTGCGAAGGCAGCTGGCGGGCGCTGTGGGCGCACAGTGAAGTCAGGGCCGGCGCAGCCTGCAGTGAGCCAGCCCAGGAGCCATCGGCTGCTCCCCACCATCCACCACCTCAGCGTCTGCCCCCAATCTTTTCTCAGAGCCTGGCCCTCTCCGATGTCTGATGCGTGGAGCAGTAACTGGGAGCAGTGGCACTGCTCAGGCTCTCGAGACGGAGCTGGTGAAGGTGAACCTTACGTGTGGCCCTGCGGGCGTGGGAATCTCTGTGACTTCTCATGTGAGCCTCCCTGGGAACGGAGGAGTTAAAACCTAGAGCGACTTTCCGGGGTGATGAAAACCTTCTGGAATTGGATGGTGGTGGTGCTTGCACAGCTTTGCGTGTCTGCTAAGAACTACTGAATTGTCGCTATGTGGATTACATCTCAACTTAAAAATGATACGAACAAGACCATTAACAAAAGGAGGAGAAACCAGCCTCCCCGAACTAGGGACATTTGAGCTGGAACTTGCGTGGGTCTCCTTATGGCAGCAAGGCTGACTGATGAGCACGTCACCATTTAAGAACTAAAACCATTCAAAGCAAATGAGTTGTTGCAACAGCCAATGACTGTCAGCTTACGCACGTGCTCAGAGGTCACTCCGGGAGCTCTTACCTGAACACCTGTTTGTTGTCGCTGTCATTTTCTGGATGTCCGGTGTGGTTCTCCATAAACACTGGCTTTCCCTGATTGTGGCAGTGAAGCTCCCCGTGTTTATTCTGAGTGTGTGTTTGCTCTATTACATGTTGTGATTGCTTTTCTGTCTCCTGTACCTCATTAACCAGTTCTCTAACAGCATTGACTTCTGCTTCTAAATCACTGTGCACCTAAAACAATCAAAACATCAAAACCCAAGCCCATTGGCTCAGATGGTTAGCACCCTGCTCTCATCAGCTGCTACTTGCTCCGTCCCTAAGCTCTGAGGCTGGGGCCAGGCCTGTTGGCTCAGGGGACTCAGGACTCAGGCAAACTGGGGTTTGTCTGGACCCCAGCCGCAAAGTCGCCTGGGCTGCGTAACCTTGGGAAGTCCCCTAATCTCTCCAAAGGCCAGTCTTCCCCTCCTAAGACAGGGTGGCGATACTCAGCTTGTGTCTTGGGTCAGAGGGCAGGTCTTGAACAGGGAGTAAGGACAGGCATGTGGAACCCAGCACAGGACCTGGTGAGGGGCAGCCGCATCGGGGATGGAAGCCCACAGCCCACTTGTGTGAGCCTGACCTGCAGGGGCGGCCCGTGGAGTAGTGGCTGCCTCCAGTGTGGGGCGATCAGTGCCCCCACCTCTGCTCACGTAGGTTCGGAGCAGCACCCTGGCTGTGTCATTGCAGAGATCAGCACTGGCCTTGGCATAACCAGCCCGATTTTACATTGTGGGGTCTTTGTGATGGTCCTGACGGCCATTCCTCTGTTTCCACGGGAGAGATGTGGTCCCTTCTGGAGGAAGCCACCCCCCCCCCCCCCCCCGCCGGGCACATATGTTTTCTCCCACTCTCCCTCATGGCAATGCTAGGACCCAGGACCCCCCCTCCCCCCGCCACAGCACAAGCAGGAGCTGAGTGCACCTCCACAAGGGCCGACCCCCCGGCATGGGGCCGCCCAGCAGCCTTCTAAAATAACCACAGCACAGAAGGCCTGGAATGTATTCGGACTTATATTTGGAATTGCTGTTGGAAACAGTCCTGGCCAAATGTAACACCCATCTGTTTGGGATGGTTGAAGAAGAAGAAAATTAGGTGGTTCAGCAGAAGGGGCCTTGGCAGCCCCTACGCTGTAAGGGGGCCTGCTGGGTGTCGGTGTCAGCCGGCTCTCCCTCAGCAATGCCCCCAGCCTTGACTGCTCCTGCCCTGGGGCATTTGTTTCCTACTGGACTGGCCCAGCTGGAGATTTTTTTTCCCTCACATCAAACTAATTACAGAACCTTCTACTCACTAGTCGGTCCTTCAGGAGGATGGTTCAGGTCTCCTTCCAGCACAGGACAGCCTTTTGGTCATTGAAACATTTGTCCTTCCTCCTAAGGCTTGCTTCTTCAGATGCAACAGCTCATTCCTCCCACCATTTGGTACCTAGCACTGAAGTAGGCAAGCCTCCTCTGGGGTCCCCACCTGCTAGGGTGGAGCAAGGTGACACCCTCCCATGTCCTCAATGTCATACCTTTGTGAATGCATCCTGAGATCTGCTTAAGTGTCCAGGCAGTTCTGTGGTGATTCATTACGAGCTTATGTCAGCTAAACCTATTGTGTATTTTCCCTTTTGGCTTCTCTCCCCCGTTTCATCATCGTACAGTTGATTTTCAAGACCAAAATGTGGATGTTTAGATTTAGCTCTTGTTACGTGAGTGTGCCTACTCCAGCTTTTGGACACTTATTCTTGATACATTTGCTGCCCTTCTCAACATTTTCTGAATGGCTTTAAACCATGCAGGTGGCTTTTAGTCATCCATGGCCACTACCTGGTCCGTTCCTCCCAGAGGGTAGCTGTGGGGAAATCACAGCATTGATTATTGCCAACATTCTTGTGAAGCATGAGCCTCATTCTTCAGGGGACCCAAACAGTGCTTTTCCTTCGCCTTCCTTCTTGTGTCTCTGGGAAAGCCGACCACCTGCCCCCATCCAGCTGCACACTCAGGACTCTGCTGAGGTTTCAGGATAGGAGAGAGGTGCTGGCAGAAATGACTCCCCAGTCTTCCTGGCATTTGGGGGTTAGAACCTGCATGTATTTCCCGGGGCCATTGCAACAGATTTCCATAAGCCTGGTGGCTTAAAGCAACAGAAATTTCTTCTCTGGAAGTTCTGATGGTTAGAAGTCTAAAGTCCAGGTATCAGGAGGGTAGGTTCCTTCTGGGGCTTCTGAGGAAGGGACTGTCCCAGGCTTGTGTCCAGCTGCTGCTGGTGTCCCACAGCTCTTGGTATTCCCTGGCTTATGGTGGTATCACCCATCCTCTCCCTCTGTCTTCATGGGGCCTTCTCCCCTGTGTCTGTCTCTCCTTTGTAAGGACACCGTCATTGGACTTACAACCCACCCTGTATCCAGGATGATCTCATTTCAAGATCTTCCACATAATTTCATCTGCAAAGAGCCCTATTTCCAAATTAGATCCTATTCACAGGTACTGGGTACATATTTTGAGGGGATCTATAGAATCTGGATGGGAAGGATGGCCATTTGTTGTGATGAACAAAGACTCTGCTCAGATGTTTTTGACAAAGTGGAGCGTGAAGGATGTATTTTTGCAGATATAAATCTGGGCATGCATGTGGGCTTCAGGGAACCCCGAGGCCTGCTGTACGTTCTGTGGGCAGATCCAGGGTTCCTGGGGGTCTGAGAGGCCAGAGACATCCCCCCTCCACTCTCCTGAGGAAGTGGGTCTGACTCACAGAAGGTGGGACCCCTGTGTTCATTTCACGTCACCTCCAAAAGATGAAAATCCATCCTCCTGCCCGCCGGCAGAGCTGGGTTGACCTGGTTGGAACATCAGACATGTTCCAGTGTGTGCCCTGGAATTACTTCCTAATCCCTAAACAATTGTATAGAATCAGCAAATTCTTCATGAAGTTACTTTGTACTTAAAATTGAGGCAGCTTTAGGGGCTCTTGTTTTATTTATGAGCCTAACGTCCACAAGAAATATTGCTACAAAATCAACTCTCAGTATGGAAAACTTGACTTGGTGGTTGGGTTTTTAGATAGTAATTTATGGGATAGAATTCCAGTACCACCAAAGAATGTGGATAGTCTTATAGGAGTCATTGGTTTTGGATTTCCTATTAAATAATAGATTTTGATGACAGTTTCAGAGGTGTCTGTTACTTTTCCTGGACATACTTTCTTGGCCTGGGCCATAATATCAGTTGGACTGATAAGAAACACGTGAGCTGGGAATGGTACCCCATCGGACTCATGGCCACATGGTACGCCTTGGCACATACAACTGAATTGCTGTGAGGTCCATGCAAAGCTGATTTTGGCATTTAACCATCAGCTTCTAGATTATATTATGACTAACCTGCAGCGATGGATGCCATGATGAACCTACTGATGTTGGGGGACACTGTAACGGGCAGATGTGGTATCATCCTGGGTAATATGCTCAGGTGGGCACGGATCTGAGGGGTGTGAACTCACCAGTCACTGAGCATCACTGAGGACAAGTCTGGAAACAGCCTTTTGAAGTGTTTAATGGAACAGGTTGAGGTCTACAAAACTCCCATGCCAGGGTGTATGTAGACTCTAGGCAATCTCTGGGCAGATCCCAGGCATCTTCAGACTTCTCACAGGTGTCCTCTGTGAATACTGGCTGTGGATGAATTCTCAGGGTCATGTCAAAGGCACTGTGCCAGAGGTGAAGAAGCTCTTGTCCCTGACAAGCCATGCTCGAGGTACCGGTACATCTGCATATTCTCCCATGACAGTAGTTGGAGGGGAGAGGTGTGGGAGGAGCATTTGCAGCTGACCTGTGCAGTGGGGGCCCTGTGGTTTCTGCTCCAGTGAGTGTGGCTGAGTCCCAGGGAGGGGCTGGAGCACCATTGGCAGGACAGATGTGTACTCCTCAGACATACGGTACATAGTAAGTTTCACTGAATTGCCTTCACTGGAATGAGTGAAGCCACTTTGGAGAAGTTGGGGGGGTTAATATGGTGTTAGCAGAAGAGAGAATGTGGGTCCTTGGAGTCAGGGGGCCGCCCCTCGTCAGCTCCGTATTCCCACAGGCAGGCCGAGGATGGTGTATGAGGCAAGGGTGCAGCAGGGAGGTCACGTGGCGATGGGCATCGAAAAGGCACAAAGACTTAGCCTCTCTGCAAGCAGAAAGAAGAAGAGGGGTGGGAACTCACAGCTCAGTTCTGTTAAAGAAAAAAGTTATTTGGCGACAAGTAGAATCAGGTGTCTGTCAGGCTGCAGTGTACCATGTTAGCTGCTCTCATGGATGCTCAGAATCCTCCAAACCAGGTGATTAGGAGAGTGCCACAGTGGTAGGTCTGCAGCCTGACTCCATCCGATGTAATCTGATGCCGTCTGCGTTTTCAAAAATACAAAATATGCAGATAGATGCCTGAGTAGGCAAAGAAAATTTCTCAAAGGCTTTTTCAGCAACTGATAATGAAGCTCATCTTTGGGGAGCAAGACTCCCAGTTAGGACCACCAGAGAACCTGGGCAGGAAGGCTTTCCAAGAGAGATGGATTTATTATGTTGTTAGAACTCATCTTGTCTTACCGCTTATTTATGTGATGTAAGAAAAAGAAATATCCCATGCTTAAAAAAAAAATCTGTCTGTAATGCAGAGAGTTCAGTAAAATATATTTGCAGAAGATTTATTGAAGGAAGAAAAGATAGAAAGAAAGAGAAAGCAAGCAAGCAAGCAGGTCCTTCTGGTGCTTGTTCAAGACTGAAGGCAGGCTTCATTGAGGACCATTGCAGGGAGGTCAGGACATGGTGTGGGGTTTCCTGTAGGGGACAGATACTGGCCTCCATTCATGGTACAGCAGGGAAAAGTGGGGATTTATAGCCAAGGAAGGGTGGGGATCAGTGGGTTGGAAATTATTGAGAGGACACATCAGGGTAAGCGAGTCAGGGCTCTGGCCAACCCGATGTAGCAGGATTCCCACTGAAGGCAGGCTGAGGGGATGAGACATGCCCCAAGTGTTGGGGGGGATGAAGAACCCACCACACATCCAGGATAATCAGATATCAGAGGGTGGGGGATTCTGGCTAAACTGACCCATCAGAATTCTTGCTGAAATTGGGCAATTCAGAGATGATGTGGCCGTTTACAAGCTGGGAAGAAGGTTTAGAGGAGCCTCAGTAAAGTTCAGCCAAGGAACCCACACCACCAGTTCCCGTAGGAAAACCTGGCACATCCATGTGGTGGGATCCGCATGAATGGACCCATGGACATGGACAAGCAAACAGATATAGAGGTGACTGCATGCATATCTGGGCGTGTTTTTATACTGCGTTGAAAAATAGGTTCCCTACCAATCTAGGAAGATATATTTCATGTATTTTTTAAAAAACCTTTTTACTTATTTTTTTTACATTTTTAAAAATTTAAATTCAATTTGCCGACATGTAGTATAACACCCAGTGCTCATCCCATCAAGTGGTATTAAAAAAAAAAAAATTGGAATGTCTGTGGAATGGGCAGGAATTTCCCAAGGAACTGTAATGTTATAAGAGCGACAGATGTTCTTGTTGCCTCGGATGGAGGAGAGAAGACAGACCGGAAGGAAGATAACATTTTCATGGCCTGACTTTGCTCTCATTTCTGAGCTCACTAGGACAGGGAAAGCAGGGCTGCACGCTCAAGTGGCTGGAAAGAACAAAGAAAGTGCTGGTGGCTTGTCTGGGGCCAGTGTAGATGAGTCTGAGTCCAGGAGAGTGTGGGTAGCCCTGGCAGGGGTGGGGAGGTGTGAGAAGAGGTAGGGAAGTGGCCCATGTGCAAGGGAACAAAGAAATGCCAGAGTCTTAATGAACAAGACGAGATCTGTGATTGCACGTTGATTGTCATTGTCACCCAAGAAGCATGATTTCACATTCCTGGGCGGTAAAAATATCCATTTATTTTATTCACAGGTTGTACTCCGACTATCTCTACTTCGCAAGTTCGAATAAATCTGCCGACGACTTTCATGAAAAAGTGACGGAAGCTCTGCAGCTGTTTGAAAATTGCATGCTCGATTATTCCTTGCGTGCCTGTGTCTACAACAACACGCTCAACAATGCCATGCCTGTGCGTATCCTGGAAGCCCGGCCCCCCTCAGAACAGGCTCTGTGGTGCTTATTATGCAGGCGGCATGGTGGATGGGATGGGAGCATATAAACACAGAGAAGCATTTGAATGTGCAGATGCCTCTCCCCAGGCCTCTGCGCGGCGGCTAATGCACACACAAATATGCACGGACATAAAAACTGTAAGAGGGATGGGCCCTTTCAGCTGGCACCAGGCTTTCTTCCCTGCTGATCTCCCCGGTACAATTCTCTCCTCCCTCCGCAGGGAATGAGGGCGCATTTAGGAAGATTACCATGTAGCGAGGCTCCGAAAATGCACCCTGCAATTAGGATTGGCAGACACGGGGACCCAGCTCTCAAACTGTCTTAAGCATGTTCTCCAGTGGTGGATTGTAATGGTGGTTTAAAAAAAATTGCCCACCGGTGACTTTCAGTGTTTCTTTGGCAGGGCCTAAATGGAAAAATGTTTTTTCCTTGATCTCTCTTTTCTTTTCTCTTGTTCGCCTTCAGGAATATAGCCATATGCATCTTGCTTTTTTTTTTTTTTAATGCAAAAGAAACTGCTGGTGGTGAATTCCACACACTTTAGCTAAGGGTGGATTTCTGCTGCACCACTTTTGGGTTGTGGGCGTACCTTTGTAGTAGATTTGTGCAGCAGGAAAGCCTTTCACAGTGAAGCCAGCGCTGCCCCTGTCCCGGGGTGTGGTTCACAAGTGCTGCTCTGCAGAGTGCATCATGTGGTAAACCACCCACAGATGTGCTGGAGGTGGAGGCTGGGAACCCCCTGGGCATGGGGAGCTTCACAAACCTCTCAAGGGGTTTCACTGTCTCGTTATCAGAGGGGGTGTCATCTGGAAGGCAGGGTGCATTGGGCAGTGGGTTGGATTGAGGCTCTCCTGCTGGAGTTTTTAGTTTGTCAAGGATGCTGCAGACCAGGGCACAGATCTGCACAGAATCTGGCCAGGGGTGTAGGATGGAGGAGTGGCCTGTGGAGTCAGATGGTGGTGTGGGTGCAGTTCCCAGCCTGGGGATTTACCAGCTGTGTGACTCTGAACGATTGTTTGAGCTTCTCTGAGACTCTGTTGCTTCCCATAAAATGGAGTAATACTACTGCTTTACCAGGCTGTTGGAAGGATCAGAGTGATATTCATTCACATGGAGGGGAGAAATAAATCATCCCTTGGCTCTGGCCGTCTTAGAGTCATTGGTTGGGACCCCATAAATTAGATGACAAAAGACACATTAACAAGAGGGGAAAGAACCACCAGCTTATTAATGTCTGTGTTGCAGATACACGCATCCTCGATGAGTAACTCACAGGGGTGGTTAGAACTCAGGCTCATGTGACGTGGTAAGAGAACAATGCGTTTGTAAAGAGGTGACCAGACAAAGGAAAAAGACTGAGTTTCTAGGGCAGGAAACTGTGGGAAGGCAAATAAACGGGTGGGGGTGATAAGGGCTGGTTTTAGCAAGGTTTGTTCTGTCAAATCTTTGGTGCTGTCTTCAGGCCGACAGAGGTTTAGAGTTTCTCCAGTGATTAACTTTGGTCCATCATGGCCAAGAGGGGAGGAGGGCACCCTCACAAATTTACTGCTTTTAGGCAAACAGAGTGAGGGCAGAGAGCTTTTCTTAATTGTTTCTTCTCAGTTGCCTTCAAAATAATCCTTACGCCAAGTGGTATATTTCAGGGCTGCGTATTCTGCTACCCTTCACGTGCATTCACCACTTCACTATGTGTGTGAGTGGCCTGCGGGCTGGGATGGCAGCCATGGCAGGACAGACTGCCCAGTGCAGCCTCAGCCCTAGCAGGGAGAGTGACAGGCTGGGACAGGAGCTGTGCCTCCCAGCAGAGGCTACCCGGACATAGGGCATCAGAGGGACTCTCTCAGAGAGGTAATGTTTGTGTTGAAGCTGAAAGGATGAGTCATCCAGGGATGTGGAGTTGGTGACATGTCCAGGTGAGGGGAGCAGAATATGCAAAAGATGAGAGGTGGGCACAGACCGTGTTTACTACAGTCAGCACAGCACATAGTCGTGTGGGTGGTGGGGTGATGGTAAGAGGAAGGTGTGAGCCTGCATCACCGAGGAGCTCTGGTGAGCCTTGGAAGTCTGGACTTCATCCTGAGGGTGCTGGGACCCCAGGGAGGGCTTGAGGGGAGGATAGTTGTAGCAGTTGTGCATTTCAGAAAGGTGCCCAGTGTACAGGGCCCTCAGGGGTGGGAGGGTGGGGTGTATCCCAGAGACAGGGAAGCCAGTGGGGGTGGGGTGAGATGAGATTTCTGTAAGAGAACTGGTGGCTGAGTCAGGGTAGGAGGGGATGCAGGTTTCTAGAAACAATTAGGAGGCATAGTGGAAGAGAAGTGCAGATGGGTTGGATGAGGATGAGGTGGTGGGATAAAAGGGGGAAGCCACCACAAGGTGGTGGCTTAGCAGACACCTCTGGTCAGAGAGAGAAGCCCAGGGGCAGCATCTGTACACAGGACAGAGGGGGGCGGGTGTCACAGATCGCAGATTGGCCGTTACTCTTCAGCCCCTGGCCAGCTCCTGCTCAGCGGGGAGAGCCAGGCAAAGGAGATTGAATCTTTAATTCTGGGATGAGGGAAGCAGATTTCCCTCCAGCTGAATCCCAGCTCAACCACAGCCCAGGGTGGACCTTGGTACGACCCTTCTGAAGACATTCACTGCCCTCCTACAGCACCAGAAGGAGCGAGCCGGCCCGGCTGCCACCCCCACCTCCTCCCCGCCACCCCCTCTCCATCACTGCTCTGCGGCCACACGCTCTCCTGTTCAGTCCTCAGGCCAGCCTCTTGCCTCGGAGCAGGGGTTTGCAGAGCGGGTCCCTGGACCAGCAGCATCGATGCCCCCTGGGAACTTGTCAGAAACACAGACTGCCGGGCTGAGCCCCAGACCCCAGAATCGAGCGCCTTGGGGGTGGGCCCGGCAATCCGTCTAGCAGCCCTCCAGACAGAGCGTTGTCCCCTGAGGTTGAAGAGACAGGTTCCAGCGCCTTTTCCCACTTTCCTTTCCAGGGGACAGGCCTCTCCTGGGTGTTGGAGGGCTTCTCATTCTCTTGGTCTTGCTTTCATCTACCGTCTGCTCCCTGTCCCCACCCTGCGTGTGTCCCGATAGCGTGGACTGCAGCTGCTGGTTACAGGTGTTGGTTTCTTGGGTCCCCCACTAGGTTCCAGGCTCCAGGAGGCCAGGGGCCATGTCTGTTACGTAGCAGCACATCTCCACTGACAAGTGGGGCATTTGGTGTGTAGCATGCACTTGATTATTTGCAGAACAAGTGAATGAATGAACGAGGAGTTTTTGGCACTAGCAGACAGCAGATAGGCTGGGTGGGGAGTTCCACCTAAGCCCCGATCGGGAACTGAGAACTGGTGGGTGCTCCCAGCTGACCCTGAGCCGGCCCTCCCACCCCTCCCTGGGTTTCTGTTTTTCCATCAAGAGTTGGCTGGGGCAGATCACCTCAAAGGCTTCTCTCAGCTCTGATGTTTTGTAATTTTATATCAATCGGACACTTCCCCTAAATACTCTTTTTATCTTCATTCCATTTTGATTCTCCAACTCTGCCGGGGGAGAGGCGAAGAATTCTGAGTGGGCCTGTCCTAGGTTGGTCTTAATGGCGCACAGTTGTAGCAGCGATGCTGCTTGCACCAGAAAGTGTCAGTCGGGGTGACCAGAGCTTTCCTGGAGTGGTACAGGGGCGGCGGGCTGGGGGAGGGGTGTTCAGGGGACCAGGGAGCCTGCTGCTATGGGAGCCAGCCTGCCTCCTTTCTGCAGAGCGCCCGAGTCTGTTTCCGGCTGCAGGAGGACCTCAGCCAGCAGGTTCTGTCCCCCTGGGAGCAGTGGTGGGGGCTCTGCCCATGATGGACATAGCAGGCCTGCCCAGAAATAGTCTGTCACCTGTGGCCAGGTCAGGAGTGGGATCCCGGCTATTATACAGTGCTCCTTCGTGTCGCAAACACCAGCTTCTTTGATTCTAGAAAGTTCCCCAGTTCCAAAAGCGGGCTCTCTGGAAGATATGGCCCTTGTGAGGCAGGGCCTCCCTGAGAGGGGCCAGCCGTGAGCCTGACATAGAATTGAAATGTTCTGTGAGGCTGATGACTCAAGCAGATGTTCTTGTAAAGGTTTGTCTGTGTTAGAGGCGACGCACACGTGATTTCTGAGGCTGGCACATACTCATTTCCCTGTGGCTTTGGCCCAGCTTGGGGTCTTCTGTACAGGTTGGCACACAAAGAGGCAACCACCTGGGTGCTGGAGGCAGCTGATGAATTTTGGAGACAGCTGATCCCCCTCCCTGTTTTTCTTCCTTTGTGTCCTCCCACATGATAAGAAAAATAACAGAATGAGAAAAGAATAGCGGGAGAGGAAACAAGTTGTGAATCTGGTCAACTGTCTCACCATCGTCGTCTGCTCCCACGGCAGTGGGCACGGCCGCCAGGGCCTCCAGAGCCCTGCTAGGGGAAGACAGGAGGAGCCCAAAGGGGCCGAGGCTTGGAGGGGGCACCTGGGGGCTGAGCACAAGCCAGACCAATTCTCTCCACACTTGGACACCGTGGGGGGGGGGCGCGGGTTGGGAGTGGGGACCGTTTACGGTAGTGGCAGGCGAGGGCTGGCTGCTGGAGACTAGACAGGAGCAGCAGTGAGGAGACCGTGCAGTGGGGCCTGACCGGAGGGGCAGCGGATGGAAACATCTGGGAAGGTGGCAGAGACAGAGCAGCAGACAGGAAGAGGAGTGGGGTCCCGAGGACGTGGGGAGGCCGGGGCGCAGGAGTAGGAGTGCAGGACAAGGGGCCTTGGTGGAAGGGGAGAGGACTGTTCTTTCCTGAAGCTTTGAGGAGCTTAATAGCAGCTGCAAGGTTAACGGGAACATGCCAGGACCACTCTGAGTCGTGACGTGTTTGTAAGTCAGGGGTCCCCAAAAGTGGTTTGGGGGCTCAGTATTTTTTTTTTAATTTTTTAAATTTATTTATGATAGTCACACAGAGGGAGAGAGAGAGAGGCAGAGACATAGGCAGAGGGAGAAGCAGGCTTCATGCACCAGGAGCCCGACATGGGATTCGATCCTGGGTCTCCAGGATCGCACCCCGGGCCAAGGCAGGCACTAAACCGCTGCGCCACCCAGGGATCCCATGGGGCTCAGTAATTGGAAGGAATCCCAGGGCGCACTGAAGACGGTGGTATTCGTGGTTACGATTTACAGCAGGGAAGGGACAACCATCACCCATCAGCCTGTGCGGGGAAGAAGCACACGTGACGCTACGCACTGAACATTGCCTACCAGGGAAGCCCACCGAAGCCCTGGTGTCCAGGCTCTTGCCTGGGCTCAGTCACATACCTCCACGTGGCTGGCCTTTACTGCCCAGCCCCTGCTGCAGGTCAGACTGAGCCTGTGTGGCCCAAAGCTCCTGGGGCGACTCATGCTCTGTACTGTCGGGTGGCCAGATGCCCCAGATGAGCAAAGATGCTTATGAGGTAGGACATCCAGGTGACCTAGAGGTCACCTCCTAGGATCCAGGGACAAGGGGTCAGACTTCCCTTGGGCAAGGTTATTCATTGTGCAAGCTTGCAGTTGGGCGTGAGAGAAGGCAGAGAAGGACGAGGACCCCGGACGTGCAGTGGCTGCATGTAACACTGCTGTGCCGGGACGTACACACAGCCATCTGGCACGGGTGTTCGGGTGGCACCGGGCACATGGCAGTTCCCTCACCTGGCTTGTCTCTGAGGCGTTGACTGGTGTTTCTCATGGTCGTCATGTGCTGGGTGTAGGAGCAGAAACAGCCAGGACGTTGTGCAAAGAATGTCGGCACTGTTCATGCAAACAGTCTGGGGCACTTCCTTCACCACAGTCTTTACTACTAATGTGTCACGGAGCTACCTAGAGGGTCATCGTGAGGGTTAAACGTGACGCCAAGTAGGAACCCCTTGCGTGGGTAGCTCAGAACCCTCCATGAGGACTCGAGCATGCATGGCATTTAAAATCCATCCTTTGAAGGCAGTTGTTTGCTTGGATAAGTCTTTTGGGGTTGGCTTGTACGCATGCCATCATACTTGGGGAAAAATGTTGGGGGAATCACTCCTGAGGTAACGCCTGCCTTCTTCTTTGGCTCTAGGTGAGGCTCCAGGTCGGTCTGTATGCTGTGTACCTTCTGGATTGGCTCACTGTTTTTAACAAAGACCAATTCCTCATTCTTCGCCTGGAAGACCACGCATCCAACGTCAAGTACACCATGCACAGGGTCTTCCAGTTCCTCAACCTCGGTATGAATGTCGCGCTGGAGACCGTGGAGCCGGCATGAGCTCCGTGGACACTGGTTGGCCGCGGTGCTCGCTGCGTCACATCTGGACTCCGTGCACCTGGCAGGGGTGGGCCGAGCTGGGTGGCTAGTTCAGTAGCTGTTTGTCAGGCGCCGAGCCTTGTGCTGGGGTAGTGAGGGGATGGCCCCTCATCTGGAAGCTTTCAGGGTAGCAGACAGAGAGGAGAAGGAAAGCCTCAGCTCAAGGAACCCAAGGCACTGATAGAACGATGGGGAAGGTTAGTGTCCTCGCAGTAGGTTTGTACATGTGACCTGGGGTCCCAGCTGCTGAAGGACAGGATGGAAGGCTTCATGGAAGGAATGGTCAGTGGCCTGAGCCCTGAGGATGGGTGAGATGTCAGTGTGTGCCTGGAATAGTGTTGCGGAGGCCGCAAGGCTTGGAGGAGGGCATGGACAGGTCATTGCCTCGTCCCAGATTTCTGTCGACCCCTGATGTTGTCAGGGCCACATGGCTGGTGGTACGTCTGGGAAGGCCCACTGCTCCTGGCCATGGTGATGGCTGGTAGGGGTGGGCATGTGGACACGGCGTGCTGCCCATGTGGATGTGCCCCCAAGGATTGCTTGAAGTCTAGAGCAGAGCTCATCATTCATCTCCCGCAGCCCCGTCTAATTATCCGGCCTGGGAATTTTGTTGAGGGAATATTTCCTGAAGTATGTGTGCCCACCACTGGCCTTGGGACCCTTTGTCATAGGTGAGCTGGTGATATGAGGGAGTGTGATTACTCTTCCCTTTGAAGGCCCAGAACCATTTTTCTTTGATTTGGCCGCTGGTAGATTCTCTTGCCTTGATGAGCTTGCCTTTAGTCCCTGAGACGGACAGTGAGGCAGCTCTGTTCCTTCTATTACATGCAACCCAAGGACACTGGAATAGGGTTTTCTGTGTAAAGGCTTAGGACCTTGGCCTTGTCACCATCCCGAGGGCCTGAGCGTTGATCCAGTTGGTTAAGCCAGTGAGAGGCCTATGGTCTAGAGGGCTGGGGGTGGAGGTGGCTGGTTTGTTCCTGGGCCTCGCTCCCTACGACCTTGCTGCAGGAGAAAGTTCAGCTCATGGAGTCTCTGGGCATAGGTGGCCTCTACCTGCCCCCATGGGCCCTGCATAGCACAACACACAGGGTGAAGTATGGCCCAGCCACAGGCCCTTTGCATCAGCAGCCTGAAGTGGAAAGAACAGGGACAAAAATTCTGGCAGGCTGGTTAGCAGGAGGATCTAAGCACATGGATGTGCAGGTTGGACAGTTATCAAAGGACAGGCTGGCAGCCAAGTGCCTGCCCTCGAGGGGTATCTGGCCAGGAAGCCAGGAGGTGAGGCCCAGGTGAGCTGCATCCCACAGGTCCAGCCACACTTCCGAGGGCAAGAGTGCAACCCCAGGCCCAGGAGTCCCTGCTATTTCATGATGACACTTCTGCTTTTCACCCTCAGCGACTCCAGAATGGGTCCAGCTGAAGCATTTTAATCTCCGCACACTGAAGGGGAACTCCTGTCTCGACACACGAAGCATGGCTGGGAGCTTTGTGGGGTTCCATCCTGCCGTGCCTCTGGCCTCATGGGAGCCTTTTCTCTCTGTTCAGGGCCCTTAGGTGAGAAACAAGAGACCCTGATGACAAAGAGCCCCGCGTCCAATGCACGGCGTCCTGAGGACCGGAACCTGGGGCCCATGTGGCCTGTCACCCAGAGGATCCTGCAGGACTTCTACGGGCCTTTCAACACCAGGCTGGCGCAGGTGCTCGCTGACGAGGCGTTCGCCTGGAGGAAGACCTGAGGGCTGCGTTCCCGCTGTGGTTTCCACTGTACCACGATTGAAAAGTCTCTCTTTGTGGGGGGGCCCTTTTACTCACAGTGTGGAGAAAACCCCAAGATTCTTCTTCCCCTCCCGAGGCACGTGTTTAGCATAACCATTTGTGGTGTGAAATAATCTGGGAACTGACCCTTCGCAGGGCCTCTCCAGCCGAGGCCATTGGAAATCCACTTGGGAAACTGTTCCCTCCTGCAGCAGCGTGGCCAGGCTGCGGGGGTGAGGCGGGCGGTGCTGGTGGGGGCGCTGGGGGACGGGCATAGCTGGGGGCTGACGATGCTGGGATCCGATTGAGCACGCCAGAGGTCACGCCGCCACGCTGGAGGTCATGTCACCATGCCGGAGGTCATGCCACCACACTGAGGTTATGCCACCATGCTAGGGGTCATGTCACCATGCTAGAGGTCACACCACCACACTGGAGGTCGTGCCACCATGCCGGAGGTCACACCATGGCATTGCCAGAGCTTACACTTCCATTCAGTTTGGAAGCACTGTTCAGGCCAATACCTTCGTTTGGGCAGAGAATGGAGCCTCTTTCCTTTTTTTCCTTTTACTCCAAAGTCCACCCTTTTTCTCTTCAGATATAAACCCTCTTAACTTCACTTTCATGAGAGAGAAGAAAAAAAATCATCAATTTTTGGTAGCACATTTGTTTCTCGGACCATCTCCCATTCTGTCCTTGTGCGTTACTTACGTTTAACTAGAAAATGAATGTTTGAAACCACTTTCTGTATCTCGTTAGCCGTAGCTCCCTTTTCTGCCTCTTTAGATGTTTCCTCAAGAGTTTACTCAGTTTATAATCAGAATACAGAGTCCGTTTCTAACTGGAAGGGAAGTTGTTGCAGTTAATGCCAGACTGAGCACCTTCCAGGGGTTGAACTCTTCCTGGGAAATCTGGGCCTCTTGGACTCTCCTCGCACACTCAAGGTCACCACCAGGCCTGGAAGGTGTTTCAAGTTTTAGTTCCGGCCAAGGACGCTCTCTGTTGCTCTGCCTCCCCCACCCCCCCACCCCCCAGAATGAGCTCATTACGCACATTCTCCACCACGTGTGGCCAGAGGCCCTTCCTATGTTCACAGACTACAAGATGCTTGCTCTGATTCAGAAACACAATGAGTGAGCTATACGTGGGCCGCGCATGGTATGCTGGGATTCTTAATGGAACTTACTGGGCCGCTCGGCAGCTTGGTTTACCAGTGGATGGGCTAAAGGTCTCATCATTTCTTGGAAGTGATGGGGAGAGAGTGAAGAGAACACTGGAGCCCACTTGGCACACAGCCCCAGGTGGGACCTCGATGGAGTTTTGCACTGGAGTGTTTCCAAGGGAAGCTTCCTGGGAACCAGAGCTCTCTGGACAAGTCCCATACGCCAAAGTCAGAACATGCGGATGCCTTTGTGTCCAGCCATGTGTGCAGACGTGAGGATTTGCTCAGCTGTCCAGCTCTGGCGTCCTCATCTTTCTGCCACCAAGAGGTGGGATGCGCCGCCCGGGTGAAGGCGTGCAAGGGCCATCAGTATGGCCGTAGCCGAGCTGTTCCTGCTACTGAAGGAGCTGTGTGTCCTGAAGACCTGCTTTGTGGGATAGTTACCTGGCCCTAAGTCCCTCACAGGCAGCCAGCAGGGGATCCGGCCTGAGCACCAGGGGCTGCAGGGAGATGTCACGGCAGCGTGCGTGTGTATTTATTCACAGTCCCGGGTGTGCACGCGCATGCGTGCGTGGGCACCTTCCACTTCTGTTGCTGATGAGGCACCTCCGCTCTGGACACCACCTTTTCATGGATTGATTTCTCTGCCAACGAACTTGTCACTTGAGGACACATTTCGCTCTCCCGCCCCACCCACGACTACGACAGAGGACTTTTCCTACGCACTCGGATGCATGTGAATAACATGTAGTGTGATTCTGCTTCTTACAGAAGTATTCCCGGAGGTATTATTTCCAATATTATTTGGTTTATGATACAAATCTTTTTATAGACGCAGGCCCAGCCCTTCGGTGCCAATCATGCCATCCAGACAGTTCCTCTCGAGGGGCCTTTCTCCGGAGGGCGCCCCTGGCGCCCCTGCTTTCTCACAGGCAGCCCGGTTCTTGCTGATGGCCCGGGTGTCGTTCCGGACGGCGGTCCTAGAGCCTGTCGTCCAAAACCAAAGTGAATGGGAGCGTTTCTCATGACCTGGTATTGAAGATACTGTGTGTCCCCAAAGCCGCGTATCGGACTGTATTCAGTTGTACACCCTCGGTAGTGGAAGGTATGCTAAGTGAACCACAGTTACTCTGTACTTTTATTAATATTTAACATAATTAAATGTGGCCCCCGTGACCCGGCCCGGGAGTGCATGCGGTGCCTCGCCCCCCTGTGCGCCCGGGGTAGGTCCTCCACCACACCTGCTGCTTACAGATGAGTCGTCGAGATCGTTCAGGGTCTCACCTGTGTGCTTTCTGCGCACACCGGGGGAGGGGACCCCCTGCATATGGGGACGGGAGAGGGAAGAGCTCTGACATCACCAGGGACAACCCACGAGTGGCCTGCCATGGGTGTGCGGGTGCCAGGGCCCGCCGTGCCCACAGACCAGCCTCATGTGATTGTCGGCCGTGTGGGTTGGAAGGTGGGGTGACTGACCACAGGCCCTGCTGTGCCCACGGGCTGCTCCCAGGATGGCTGCTTCCCTCATACCCGGGGGCAGTGAGTGTGTGTCACTTCAGGGTCCTCTGGCTGCAGGGGGATGGGCCAGCCAGGTAGAGGAGATGGGGTTGACCCACATTTGGGGTTCCAGAGGCCTGGGCTTTCAGGGGGCCAGTGTGGACCACGGGTTGGTCCCCCTTTTCTGAAAAGACCACCTTGGGAGAGTCTCTCCCCCAGCACTCTCCCCCGTAGTTGTGTATTGTGGGAGGGGGGCCAGCAAGTCCAGACCTGGAAAGAGGAGGACCCCATCTCCTGATGAGGGAGCCAGGACCAGTTTGGCTCAGCAGAGAAAGCCAGCCTGAGAGGAGAGGGGTGGGTGGGACACGAGGGGCAGGATGGACGGGTGAGCCTTGAGGTCCCTTGATTCCCTGTCCTGGGAAACCCTCTCCCCTGTGTGGGCGCCCCCCTCTTCGGGATCCAGTTCACAGGGAACGCTCATCTACAGCTTAATGTTGACCTCCCTTTGGAATGACCTCTTCCCCATGCCCCTATTTGGGAACAAGCAAAGGCCGTGCTCTGGAGGAATTTCTGGTCTCAGCCAGCAGGGAGGGAGAGAGGCCTTGGGTGTGGGCGGGTGTTTCCCTGTTGCTCCCGAAATCTCACCCTGGGGGAGCCGCTCTCCTTGTGGGCGAGGCAGATCCTGTTAAGACTTGCAGGAAGAGGCACCTTCCCAGAACCTCCCGGGCCAGGGCTCCCGCCGAGCAGCCAGGAGGGGGCAGGCCCGTGGGCGGGTGGCCCTGGGGAACCGGACCAGGATCCCTCGGCTGCTGGCGCTAATTATGCCAGACTAGCGCCTTAAAACAACACGAGTTGATTATCTGGCAGCTCCGGAGATGAGAAATCCGGAATCAGTCTCCTGGGGCGAAGGCCAAGGTGTGGGCTCCGTGCCTTCTGGAGATGCTGGGGGAGGACCCGCTCCCTTGGCATCTCCAGCTTCTGGAAGCCTCCCCTTTCCATGGCTCGTGATCCCTGCCCCGGTCCTCAGTGTAGCATCCTCGAATCTCTGACTAGTTCCGGGGTCACATCGGCCTTCTCTGACTGTCCCCCTCTCCCTGCCCTCGGAAAGACTCCAGGGATGACTCTGGGCCCCCCAGGTAATGCAGGGTCCTCTCCCCGTCTCAGGGCCTGAGTAAAGGCCCTTTTGCCACATAAGGTGACTTAGAGGCTCCAGGGATTAGGATGTGGACATCTTCGGGGGTCATTGTTCAGCCACCCCCAGGAGGGCGACCCCGGGAGGCAGCCGGGCAGCCAAGGGAGTGGACGCCCCCGGCCCAGCCTTTGCATCTTTGCCCTGTGGGGCCCAAGCAGATCTGAGGGGACAGGCGGCTGCCCAGCAGAGGACCAAGCTTCCCTCCCGACCCATCCGTCCCGAGGTGGTGCGTCTTCCTGTCCAGCAGGTCCTGTGGCTGGGGTGAGCGGGACGGGGGGAGGCCAGGCAGGCCACAGACCCACTTTTCTCCCAAAGTCACCTTGCAAGCCGTTCTGGGTGTTTCTCCAGGTGAGCCCAGGGGCCCCCCACCCCAGATAGATTGCTGAGTGCTTAGAAGTTCTGTTTTTTCCTTTAAAGTCACTTTCTCGGTTCCCCAGGAGACCCGCCTCAGCCACAAGGGCAGTTGAGAGTTTCTGAAGTTCAGCTGTTTCCGGGTTAGTCATGCTTCAAGGGGAGCAGCTTCTGAAAGCCACCAAAATAGTTCGCATGGTTTCTGGTCCCCGAGAGAGGCCCGGGGCCGTGACCTCCACGGGCTCACGTCTGGGGGCAGCCTGGGGCCGGCTGGACTGCAGTCCACTCTGTCCCTGCTCCTGGCGCCCTGGCAGGCCCGACCGCGTCCCCAGCCCTCCCGCCCGGCCATCCCCCGGCCCCGTCCGCCTTCCCCTCTGCTCACCTGCTCCAGCCCAGGTCTTGGGCAGAAGGGGGGAGGACTGATGGCAGCCCAGGGTGTCTCGGGGCTGCACGGCCTGCTCCCCCAGAGCCGACACGGGCCGGGTCTGAACGCCCGGGCGGACACGGCGCCCTGGGCACCTGCAGCCGGCCTGTGAGGGACAACAGCATGCCCTCCCGAGCGCGGCTGCCCATCCTCTTGCCGCGGGCTCCTGAGACCGGACGCAGGCTGCCCCCACGCCCTTCACTGTTGCACTGAGGACTAGGCAAGGAGCCAGATGGGCCCATTATCTGCTGGCCGCCCTGTGGGTGGGGTGTGGGGGGTATGGGAAGGGGCCCCCCCTCCCACGGTGGGGATTCCTTACTTGGGGCACGGCATGGGGAGAGCAGGGAGGCCACTGGGGCTCTCGTGGGTTTCCAGCATGCACCCTGGCTCTGCCGGCCCCCAGAGCCCCTTCGCGGTAGGATTTAGAAGCAGGGAGGTCTCTGCAAGGCTGACACCTGGGCCTCTCTGAGTTGCATGGCTTTCCCAAGGCCACATGGTGACATAAGAGCGGGGACCCAGTGGAGCAGAGAAAGGCCGGGCCCGGGGAGTCCTGACGGGACCGTGTCCAGCTTCCCCCCCAAGTCAGGAGCCATTCTTCACCATTCTTCCACCAAGAGGGATGGTTTGACTTGCACCCACCGAACTGCGCCCAAAGAGGGACGGTATGGGAGGAAGATAAGCCCCAGGCCTGGAGCCAGACAGGGTGGGTTCAAGGCCCAGGTTCCCCAGTGGAGGCCTGAGAGGCGCCCACCCCATCACCTTGAGAACACCTGAGAGGCGCCCACCCCATCACCTTGAGATTGGCCTTTCCCACATCCCCAGGTGTGGGGGCCTCGTGAGCGAGTGGGACAGTTAATAAGACCACGGTCTACAAAAGGACAAACAGGATCAGAGAGGCTGCCCACCTGCCTGAGGTCACATGGCCTGATCCCCAGTCGCAGCAGAATGGCAACTGGTTTTCTACTTACTAATTTCAAAGCCGATGCCTTTACCCGCTGTGCCACCTGTATAGGCACCGTGCCCCCAGCAGGGCTCCCCAGCCGGTACCCCAGCCTTTCAGGTACCGCACTCCTCCCTCGACCAACCCCCATTTGGAAGGCCCTCGGGGATGGGGCAGCGGTTTCTGCAGACCTTTGTCCCAGGGCTCTGGGTGGTGACTGGAGCTTCTAGGGGAAAACAAGAGGAAATGAACTCTGTTCTGCCTAATGGAACGGGCAGTAGAATCCCCTGGGCCTCCCACCTACCGACCTACCGGCTCCCCCCATAGGAGCCAGCAGAGTCCTCAGAAGTGGGCTGCCCACCCCTGGGCCCAGCCCCACCCCGCCGCCTCAGAGGCACCAAGGGACACCCTGCAGCTAGAAAGTGCACAAAGACTCAAAATTTAATTTCTTAGCAAAGATTTTCTGAACATCTACTTGGCAGGAGGCAGTGGGCCAGAGGTTGGGGTGGGCTGGGGTGGGGGCTGCGTATCTGCTCCCTCGCCGCTTCCTTTGCTGCTTCCTTCACCAGGTGTTTTCGGAGTGCTGCCTGGGTGCCCGGCGCCGGAGGCTTCCGGGAGAGCAGACCCGGTCCCTGTCCGTGTGGACCTGGGATCTCGTGCAGCACTTAGATACAGACCAGAGCATCACCCAAGCAGTGCAGAACTGCAGCACCCCTGGGTGGCCCCGGGAGAGGTGCTGAGGGCAGCAGCCCGTTCCTGCTGTGACCTCGGCCCCTCCTGAGGCCACTGCATCCCACGTGCGACCTCCCCTCCCTGTCTGTGGCAGAAACCGAGTAGGGATTGGCGGCCCGGCTTCCCCCAAATGGCCCGGGCAGCAGAGCCAGCATGCCTCAGACCAGGCCGGGGCTCCTGCTCGGCTCCCCTGTGCCCGGATCCTCCTGGGAGCGAGCAAAATAGATACGCAGGCTCCTGTTTAACAGGAGGAAAAGCACATTGCCACCGGTATTTCCTGGTGAGATTTTCCAAGTCACTCCCACCGGCCGTCCTAACCCTCCTTAGCGTGACCACCCTCTTCACCCACTTCTCCCCTGGAAACCACCGTAGAGGCTCTTGCGTGCTGGCCCACCCTGGTTGACCCCCGGGGTGGCCCCGCGCGGCCTGGCGGGCCCCCTCCTCTTGGGAGCTGTGAGTGACACGTTGTGTCTTCAGTGGCACTTGTCTCCTGGTCTGTGGGCCTCACTGGGCCTGAATAATAATAAAACCTCCATGTAGGGGCGCCCGGGTGCATCTGGCACAACTTCAGACTCCTGGTTTTGGCTCAGGTCATGATCTCAAGGTCATGGGATCCGCCCAGAGTCTGCTGAGGTTTCTCCCTCCCTCTCCCTCTGCCCCTCCCTGCTCTTCCCCCCCCCCCAAATAAATAAATCTTAAAAGAAACACAAAACACCTACATGTAAAACCATCCCACCCCCGATGGTGGGACCCCTGCCAAGCACCCCTGCCCCCCACCGCCCAAGCTCTTTCCCTGCAACCTGCAGCCAAGGCAACCTGTTAACACATCCCTCAAACCACGTCCCTCTGTACCCGGAAACCCTCCTCAATCCCCCAGCTTGCTCAGGATGAAATGTGGAGCCCCTGCCAGGTCCTCCCTGACTCGCCCTGCTGACTGACCCCTGAGCCCCAGCTCCCCCCACCCACTCACCCGGCCCCCCTCGACTCCAGCGCCGACCTCGCAGCCGTCCCTCATGCCCACCCAGCCCTCGCTGTCCCCAGCCCGGGACACACCCTCCCAGGCCTTGGCAAGGCTGGCGACCTGACCTTCTGGAAATTTGTGGTGGGAGGCCATGGGCTGGCTGGGGCGGGGAGGAGGGTAGTCACTGTGCTGGCGGCCTCTGGAACTCTGGAATTCATCCAGGAACTTGGGTAAAGGGGAAATCCTACTGAACCATATATATGGTTTTTAACATTTTATTTTTACATACAATATTTAAAGGGCATTAGTTTGTCCATCCTGTAGTATTAGGGCCAGAGCCTCTCCTCCCTAGGTGGGCGCGCAGAGAGGAGCCCTGGGCCGTGACTCGCAGAGGCAGCGTCCTGATAAATCAGTGCCGGGCTCTGGTTTGGGCTCCCTGTAGGGCACGGGGACCCCAAGGCAGCAGCCTCGCAGTCTGAAGGCAGAGTCCTTCCTCCTTTGTGGCATTTTCCCACCGCATCTCCCTCATCTGTGCTAGGACGTCCTCAAAGCTTCCAGGCTGGTTGGCAGCGAGCAGTTCCTGTTGGCTCTCCCGGGTCGTGAGTCCACAGCAGTGGCTCCCACGGGGTCCGGGTGCTGAAATCTCTCGGGGAGATGCCCCCGCCCAAACTGGTTTCACGATCATACCCAGAGGTTGTTTGCCCTCACACAGTCCCCGTCCTTCTCGGGGTACAAGCGACGTCGCCCAGCTGTTGGGGTCTGTGCAGGTGCTCCACAAATCCCTGGGTGGTCGCTTCCAACCGGGTGAGCATCGAGGGATGGAAACCAGATAACCAGAATCTCTGGGGCCTTGGATAATTTTTAAGCATAGAAAGGAGTCTTAATCCGAAACAGTCTGAGAACTGCGGCTTTGTGTGTTTAATTAAATCGCGCGTTTATAAGGTCAGGCGCAAGTGGCATAGGATGGATTTGGGAACAGACATGACTGACTCGTGGGAAACGGAATCCACTGGAGGGCACTTTGCAGAATGGCCAAGAGCACCGAGCAGGCCCCGAGCGTCAGCCAGGAGCGGAGGAGACTCAGGGACATCTGCTGACCGGGGAGGCCGGGTCAGTGGCGGCGACAGTAATCACGGCGCCAGCTGTTTACTGAGCACCTGCTGTGCCAAGCGCACCTTCGTGGTCCCCTGGATCCTCCCCTTCAGCCCAGAGGGGGGTCCTATCATTATTGGGGCCGACCATCGTGCAGATGGGGAACAGGCAGGACAGGGCCCCTACCGGCTCCTACGCGGCAGGGGTGGTCCTTGGTGTCAGGCCTGCTGGTCTCCAGGACCCGGGTCTTACCCTGCACACCTCAGTTCTGGGTCCCTGGAGTCTGAGTGTGCAAAGAGGTGGGTGGGGCTGGGTGGTCGCATTGCCTTCCCGCCTGGGCGGGGAGGCTGACAAAGGTGCTGGGGCTGCCGCCAGGCCCGGGTGGCATCTTCAAGGGCATTGCCTTGTGGACACAGCTGAACGGATCCAGACGACGGCGCCCCTTCTCTCTCCGCCCCCCCGCCCCGGCCCCGGTGCCCAGCCTTGCCGGGGACGTTGAGGCCGAGAATCCACCCTGGCCTCCACCCTGGCCTCCTGCCCCGCTCCCTGCATCCCCTCTGTGTCCCGAGCGGGCTGCTGGGCCTCCAGAGGAGCCCCTGACGTCTCGGGCCTGCGCGCTCCCTGGGCCCTGACGCCCGGCCCGAGGCCTTGGCGGAGCTCAGCGTCCCAG
Source organism: Canis lupus baileyi (assembly GCF_048164855.1). Taxonomy (NCBI): domain Eukaryota; kingdom Metazoa; phylum Chordata; class Mammalia; order Carnivora; family Canidae; genus Canis; species Canis lupus. Next base: position 7,803,739 of record NC_132866.1, read on the forward strand.
TTCCCGCTCCTTCCGCTGCGAGTTCGAGTCACGACTGAGGAATGGGGAGAGGCCACCCCCCCCCCCCACCTCGGGGCTGGCCTCCAGAGCTCACGGGGCGCCAGACGTCTCCTCTTAGGCCCCACGGTCGCCGCGGAGACCATTTGTTGACTCCTACCTCCACATGAGATAATCTGGAGAACTGCCATTTTCTGTACTTTCAACATAATGGAATTCAGGAAATTCCCAAAGCCAAGCCAGCACCCCCCGCCCCCCGGCCGGGTGCTACAGACAGAGACCGAGGCAGCCCGCGTGGACGCCAGGCTCAGCAACGTCCCTGTCAGCCTCTAACCTCCTCCTCCCCCTCGAGGCCCGGGTCCCCCCCACCAATGCTCTGTTCTGCCTCCCTGCCTCTGCCCAAGGCGTTACCCATCAGAGTGCCCGCCCGCCTGCCCCCTGCTCAGCTGAGTCAGCCTCTTGCTCCACCCCAGGGACAAGCTCGGGCGGCGCCTCCTCCTCCATGACGGCCCCCGGATTCCACCCTCCCTCCCACCTGCATGAGGAGGACCCCCTCATAGTCCCTCTCCCACCCAGTGTGGCATTCATGGCTTTCTACCTGGCTCCGCAGTCGTTTGTGTGCCCCCCGGCCATCCAGACAGCGAAGCCTGGGGGACCCCCCACCCCATAACCAGCAGCCGGGCGAGGGAGGCAGTGGGTGCCTGGAGAGAAGGCTGGACGGGGAGCTAGGGAGCGGGACGATATTGGGCAAGCGGCGTAACTGCTCTGAGCCTCAGTTTCCCTAGCTGCTGACCAGGCTCAGGGCCTGGAGGATTTCAGATCTGCTGGTCTCTGGGTTGCATTTTAAAAACCTGCCGCTCGCCCCACGACTCTTGACTTCCTAAGGCGTTTTTGCAGAGGCGGGGTGTGGAGAGGGGGTGGGGAAAGGGGCGAGGCGGGGACTGGCAGCCGGTCCCCAGCCTTCTGGGGTGCAGGGGGGCAGCGGACGGGGAGCAGGAGGGACGGAAACACAGCCCCGCGCTGCCCCCGTGTGGCCGGCGCGGGCCCTGCAGCCGGGAGGCCGACCCGGGCATCGATGATCGATGATGGATGATCGAGATCCACCACCCACCTGGACCCCCGCTGCCCCCCACCCGCCTCTCACCTAGGCCAGGGAGCTCCCTGGAACCAAGGGGAAGCCCAGTCACGGGGCATCCAAGGGCGGAAGGACTCAAAGTCTCCCTCCAGCCAGTTCGGAGCCTCCCTCTGAAGGCTCCTGGATGTGGGAGGAGTGTGGTCCTGGGTGTTCCCGGCGTGCACCCCGCCTGCCTGCCTCTTGGCCTCCAGGCTCTAGGCATGGTCACACCCAAAGTGTCCATAGGGAAAGGAAGGCTGGGCGAAGGCCAGGGGCAGAGCCGAGGCTCCTTGGGAACCGGCCTGACTCCCCCTCCAGTGCTCCCTCCACTCCACCTGGCGCCTCCAGGACGTGACTCCGATGGGCTGAGCTGAGGCTCCTCCAGCCTCTTTGTACCTGGCAGCAGTCCAGACACCTCCTCCCCACCTTGGTCCTTCCACCTGGGATGCCTCCCCTTCCCAACCCTCACTCCCAACCCCCCCTTCCAAGCACCCAGTCCTGAGCCAGCCTGTGGGTGGCCAAGGAGGGCCCCAAGGGAGCCATCACCTACCCGGCAGGCCTCCAAGGTGGGGCTGTGGGTGGTTGGAGGGCCTGGCTTGCGGCCTCTGCCCCAGACCTCAGCACTCCCTCCCTGCACGTCCTTGTCCCGCTTCCACCATCGCGCTCTTCCCCTGCATCATCTCCCTGCTGTGCTCTCCTCTCTGCTCTCTGTTCCCTGCAAAAGGCCTGCCTGGCTGCAGGCCCCACCTCCGGGGGCCTTGGTTTGTGACCTCTTGGCTCCCCCTGGCCTCAGGCCAATCTTCCCTAGGTGGGGAGGGAGGAGCTCCGGGGGTCCCAGGGGCTGCTGGGCTCCCACCCCGGCTTCCGTTCCCAGGGCTTCCCTGTGCTAACGGAGCACCTGTCCTGCCTTAGTTTAGACACTCTGGGGTCTGGGACCTCCACGGGCAGCGGTAACTCATCCTGCTTGACCCGTCTAACAGGACAGACCTGACCTCCTTCTGTTCCCTTTGCTTTTGACTTTCTGCTCCTTCCTCCCACTTCCTCTCTTCTCCCTCCTCAATTGCTGTCCTTCCAGCAGGAGTTTGCTGGACTGGGCATGGTTGGGCTGGACTGGACTGGGCACGGCTGGGCTGGACTGGGCATGGCTGGGCTGGACTGGGCATGGCTGGGCTAGACTGGGCATGGCTGGGCTGGGCTGAGCTCGGGTTCTGAAGGGCAGATCACAACCCAGAGAAACCCCCGTGCCCCACATCACCAGGACATTCAGAGAATCAGTGAAAGCAGCACAGGAAGTGATCCCAGTTTGCTCGCATCTGCTGAGACACTTTCCTGTGGCTCCTCAGGCTCTGGGCTCTCAGGCTTTCACACAATCCCAGGGGCTCCGAGGCTTCTCCCTCGCCAGCTGGGGCCGCCGTCTCTGGAACACTCGAGCTTCTGGGATGGGCATCAGAGGAGAGAGCTCACCCCTGCCTCCTCTGAGAAGTGAGCCCAGAACAGTCGGTTCCTGTAGTGGTGGCCAGAGCCCACCTGAGGCAGGTGGGCTAGCAAGTGCCCGGATGGAGACCCGTCATTTCACGGCCATCCTCCCTGACCCCTGCCTGGCCCTCCTCACTCTCCTCCCCAGTCCTTCATCCCTTCCAGGTTCTAGCTGCTCCCCACATTTTATCTGCACCATACTCTGTGAAATATCCTTACCTTCCTCTCTCCGCTCCCCAAATCTTTCTGCTTGTCTAAACCACCAGCTCTGCGAGCTCAGCTATCGTTTTTCGGCTTCAAATGACTTTTTTCAGGATCGTTTTCAGTTGTGGGACTTCAACGTGGTTCATTTTCAAATTTAATTTTTGCACAGAATCCTGTTCTTTCCATACGGTTCTCATTCCTTCTTTACATAATCATTTTAAACATGCTTTAAGTATGATTTATCATCTCAACTGAACTAGTCTGTTATTTAAATGTGATTTATAAATGATTTAAATTTATGTATGATTTAAATATGATTTGTAGTTTCACACGTCATAAAATGTAAGTCCTACATTTAAGTATGATTTATAGTTTCATTTGAACTGTTTTGTTATTGCAAATGCTTGGGGGATCTAGTCCCCTTTCCCTGCTGACTTGGCCTCACTGAGAATTGTTTCCTTGTGCAGTTTGTGATTTAAAGAAATTATTGTGAGTCTTTCTTCAGCTGGTGTCACCAGTTTTTATTATGGGAGCCTTTCCAGCCCAGAGCAGGAAAGTATCTCCAGGCAAGTGTTTGTCTCTGCTTTGGCCTGGATCCAAGCGGTCACATTTCTGAAGCCAAATTTTGCAAAGACTTTCTGGTTTGGGATGTCCTTCCGTTGTGGGCAGTGCACACTGCAACTCTCCCTAGGCCTGGTGTGGGGTGGGTTTGGAGCTTTGGTTTCAAATGGGAGCCTTTTTCCACCTTCACCATTTCTGAGCAGAGTCGAGCTTCATTCCTGAGGTGTATCTCTGGTTTTCCTAGTCTCTCTTAGAAGGGAGGGCCAGTCTTCCAGGGCCCTGGCTTTGTTCAGAGTTCCTAGTTCACCTCTGTCTCTTGTATGTCAGAGCTGTGACTCCTCTCCTATAAGCACGAAAACCCAGCCCCGGCGAGATCCCCTCTACTTGCCAAATGAGAGGCAACACGATTCCCAAATTGCTTAATCAAGCCAATTAAATCTTCATAAACAAATAAATAACCCCCAGCCCTGAGGACACGTACTTGCATCTGATACTCCCCTGGGTTTGGATGGTCTTGGCTCCTGAATGATCCCTCTGGCTTGCGGTTGCTGCTCTACGTCTGGCTCGAGAAGTGCTCCCTTTCCTTCTTTCGGGCTTGCCCACGATTTGCAGAGAACTGGACATAGATTTTGGGGGCAGAGATGGTTAGTGGGGCAGAGATGGGAGTTCTCGAAATGACCTTTTGTTATTCATTCCTAGATTAATGACACGGTGACCAGAGGACTGACTTAGCTGTGAATGATGTCAATCCCTTAAAATCTGTTGGCGGTTGCTTCACGACTCGACATATGGTTCATTTTATTAAATGTGCCCTTAAAAAGGTGTGTCCTGTCAATGTTGGAGACGATGTTAATTAGGTCAAGCTGATCGTGCTGTTGAGACTTCATCCTTACTGATTTTCTATTTCTGTCGAGAGGACTGTGCTAATATCTGCTAATATTATTGTGGGTTTGTCTCTTCCTCCAATTTGGGGCTTATCGGGCGTCGTTTTCAGTGTTATCATCTCTTGCCCTTGTTTGAATCTCTTGTAACTAATTTATAAGTCAGTTTTAAGAAAACTCTGATAGGACAATTTTAGTCTTCCTCGGAATATTTAGTCCATTTACATTTAACATAATCATTAATATGTTGGGATTTTTTAAGGTACAATTTTACTATGTATTTGCTATTTGTTGCACCTGTTTTATGTTGCTTTTCCACACCATTGTTTTCGTATTTTCTTTACAGGTTGATAGCTTTATCACTCTATTTTCCCTATCCAAACTTGGCACTAAATTATACTTTTATTTGTATGTTCATAATTGTCCTGGAAATTACAATATATATCCCCTCCTTATTACCATCTAACATAATTTAAGACTTTTATTTCTTCCACACAGTGTTCAGATCTTAGAACACTGTATTTTCTTACCCTTTTCTGTTATTGTGATGCATTTTGATTCTACATTTTATTTTTTATAAGATTTTATTCATTTTTAAAAGGTTTTTTAAAAAAGATTTTATTTATTTATTTATTTATTTATTTATTTATTTATTTATTTATTTATGAGAGACACAGAGAGAGAGAGGCAGAGATATGGGCAGAGAGAGAAACAGGCTCCCTGCAGGGAGATTGATGTGGGCATCGATCCCAGGACCCCAGGATCATGACCTGAGCCAAAGGCAGACGCTCAACCACTGAGCCACAAGCGTCCCAGATTTTATTTATTTATTTAAGAGAGAGAGAGAGAGAGCATGAGTGGGGAGAGGAGAGGGGCTGAAAGAGAGGGAGGAGCAGGCTCCCTGCTGATCAGGGGGGAGAAGACAGACAAACCATCGGGTTAGCCTGGAGAGCAGACAAATCAGACTCCACCTGCCTCAACCCTGCAGCATGGCCTGGGGGAAATGAACCCATGGGCTCCTTCTAATCCCACAAACCCCTCTAACTGCGTTGCTGGTTAGGAGGACCACCACAGTCCTGGGGGAGGGCACGTCGCAAATAAAAACAAAGCATGGAGCTGGCAGGTTCCTGGCTTGTGACGTCAAGAGCTGTGGTCTAATGCTAAACACAAAGTTGAGAAAGATCTGCTCAAATGTCTTCCTTCCCGAACAGTAGCTTCCCTTCCAGCTGCAGCAAAACCAGGTGGCCGGGAGCGGGCCTTCTGGGGAAGTGGCACAGGGACCACGGCACCGCCGAGCTTCAGGGGGGACCCGGGCTCAGGGCCTGAGCACATCAGCTTCTCCGAGGGCAGCAGCCAGAGGGCTGAAAATAAAAGGTAGCAGCGGTGTCTGGGGAAGATGACAAGGTGACCGGCACTGTGGAGAAGCATAGTCGAGAAGGTGCCAGAACCCGGCGAGAAGACAAGGGGCCTTGCCCTGCAAGTTGCTGGCCGGGCCTGGTGCTAGCAGCTACACTGCAGCCCCGCTGGCCCCAAATTAGGAATTTATAAACGACTGCGGGCTTGCAGGCATCAAAAGCATATTCCTGCTCCCGTAGAGGGTGTCAAGATCTAGAAATAGTGACATCCGGAGGGAACAAAGTAAACACAATCTCTGAGGAATTGCTGCTGGGGCGGCTGGAGGTGGGGCTGACCACAGGGGGACCTGCTTGGCTGGGTTTACCTAGGACTTTGCTCATTTCAGTGCTTTCTGGAATATTCCTTTGGTCCTGGTCCCCCCAGTAGGGCTACTGGGCTGGAAGTACAGGCTGAGCTGGAAGGTGGGATCCCCAAATTCTGTCCCTCTGCTGAGTCCTGCCTTCCTGAGCTGTGGGTCAGGAGGTGAGGGTGAGGGCTTGGGGTCCCCAGTGCTGCCTGCGCATTCCGAGGGACAAGAACGTTATGGGAAGCACCCATAAACACAGAAGAGCGGGACCAAGGCCTGGGGGTCTGCAGCCGAGACCCCTCCCTGGGTGCAGCTGATGGTGGGGAGCCTGGTGCAACCCACTGTGCCCAGTGCCAGCTGCCCACCCCTCCCCACTGGGTGCCTGCTAGGTGGGCGCACAGCGGGTACGGTGAAGCCCCCTTCCTCTTGACTGCCCTTCCCCCACCAGCTTCCTAGGCTGGGAACTAGAGGACACTCATCCAGAATATTAAAGTAGCACACAAATGACTTGACCATATCCCGGCAGAGAAGATGAAGCAGCTCGCTGTCCTCCCGCCAGGCCACCCTCTGCAGGAACCGACCTCACGGCTCTAGGGAGCCACCGACTGGTGCAGGGTGGTGGGGACCTCCCGGGAGGTGCTGGGGGCACGGAGTCCCCTCCAGGGGGTGCTCCTCCCGGGAAGCGGGGACTCCCACCCCCAAATAGATTGATCTGTATCGCCGCTGTCTCTGCAGTGCTTACCCGCATTTTCTAGCACTTTCCTGACAATGTAAGAGCTTTGCGGGCAGGGTTGGCTCAGGGGTCAGGACAAGATGCGCTGCCCGCCTGGTACCTTCCCCTTAGGCGCCTTCTGACTGGTCCCACTGCCTAGAAAAGAAGGGTCGGAGTCGCTCCTCGTCATGAATCACAGGAGTAATCAATACTCAGTACACTGCGGCACATTTTAAGAAGTACGTAGAGTCAGGTAGAGTTGGCTTCTCAGGCTTTTCCTGGGCTCCCTGCCTAAGGCTCTCAGCCAGGGATGGATGGGGGAGGAGGGAGGAGAAAAGAGGGTCAAACCCTGTGTGTGTGTGCGTGTGTGTGTGTGTGTGTGTGTGTGTGTGTGTGTATCTAGTACCCTGAGGCTTCCGGGTTGGGTCCTGCACATTCAGGAAGGATGTTCCTTTCCATTAGGGTCCCCGGAGCAGCAGAGGCCCTCTGGATCCCGGGGCCCCAGGTCGCGGGGCCCCCCGCCCCGTTCTGGGCGTTGGCACAAGAGCAGCAGGTGGCTGCAGGGCCCAGGGCAGAAGAGGCCTGGGAGGGGGGTGCTGGTCGGCAGTGTTCGCCAGGGCCCGAGGGCTGCTGGACGGCTGGGGACGTAGCCCGAGCAAGATGTGCGTCCGTCCTGGAGGAGCTCAGGGCACCCCCTGGAGGAGGCTGGACCACGCAGAGCCAGGCGAGGTCCTTTCGGGGCTGGGCTGTGCCGTGGAAAGCGTGAGACCGGGTAGTGCGGGAGGGTGGAGGGTGGTGGCCAGGAGGCCAGGGCGGGAAGGGAGCAGGGGTGCGGGCGGTCACGCTGAGGGGGGGCGAGGAGGGGCAGCCCCCAGGACATTCCTCCGGCCACACTGCTCTCCAGAGCTCGGGACTGTCACGTCCAGCAGCCTATTGGCCTTTTCCTCCAGGACGCCTAGGGGGCACCTCGCACTCTTGACCCTCTCTGACCTTCACCACCTCTGGAGACCTGCTGCCCACCTCCTTCCCATGGCCTAGGCCCCGGCCAGGAGCATCCTCGCCTCCGGCCTCTCACCCACACCCCACGGGCTGGGGTGCTGCAGGCGAGTCCTCCAACCGAGTCTGGACTCTGACCGCCCTCGCATCTCCACGGCTGCCGTCCACGCCCGCTTCGTTCTCCTGGCGAGTGGCTGACGCTGGTCTCCGCGCTCTCGGCCCTCGCCCGGTCTCCTTACATGCGGCAGCCCGAGAGGCACCCTGAGCGGGAGCTGGAGGCCGTCCCTCTGCCCCGACTCCCCACTACTCAGCCGTGCGCCAAGTCTCTCTCGTGGCCTCTACACGGCCTGCTCTCATCCCCGGGGACCCGGTTCCTGCCATGTCCCCTCGCTCCCTCGTCCCAGGCCCATGGGCCCCTGGCCATTCCTCAGACCCCAGGGATACCCCTGCCTTGGGGCCTCTGCCCTGGGATGCCCCTGCCTGGGCATCCCGTCACCTGGCAAGGAAGCCACCTGACTCCCTGCTCTTCTTCTTTTTCTCATAGTGCTTTTCATCTTTCATACAATGATCATGTATTTACCACGTTGGCTTATTGTTTTCCCACCTCCCCCTAAATAGCTCCGCAGAGGTAGGGAGTCTTGACTTTTTGCTACCTGACGTCTCCTATTGGGAGCTCCCAGGCTGGCGCCCAGTAGCGGGTTCATGCTCCGTAGATGCCATTGAATGATGGTAAACTTGAGCCCTGGTCGGCCACGGAAGGAACTTGAATTTTTTTCTGGCTGCAGTCATGGGCAATTGGGAGGGTTTAAGCAAAAGTGTGACCCTCGCCCCTTCCACCTGCCACGTGGAAGATGGACTGGCGTGGGGGCAGGACACCCAGGACAGGCGGGGACCCTGGGCTCTTTCATTCCCTGACAGATCCTGGGGCAGCGCTGTCCCTCAGGACTTTCTGCCGAGGTGGAGACATTCTGTACCTGTGCTGTCTAGGGCGGTGGCCGCCGGCGACGTGTGGCCACCGAGCCCCGGAGCCTGGCTAGTGTGATCAAGGAGCTGGGTGTCGAATTTCACGTTCTTTTAAATGATTGAAATGTAAGTTGCGACATGGCCAGAGGCTCTGTGAACGCTGCAGTTCTAGAATCGTGGATGAGAATGGAAGGCAGGAGGCTGGTAGAGGAGCCACACTAGGGATGCATTTGGGAGAGGGACCCCAGACACTTGGATTCGGGCAGGAGGAGAGCGGCTTTGGCCTGGGCATCAGACGGGATGGCCTAGGGGGAGACGGGATGTTTCTGTGGTCGGGAACAGCACTTCTGTTCTATTGTGCGGGTCCCAGTCCCAAGCACCGGGAGAGGGCTGGTCCCCAGGGAGAAATGGGAGTCACCTGCAGGGAGACACACTTTGATCCGGAGGAAAAGTGGAGATTGGAGGGAGAAAGCACAGCTAGGGCCGAGAGAAGCTGGTCCTCCCGGACAGGAGCCCCTGGGTCTAGATGCCACTTGCTGCTATTAGGGGAAAGGGGGCTGGACTCCCAAGTGAGGTGCCACCTCAATCCTTGTCCCTCAATGTCGACGGTTTCAGTTAGGCCCTGGGGCAAATATTTTAGGCATTTGAGCCTTGAGTGCTGAACTCCAAGTAGCCTCTGGACTCTGAACCACGGCTTGTGTCACAAGGTCCCGTGTTAGGGACCTATTGGCCGTCGGTCAAGGGGCTCTAACTCTGACAATAGAGCGATACTCTTGCCTTCTACTTACATGTGAAGGGACTGGGGCCTGTGGGGACGGGGTGACCTGGAGCCCAGCCCTCTCACCCCCCGCCCTCCACCGCCTCTGCCATCCGGCTGGGAGAAAGTATGCTGTTCACACATTTTGTGCAATTCAAGGAGCAATTTCACTGACCAGCAGGACATAAACTAACAGTTCTCGGTCCAGATCAGTGGGTAGAGTGGATGGCACAGGGCTACGCGGCACTCTATTACTGATTTTGTGAGTTGTCGCTCCCAGGTTAGGAGCGTGGACCTGAAAGGGTTCCTGAGTCCCCGACGTGAGAATGAGGACTCCGTTTTCAGGTCCCGAGACAGGCCCAGCAGAGGGCAGGCTGGCCCTGGGAATGCGCTGGAGGCGACTCCAAATGGGAGGCGCCCGCTTCCCAAGCAAGAGCCCACGGATGCCTGAATCTGTGACTCCCTCTCCCCGCTGGCCCCGCCAGGACCCAGGTTACTCCCCGTCAGAGAGAAGGGCTCTGGGAGTTCTCAGCAGGGTCCCCTTCCCTTCCTGCCTTACTCCATCAGTAGGTGCCCTGCCCTACTCCATCAGTAGGAATGGCCTGGCTCGCCTGGCTCCTGGGGCCTGGGGTTCTGGGGGCTTGAGAGATGGCTGGCTCCCTCTCTCCTTCCTGCTGCTTCTTTGGGGCTGCTCAGTTTAGCCAGCTCTGGGCCCGCTGAGCCCACAGGGCAGCCCCGGGCCACCCCACGGCCCCCCTCGGTTCTACCCCTTTCTGCCTAGACAGCCCGGCACAGAGGATAGGAGCCCGCATTCTAGACCAGCCCGGGCTCTACCGGCTGGTGCGAAGTGACCTCGGCTCTCCGCACTTTGTTTTCTCATCTCTAAAATGGGGCTCAATGGGTTCATATTGGAGAACTGCTTGGAAGAGTGTCTGTGATATAATCGGCAATCGATAGATACCTAGTAGATAGATGATAGGTGATAGAGCAGATATACACGATTTTCTTTCTTTTAAAGATTTTATTTATTTATTCATGAGAGACACGGAGAGAGAGGCAGAAACACAGGCAGAGGGAGAAGCAGGCTCCCTGCGGGGAGCCCGACATGGGACTCAATCCCGGGACCCTGGGATCATACCCTGAGGCGAAGGCAGACGCTCAATCCCTGAGCCACCCAGGTGTCCCATACACACGATTTTCTGATGCTGTGGGACATTTTGGTTTTCTACTTGAAACCCTCAGTGACCTCAGTATCCCTAGGCCGGGTGCCCACAGGCAGAGCGGGGGCTGCCCCTCACCAATCAGAAGCCTGCTTGTGTGTGAGCTTCGTCAGCCGCCACCTGATCTCTGGGCTCCTGCGACCAGAGATCAGCGGTGACTCCTGCTCTGTTGTCTTCGAAAGAGACGTGAAACTGCAAAGTGCCGCGGAAAGAAAGGGGATGGAGTTTTCTTGCTCTTTCTCTTAAGGACTTAGAGGTTGAGTTTCAGTGCCAGGCTGGAAAAGTAAGGAAACCCTGAAATTATATATGAGTCTGGATCATTCCAGGAGCCCCCAGAGATATGCAAGACTGCTGAGAGCTATGAGGAGCCGCAAAGCCTCCTCATGGCCTCCCTGGTGGCCTGGGCACAGGAGGCTGACGCTGAGCCAAGGGCTCTCATGTGGCCAGAGGAGGCCGGGGCGTGGATGCCGCAGAGGATGCAGCACTGCCCGGGGAGTGCTTGTGTACCCCGTTTGGGTCCCATCACGGGAGACTGGGGCCCTGCACGAAGCCCCTTAATCTGGGTTAACCCCAGCCCTGGGTTTGCTTTTGAGGTTGACGCAGGCCCCCGACCCACCCCAGACCATCCCGACAGGCCATTCTTTCCAACGAAGTCCACTGGGAGTGGCTCTGTTCCTTCTTTGCTTCCTCAGCACGGGCTGGCTTCTGCTGCATCTCCCCATATTTTAATCGAATGTGTGCATTGTGTGAATTCCCATATGAAATCTTTTTGGGTTCATCATCTTCATTTTCTTGGTTTTCCTCTGACTCCCATGACCAGTTGAAATGTTAATTCTAAAGAGATGGCCAGGTGCACAGAGCTGGAGGTGACTTGGTCTGGCTCCTTCATAAACAAAGGATCCAAGGAGTGACTTGTCCTCTGTCACCAGCCGCTGGCAGAGTGAGACAAGGTCTTGAATCCAGGCCTCCTGAGCCCTTTCCTTGGTCCTCAGGGCTTGCTTCTATGCCGCTGCTGACTCAGCTTGCATTTCTAGCACTGGTCTGCCTGCAAGGAGCAAAGCACTAGAATGACCCATGAACGCAGGAAGCCCCAGCAGGAGCTCGGGCCTTCTTGGAAAGGTCTGGAGCAACGTGTAGCCACCTTTTGACTGTGGGTTTGGGACAAGGGGAGGAGACATGGAGCTCTTCCTTTCCTGCTTCTGTCATTCATCAAATGAGGACCCCAGGGCCTTGGATCTCCTCCCCGCCCTGGGGTGATGGGTGACATTGGGGCTCTGCTGTCACAGAGGCAGGATGAGGGAGAGTGGCCACGCTGGCTCATGCTGGATGGGGGGCCAGGAAACCAGCACTCATAGATGTGCCAGGGGTCCTTGGGCAGATCAGAGCCTCAGTTTCCCTATCTGTGCATAGAATGGGGGCAATGCTACAGTTTGTTTCATTTCACAGTGTTATAAGGAGAACATGGAGTCTCTAAGAGCCTTTCTAGCAAGAAAAGTCCAAGAGGAGCTGACAGTTATGACAACCAAGGCTACTGGTGCTGCCTGTCTAGTTGGTGAGAGTGGGGAATTAAAGAACCGTGTCACCAGCGTTAAAGTATTAAACGAGGAGGCCGTTAGCCTGGGTGGCTCTGATGCCTTGGCAGCTGACCTAAGCTAACCCAAACCGAAGCCCGAGTCGGTGCCCTTAATGGCGGAAAATGAACCCTTAAGAATAGTGAATCGCAGAGAGCTAGCTTTCTGCCAGGAAAGCAACCACTTAAGCTATAGTCAATCAAATAAATTTCTTTGCTTTGCTTCTGCGTCTTCTCTATAAAAGCCTCTCCCCCAGGGCCTGTCAGTGAGGTGTTCCTAACCTTTCGATTCAAATCGATGTATGCTCAAACAAATATGCCTCAGTTTACCTTTTTTACCTCTAAGCACTTTGCACAGCACACCCCCATCGGCCTCCTCCAGCCCCTGTGGGGAGAGCAGGTGTCCGGGTGGAGACGGGGAGGGGGCGCCCCTGCAGGTGGCTCAGGGACGGAGACATGTTTTCAGTTCTGGGGGCACAAGTCCTTGGAAACCAGCCCTTGCCCTGGGGCAGCTGTCACTAGCAGCCTGGGGAGTGGGCCCTCACACCCCAGGACCCCTCCAGCATCATGAAGGGTGGGAGATGGGCAGGCCTCCCAAAATGAGTCAGGCCATTTCTCATCCCGGTGGGTCTGCGGGTCTGGCTGGGGAGCAGAATCCAAGTGTTGGAGGGTGCAGGCTTGTTGGCTCAGGGTAAACGGGGGGCCTGGCCACTGCGGAGGTACGAGGAGGGTGGACTCAGCACCATGCGGAGGCTCCGTGTGCTGAGAATGTGGGCACTGGGCACCAGGTGTGAGCAGTGGCTGGTAAGTACCCACCGTCTTTCGAAGAAGGTTGGTATTAGTCTTGGAGATGCAGCGGGTGGAGGGCCCAGTGTAGACACGCGAACCACACCCCTCAACACTGCATTTCCTTCTGTCCGTTCCGACCAAGCCATGGAAAGTCAGAGCGCCGGATAGTGGGCGGCCGGCCTCCCTTCACAGCCACGGCCCAGGTGGCCCGCGTGTGTGCACGCGCATGCGTGTGTGCATGTGTGTGTGTGTATGTGTGTATTTTAGGTGGCAGTGTTTCCCAGACTGGGTTTGGAACACATGGGACTGTTCCAAATTTAGAAAGCAAATGTGTGAAGGATGAAGGGGGCGCTGCCAGAAGGTGCGGGCTGGTGCATCTCGGTGCCTCTGCTGGAAATGAAGAAGAGTTCTAGTCGGAGCCCTCTGGCCGCCTGCCGTGCGGTCTTGGAGAGGCGTTTCCCTCTGGGGCTGCCACATCTCATCTGCTGTCATTACGGCCACTGCACAGTCTCCCCCAGGGCTGTGCTTGGGGTGAGGAGGGACCCCCATCTGCTTAGGGGTTGGAGGGAGTTGGAAGGCAACTGGGGAGACTGGGAGTCCCAGGCTTGTTCTTTCAGGAGCACAGAGTGAAGCAGCCTCGAGCTGCAGGCTCCCGCCCGCCTGCTGTCCACCCACGGTGCTCTAGAAAGTGTTTATTTGAAATAAGGATTCTGCAGCTCGTATCATTTGGAAATCTTCACATCCAGGGCTCGAACATTCGATGATTCTGCAGCAAGCCCTCCTTCTAGGGCACCAACCATGTTGGTTTGCCCAGGATGGAGGCTTCGGTACTGAAGCCGGGAAGGCAAGGCCAGTTGGCCATCCTATCATGTCCTCGCTGAAGCAGCTTTTGGGGAGGGAAAGACACACCATTTAGAAAGCCTCCCCGATGCCCATGTGCCAAGAAAAATGGGATCGGTAACCCAATCCAGTAGTAACACTGGATGGGAAGGGGAGGAAAGCTCATCCCATCTGTTTCTGCAAAAGAAGCTTTTATTTTAACTTGCAAAACACAGAGAGAAGGCAACTGGAGCCAGGGTTGGTGTGACTGATGGGAGCCGAGGGGAAGGGGGGACTCTTAAAAAGAGGAGAAGAATTTCACACTGAATCTCTTAATCTGTTTTACAAAGAGACTCATAAAACCTTAATATAGCCCTGGGACTGTCATATTTGTGGGCACGGTCATTCGCCAGCACCATATCTGCGGTGCTTGGACTGGGCCCCGGGAGCCTGCAGAAAGGCTAGGAGGGTTGGGGTGTGGCCGCAAGTGGCCGAGTGTCCCCTACATAGGGCAAGGGGCCACAGTGGGCCCCAGCACGCCGAGAAGGCCCAGCTCTATCCTAGCCTCAGGTGCCAGGTCTCTTCCTCTTGCCTAAGAGCTTGGTCCTGCACAGTCCGCCCTCGTTCCCAGGGAGGAAGGGGAGCCCAGGCCTGGGGAAACCCTCTCCTGGGTGAAGGCAGGCTCCCACGTTTATGGCAGTGTGTGATGCCACCAGCATGGGGTGCGGCGCTCGAGAATGGCTGGAGGTAGCTGAGAAGGAAGGGGAGCTGGCTGCGGGGGACAGGGAGGCTCCTGAGGCTTCCCGGTAAGGCGCCCCGGGTGGGTGGGGGGTTCCAGAGCATTTGGGAAGGCAGAAGGGAGGGCACTGGCCGAGGGGCGAGCGGCCTGGAGAGAGACCAGGGAGCCGGTGAGTGTGGTGGTGCCGGGAGAGCAGCAAGACGGGGGCCCCCAAAGTGATGAACTCCCCCCTAGTCCTGGCCTGGGGGAGAAGAAGAAAACCAAAGCAAAGCGTGTCATTCCAAAGAGCTTACGGTCTAGACTCCCTCCTGGGGGAGATGAGCTTAGGAACAGGTGCACGAGCAGCGCCGTCCGAGCCAGGGCAGGCCGGATAGTCAAGCAGACCTGGGGCAAGCCACGGCCACCGCCAGGCCTTCTGAATCTTGGTCTCCTCCCTTTCCTCTCCGCTTCTACCCCTGCCCCAGGAATCTGGGAACCAGCATGACTCTGTGTTAACATCGTGGCTTCTGAATTTTTGCCTCTCACATGCTTTGAAGAAGAAATTTCCAAACTGTGGTCTCTGTGGATAAATGAGGAAAGAACCAAGCGTTTCCTGCTCTAAGGCAAAATATGGAAAATTTAAAAAATGTAATGAGTTTTTCATAAAGCTGAGGGTATTCGACTTACAGGAATGCCCTCTGCACGGCGCGTCCTCCGTTCCCATCCTCGTTGCTGTTTGATGGGATTCCTGTAGTGGAAGTGTGGGGATAGGAGACGGCGCTTTGCTTGCTCTTGCTCTGCGTTGTTCTGTGTATTTGTTGCTTTTTCTCAAGCTGGCAACCCAATGTCAGCCCCTGATTCAACTCAAAATTGAAAGTAGTTTCAGATTCCTGAAATCCTGAAGGCTGAGGACTGCTGGTTAGGCCACCGACTCTCTCCCTGGAAGTTTGATGTGTGCGTATGTGTGCATGTGTGTATGTGTGTATTTTAGGTGGCAGTGTTTCCCAGACTGGGTTTGGAACACATGGGACTGTTCCAAATTTAGAAAGCAAATGTGTGAAGGATGAAGGGGGCGGAAGGGGGGCTGGAGGAGGCCGATGGGGGCATGCTGTGCAAAGTGCATAGCAGTAAAAAAGGTAAACTGAGGCATATTTGTTTGAGCCTCCCTCCATCAGGAGGAAGGAAGTGTCTGGACGGTGGGAGACCAGGACCTAAGTGATGGGGCACGCTGTGTCCGTGTAGAAGACAGGGCCCATGGAAGGCAAACGCCGCAGGTTCCCTCCTGCCTCTTTGCCTCTGTCCCTTGGGAGATGTGCGTTAGTTACTGTGGTTATGGACGGTGAGGACACATTGGGAAGGGTTTGGGTAATGCTATATGATTAGAACCTACACAGTCTTTCTGAAGGTTTGAAGCAGGTATGGGAGGGGAGAGAGTGGAGGGCGGGCTGTTATCACACTGCTTGTTCCCCGGCAGAGCCCCAAGGAGACCTCTTGCAGAGGGAATATGATAGCATCAATGTACAAAATCTATAGACGAGTCAGAAGAAATTGGAGAAAAAAAGGAAAAGCGGGTATAGGGGAAATGAGGTAGAAAATTGGAAGGTCACATTAGAAAGTCTTATGTGCAGAAGAAAGCCAGAAAGAGCACACGAAGAGCTCTTTGGCCTTAGCCGTGAGGAGAAAATTATTAAAGAAGGAATTCTGAAATTCATCTGTTAATGCGATGTCCTCAGCTGGGTGAAAGGTAAGCATGTTGAAGCCTAGACAGACCCCTGAGCCCTCCTGCACCCCACTCCCTGCTTCCAACGCTCCCCATCCCGCCAGACAGGCCTCCCGTGCTGTCCCACCTCAGGGAAGAGCACAGTCATGGGCTCGGAGCTGGGGCGGAGCTGGGGTGGAGGCAATGCCGGGCTTGCCACTTTGTTGTCTGTGACCATCTTCCCAAGTCCGGGGGACTGCTGGAGGTGGGGCAGGGCTGATGCCACACTTCCAGGCCCAGGGAGAGGCCTGACTTGATCACATGAGTGATGCCATTTGCTCCTGCCCCACTGTGTTCAGCAGAGAGCTGAGCCCACAAGCGGAGTGGAAGACAGAAAGGAACCGGCCTAGAACTTCTGCGGAGATTCAGTGGGAAGAAAAAACAAGGGGGAAAGGAATCTCAGGCAAAGTCAGATGAACCACAGGCCTCCGGGGGGAGGCTTGCTTGCACAAGGGAAGGAAAAGGTCAAACGAGCTGCCCACAATTCAGCAGAAGCCCCAGACGCAGTGGTCTGAAGAGCGGGGCTCAGGTGAGATCTATGATGTTTCCAGGAGGAGGTTCTGGAAAAACAGAAAAAGATGAAAGGCAAGTTGAGAGAACTGAGGAGGCAAGGGGAAGAGAAAAATGAAACCTCACAGGGATGGAATCTGTGTGCAAAGCAGCAAAATCCTGAAAACACGAGTTTGACGACATCGCACAGATCCAACCTGCGTGAGCAAAGATACAAACGTGATGGCGGAGAAGATGTGTGCAAGGGAAGCGAAGAGGAGCGAGCCTGTGCTTCCGGAGAGGGGAACAGAAGGAATGGGACAGAAAGGCTGTTCAAGGGAATTATGAGAAATAACCTTTCTAGAAAGGGAACTTCTTGAATCTTTAAGTTTTTTTTTTTAAGATTTTATTTATTTATTCATGAGAGACACAGAGAGAGAGAGAGGCAGAGACACAGGCAGATGGAGAAGCAGGCTCCCTGCAGGGAGCCCGATGCGGGACTCGATCCCAGAACCCTGGGATCACGCCCTGAGCCGAAGGCAGATGCGCAACCACTGAGCCACCCAGGTGCCCCTTGAATCTTTAATTTAACAAAGTACATGTGTCCCAGAAAAGGAAAAATGCAGAGAGTGATGAACGCGGGACATAAACACATTTCACTACTGGACACTGGGCTGGAGGTAAAGTCCCATGAAGAACAAAGGCAAACAAACCAAACAAGACAAAAATCCCCGCACAGCATTCCGGGGCCTATGGGTGGTGGCCAAGGTCTGCAGAGTGTGGAGGGAAGGGGGAATGGGCCCCTGCATCCTGGGATACAAGAGGCAGCGGTGGCAGATGGTTCCGAAAAGCCTTTTTATGACAGACCTCCGAGACCTCAAACCGCGGGTCTCAGAACCCAGGCACCCCCTAGACGGGCTGGTGGTGAGCACAGAGTCCATTCTGTTCTGGAATTAAGACTCTATAACTCTTGGAATGACGGCGTAGGACAGGACGTTGGTGTCGCCGAGCTGGCCCCCCGTGAATAATGATGCCAGCGACCAAACTGGCCGGGCGGAGAGTGACTCGCTTCCACGTCAGAAAGTCCAACTTGAACCCACAGTCGTCTCAAAATATAATAACCTCAAGTTCTTTTTTATTTTTATACTCTTTCCGTCTCTTCACTTTGAAGGGATCTTTCGGTTCTTTTTTATATTGCTTGCATTTTTTTTTAATGAGCATGATTTTTTTTTTTAATCAAAAAAAAAAGGTCATTATCCTTAAAACATTTCTTTTTGAGTTTTCTCTTTTCCATCTGGTTTGCTTCATTAAAACAAAATAATAATAATAAAAAAAAAAAACCAGAAGAAGAAAAAGAAGAAGAAAGAATTTCCATGCCTTTGAAAGGCAGCTATCCTAATCCAACATCCCCAGGGCAGGCAGGAGCTCCGAGCTGCAGGCCAAGCTTGGGAGTGGGGGACCGGGGGGTGGGGCGGGGGTCTCCCTGCTGAGTGGCGCCCGCTGAGAGGTTCTGTGAGCGAGCACCCAGCTCTTAGAGAAAGGGTCCGTGGCCCATGGGGGGCAGAGGGGTTGCCCTGTGCTCGGGCTGGGGCTTGCTTTGCAGGGAAGAACGCTGGCAGGCCTCCCCCAAAGCTGGAGGGGAAGCTCCCCTCTCCCCCCCATCTCCATCTGGGGTTTGGGGTCAGACTCTCCCAGAACAGCCATCCTGCTGCTTTGTCTGTCTCCAGTCTGTGCTCCTCCTGAGCTGGAGCTTGAGCAGAGAGAAAGGGGGTGTGCACACTGCAGGGGAGGCCCAGACAAGGGGGCGCCACGCTCATCCCTGGATTTGTGCACCGCACGGCCCCTCCTTTCAGGCTTTCTCAATCTCTGGGGACACAGAGGGGGTCTGACACTCTGAGGCCTCTTGGTGTCTCTGGCCCCTGTGAGGGGACCACCGGGAACACTGTCACAGAAGCCTTGGGGCCATAGGGGAGTTGTGGGGAGCTGGCTGTGTACCGGGCGCCACCCGAAGAGTGCGCACGATGGTGGCTCCAGGCTGGGAAGAGGGTCGCCTCTTGGAGGAAGGCCTCTGCGGGCCTCGGAGGATGACAGTGGAGTGGCTCACGTCGAGTGTCCTCCTGGCTTTTCTCTGGCAGAGGCTCCCCTGTCCTTAGATGCCTGTGACTTCTTGCCTCCAGGTCACACTGGTGGATCCAGGCAGGGACCAGCTTGGCCCAACCAGCTTGGCCCAATCAGAGTGAAAGGGCGCCAGGCTTCCTGGTTCAATCCCAGCTCCTTGACTGATGGGTTGGGTGAGCCAGCACCTGCTGTGTGCCTCTGTTTCTCGACATGAAACGGAGCCAAGTCCACCCACTGCACCGGGCTGTGGGAGGATCCGATGAAGAGCGTTTGGCACTGTGCTCAGTGCCCGGTCGGTGACGGCACAGATGTGCCCAGGAGATGGGGGGCATCCCGGGTCTCCTGGGGGCACAGCTGGTTCAGGCTCTGGTCCTTCCAAAAGGCTGACTTTTCTCTTGTTCTTGGAGTTCATAATCCAAGCTGTGTTTTTATGAAAAATTCTCCTTTTTGCTAGTGCTGTGGTGATGGTGGTGGTGGTGGTGATGTTCTGTTACTCGCAATGATGACCTGGGGGGTGAGGGGGACAGGGATGTGCAGATGTGGTGGGCCAGGGGATGCCTTCTAGGGCTTGATGGACACCAACCAAGCTAAGCAAGCTTGGGTCATGCGGCTCACCTGGAGCACAGAGCTTGGGAAGGGCCAGCTTCGGCCGGGCCCAGGCAGTGGGGGCTCTAAGTGGCAGCCAGGATGCTGAGGTGGGCTCAGGCACATCATAGGTACCCGGTAAGAATTAGCTTCCACCTCCCTGCCGCCTGACCCTAGTGAGCCCCTGCTCCCCCCCACCGCCCACCCCCACCCTCACCCCCATCAGCCTCTCCTGTAAGGGGCCGGTTGAACTAGAGATCTCCAAGCCCCCTTCCAGCCCCAGAAGCTGACTTCTCCGGCCCAAGTGATGCACTTGGGAAACGTAATAATACAGCTCATGCTCATGTAGGCACACTTCAGACCCCTGCACGGGCATCGCCCCGCAACCCTCAATCCTCGCTCTCTGAGGATAGATGGGGACGTCGAGGCCGGGGAGGTGCCACCTGCCCCACAGGGAGTGGCCGAGACATCTGGCTTCTCCAACTCCAGATCCCTCGTGTTTAATCAGTCTATTCTTCTGCTCCTGGGTGGCCTGGTTAAATGACGATTCTTTCCCCCCTTCTAACCCGTGAGTAACAAAACGCCCCAAAGGGAAGACCGAGGCAGTGCGCACAGAAAGGACAGTGGGCAGGGAGAGAGGGAATAAAGGCCTGTCAGAGAAGAGCTTTGCCAGAGCCATTTCCCCTTAATTGAGAAAGTGTTTGGAAAATACTCCCTTTCCTGCATAATGAGAGACCGTAGGAACCGGCTTATTTTAAGGTACCGGGGCTAATGCATATGCATGCGGACGGGGATGCGCAAGCCTGTGTTATGTCTGCCTTCTCATTTGTTTTCTCTGGATGTGTCTGCCTTCAATATACATAACAAAAATGCCTCCATTGTGGTCTGTTTCTCATTTAAAGAGAAGAGCAAAAAAGCCCGAGATTTAGAAACTTGCAGGAGAGAACCAAAAGCTCTGAACTCATCAGCTTCATTAAAAAAACCCAAACCAAATCAAACACGATAAAACAAGGCACCTGGTTTCCGAAAAAAGGGGTTTCGCCAGGGTCCCGGCAGGCAGGCTGGCTGCCTCTGGGTGCAGCCCTTCCTCCCCCGAGGGTGCTCATCCCAACTCGGCCGCAGAGCCTCCGTGGCCCCCAGCGCTCAAGTAGGTATTTGCTGTGTGGACAGAGGAGAAGGGAAGAGCTCTCCCTTTAGAGAGAATCCAATTATCTGACCTTTTGTATCAGAGACCCATCTGGAGAGTTTTAATCATTCCAGCAAGAATGGAAGATTCTGGGGGCTCTCGCTTGATCTCTGTGGCTGCATTTTAATCTCCACGATGATGTGGTTTTATTATCTCTCTAGGTAAATAAACAAGGACGCGCTCCCGGAGACGCTCCTTGCCAGGGCGTGTGGGCCGAGCGCCCTGTGTGCTTCCGAGGGGAGCTTGTGTCTCCAGCTGAGATGGGGGTCCAATTGTACTTTAAGGGGATCAAATCACATGCATGCCCCGGGTTCTCTGAGCTCTGCTACTATTGCTGACCTTGCTGGCTCCGATCCTAGGCTGGCAGCGTCCCCCACGGGCAAGTCACTGCATGCAGCGCCACTGTTGTCACCTCCGGCCCCTCCCCGGGCACCTGCACCCGGCTGAATTAGCAGGTGTCTTGGCAGCCCCGGGGTGAGCAGGGGATGGTGGCCATGGCCAGGAGAGGCTGGGATGGAGAGGACAGGTGTGGTGGGGAGGCGATGGGGACAGTGAGTGTTTTCAACCACGATCTGCTGTCTTTCCTTGGGTTTCCCGGTGCTGAGCCTGGCTTTAGGTCCACCCAGCCCCCAGCCCTCTACCTGGCCTCGTTTTCCCTCTGGCTCCTCTCAGCATTTCCCTCTAGGCCCTTCTCCTGGCTGGGGTAGAACCATCTATGACTCTGCTTCTGGAGGCCAAGCCTCACCTCACATCTCCTGACACGATGCTGTCCGGGAAGGTCCCTACGCACTGCAGTCTGTGCTTTGATATGGGAAATAGAGAAACAACAGCAGTGCCAGGTGCCCCCAGGGAGCACACAGGGAGGGTGTGATGCTGAACTGAGCTTTGAAGGGAAAATGAACAGGGTGTGAGGAGTTCTGAGCAGAAGAAACAGCGCATGGAAAGGCCTGGAAGCACACAGTCGTGCATTTGGGGATTCTAAGTGGTTAGACGGAGGGTGCCTGTCAAAGATAGGCACAGGTGAGGCCAGAGAGATTCGGGGGCCCAAAGACGTTGAAGTTCTCTTGATGTTTGACTCCAGGCCACAGGGTACAGTTGTGTGGGTTGTGCACTGCACCATTCCAGGAGCACCCCTAAACCTGTGCAGGGCGCACCCAGAATGACAAAACAGGGTGGCCCTGCTCTAATGAAGGGAACTGAGCTTGATCCCAGTGGCAATGGGAAGGTATCAAAGGGTCGTGAGACGTAGAGCACATGATTATAAACATGATCGTGGGGAGCAGGTTGGAGGAGGGACAGGAGGCAGGAGCAGCAGCTGGAGGTTACTTACGGGAATGCTCTGAGGCCTGCTGGGGAGAAAGGTGAGGGAGATGTGTTGTGCGGGGTGGGGGTGGGGTGGGGGTGGGGTGGGGGTGAGGTGGGGAGGGGCGCGTTTTGCAGGACTGCAGCCTCCGTGGGCTGAACACAGAAAATGCCCAAATTGTGAATACCTTCAATGAATAACAACAGCCTTGTGAAATTAGCTCCCATTTGTCATTGCTTCTGCCACAGGAACTTTCCAGGATTTTTCTCCTCCACGGTTTCAATGATGCTTGAAAAATTATTTTGCTTGTTGCAAATAATATGCACACTTGGAGGCATTTCCTTGTTTCACTATCTCTTCCAAGCTGATATTCAATACCTTTTCCCTCTTTTTTTTAGAGAGAGAGAGAGAGCGCACATGTGCACAATGTGCACTTGCAAGTGGGAGGGGCAGGGGCGGGGGTAGGGGGAGAGGGAGAGAGAGATCCCCAAGCAGACTCCCGGCTCAGTGTAGAGCATGATGCAGGGCTCATCCCACGACCCTGAGACCATGACTTGAGCCAGAAGCAAGAGTCAGACGCTTCACCAACTGCACCACCCAGGCACCCCAACACCTTTCCTCCTCTCTGACTTAAAGGACGCATTTGGTTCCTACAGCCCTCGTGCCGCCTGCCTTAGTTCTGGACAAGGAGAAAAGCTTGGATGCCAGAGCCGGAAAAGCAGCAGTGTGCCCAGCCCCGTGTGTGCGTGCCCCCCTCCCCAGTGAGTGCTTGCAGAGTTTGCTAGGGCCTGGCCCCACCCCACAGCTCAGCCTCTCATCCCCGACACTAAAAAGTTGCGATTCCCTCACCTCTTTTCTGTCTCCACAGCTGCCCCGAAACCCATCTGTCCTGTTTGGTTGTCTCCTGGCTGCTGTTCTCTGTATAGTAGAGAATCCGGAGTTGCTCGAGGTAGGGGTGAGGCAGAAGGAGGAAGGGCGGAGGGGAAGAGAGGCCCAGTGATGTGCGGAAGCTGAAAGCGTTTCTGGGGGGAGAAACAGCTCCGGTGGCCGTGTGGCCGGAGGCCCAGAAGGGGATTCGGACGGAGCCATCTGCACAGGCTGGTGTGAGCTGGCCGCTCTAACAGCAAAACCCGCACAAAGTTGTGTTTCACTTCTTGCTCTCAGGAAGGCCTGGGGGCTGGTCTCCTCCCTGTAGTCGCCCAGGGACCAGGGCCCCTGTGTCCCTCTCGGTCCTCATCCGCATTGGTCAGCGGGAAAGGAGGGGACCTGGAGGGAACATGTGTGGGGCTTTTACAGGTCAGTCTCTGCTTCAACCACTTCATTGAAGTGAGTTGTATGTGTCATGAAACTTGCGCATTTCCGATGTATAATTTAATGAATTTTAGTAACTTCAGGACATTTTCATCACCTACTCCCCCCTTAAGACCCTATGTGCCCACTTAGTGTTTCTGCTTCATGGGTAATTCCTTTTTTTTTTTTTTAATTTTATTTATTTACTCATGAAAGACACAGAGAGAGAGAGAGCCCGAGACACAGGCAGAGAGAGAAGCAGGCTCCATGAGGGGAGCCCGATGTGGGACTCGATCCCGGGTCTCTAGGATCAGGCCCTGAGCCAGAGGCAGACGCTCAACCACTGAACCATCCAGGCGTCCCTCCATGGGTAATTCCTAACTTGCTTTTCATCTCTACCAGTTTGTCTATTCTGAACATTCCTATGAATAAGACCATCCAATACATGGTCTCCTGTGTCTGGCTTCTTTCACTGAGCATAATGTTTTTGAGGTTCATCCTGACACAGCTTGGGTCAGTTGTTCCTTTTTTTTTGAAGACTTTATTTATTTATTTGAGAGAGAGACAGAAAGAGCACAGACAGGGGGAGCAGGAGAGGGAGAAGACTCCTCGCAGAGCAGGGAGCCTGTTCTGGGGCTCGATCCCAGGACCCTGGTATCATGACCTGAGCGTATCATGACCTGAGCCAAAGGGAAACTTAACCACTTGAGCCTCCTAGGCACCTCAATTTGTTCCTTTTTAATGCATAGGTGGTGACACGGTCCCTCCTGCTCCCATCGGCTAGAAGCCAGGTCACATGGCCAAACCCAACCTCAAGAGGAGTCAGGAAAGGTAGTCCATGTGCCCAGCGAAGGCAGCCTATTGTGAACAGGCACCGGACACTCCCTTGATGCCTCTGTTACGCATACAGGTGCCACACAGAAGTGGTGTATGTGTGTGTGTGTGTGTGTGTGTAGAAACCACAAAGGCCAGGTCTCAGCTGGCTCCACGAGCAGCACGGGGCATGCATCGAGGAGGTGGGTGGGGGCACAAGCCATACCTCAAGGGCCAGAGCTGCTCTTGGGGACGTGAACATGACTCGTCCCCTGCTCTGCTGGAACTGCAGACCTCCATGGGCCCTGGAGAAGGGTCCGTGCAGACCGTACCCACCCCTCCGAGGCAGGGAGACACGTGGCTCACAATTCATGGAATCCCTTCCAATGCACTTGAAAGAGTTCTTGAGGGGGACCTTCTGGTGGGGCTGGTTCTAGAGACACCTGTTTTGTGCTTTCAGATTTCCACATCAGCAGTTTTTTGTTGCCTCTGTTTAGCTGCTGATGCATATACATCAGCCCAGCTCAGAGTCTGGAGGCATAATCTTAGAGGAAAATAGGAACTCTGCTTACACTCGGAATAGTCATCAAGGGGGAAAATGACTTTCAGAAGAAGTGTGGTCTTTGTAGGGGAGGGAGAGAAATTGCCCCCCTGGGTCCTCTCTGAAGTCGGTGCTGCTGCCAGAAGCTCGCGGGGGAAGCTACTGGAAGTGCAGCCTGGGAGTTATTTCAGGACACATCTTACCCTGGCTCTCCTTGATTCTCAGCAGTGTTTTTCACTTAATATTAATCATTTGGCCAGAACAGCGAGGCTAATTCCTTTGTGGACCCTGGGAGCTCTCCAGGCCAGAGCATTCCATCACCTTCCATAATAGGCCCAGCTGCCCACGCCGACCTGCGGGTGGCCGGCTTCTCGGGCCACTGAGGCCCCGCACCTGCTCTGCGGAGCTCACACTCCGGCTTCGGGTGCCTGAGAACCGCCAGGCATCTTCGTGACAAAGAAGTATTGCCGTTTCTTCCCTTCAGAGGCGGGATGTTGGAAATGCGGCGGAGACTCTGTCTGTTTTCCAGAGGGCAAGGGCGTGGGGGTTAGAGAAAATTCTGCAAATAACTCTGAGCAGTCATCTGCAGATTTGCTCTGCTGCATCCAGAAATTCTCGTCCAGCCACAGAGCAACCGTCTGAGGAGGGTCGAGAGGGTGGGAGAGTGCTGGAGCGTTTTGCCGAAACTTCCTAGTCATTTCTTAGGAAAGCAGCTCTGTGGTCCAATTCCTGCAAAATGGCAAGGGTTTGTCGAGGGTCGAGGGTTTGGATTTCATACACTGGCTCAGTCCCCTTATTTTAAAGACCCGGAGAACAGAAGTGAGTGAGCCGGTGTCGGAGCTGGAAGTAAAACACTACAGATCTTGGTTCGTGCGTTCAGAGCCAGTGTCAGACCTGTTTCCGCCACACACGGAGGAGCAGTTCGGGAGCCAGGATTCAGGTAGACTCTGCTCTGTACCAGAGACTATTTTCAGCAGGTTTCCTGTGTTCCCAGGTAATCCCCCCAACCCACTAGTTGCACACGATTGTTATTCTCCTTATATGGACCGAGGAAACTGAATTGGGTACCTCCCTGGAGGTCATGCAGCAGGTAGGAAAGAGTCGGGATTTGAGCCCAGGTCCACCTCATGCCCAAACTTTGGTTCTTTGCACCACATCGTGGATGAAGGGTTCTTGACATTCCAACCTTGCAGGACTCACATATCCTGTGCCAAGCTGTGAAGTGTTGCGAGATGGCCCCAGGTGGAAGCAGCAGCAGGTGACCAGGACAATGGGCTTCTTTTTAATTTTTTTTAATTTTTTTTGGGGGGGGGCTTCTTTTTTAATTTTTATTTTTAAAGATTTATTTATTTGAGAGAGAGAGAGAGAGGGAGAGAGAGGGAGAGAGAGAGAACATGTATGAGCAGAGGGAAGGGCAGGGGCAGAAGGAGAGAGAAAGTCCTCAAGCAGACTCCCTGCTGAACATGGGGAGACCGACGTGGGGCTTGATCCTAGGACCCGAGATCATGACCTGAGCTGGAATCAAGAGTCAAATGCTTAACCGACTGAGCCACGCAGGCATCCCATGATAGGCATTCCACAATGGGCTTCTTTAATTAGAATTTCACAAAGGAAATTCTGCCCTAGCTCCAGCTCTGGAGTCAGAAATACCTTCTCAGAGTCACCGAGGGCACAGACTCTTCTCTTCCATGGGGCAGCAGGGGCTCTGTCTCCCCTTCCCTCCAGCACCAAGGCAGTTGGTGCTTGCCTGTGTAGATGGCGTAACCACTCTCAACAGTCCCACCATGGCCTTGGCCCTGGACCTCCACTCACTGGGGCTGTCAGCAATGTCTCGGCAACCTGGCTTCAGTCCATTGGCACACGCATGCCCCAGCCATACAGCCAGCGGTGACGTTTTTATGATCCTGCTTGTTATTTTTCTCTGTACTTTGTGGGCCTGAAATACAGCCCAAGAGAGCGTCTGGCCTTCCTTGCAGCCTGCTGGCCTTCTGAAGATTTGCCTCTTGCTGATCATTCTAAGGTTGTGCTTGAGTCCGCAGAGATCCCTGGGGTGTCACATCCTGATATTATTGTTGTTGTTGTTGTTGTCATCATTTGTGGCCATACACTGCTCCACTTTCCAGGAACTCGTACATTCACATCTTTACTGTTCAAAAGATCCTTTAGTAAATGTTAAAATCATGAGTCTCAGAAAAATGTGAAGTGAATACAGGCAAGTTTAACTCATCACTTAATGAGGAAACCACTAGTATGTTACAAAGAGTTCAAAGATAAATTCAGAGAATCCACGAATATAGAAGTAATCGGGAATACTGAAGTGAATGTAGAAAGAGGTACAAAACTGACCAAAGGCCACAGGGCAACAGTCAATTGCATTCTTACAGATAAAACTCATTTGCTCTTCTAGGGACAAGAACCATTTGTATTGTTCTAAGTTCTCTGTAACTTGCAGAGTAGTCAGTTGGCTCAGACAATGAGAGGTACAGACCCCTAGAAAATCAGATGACTTTGGTGGGGTGCACTAATCACCTTTCTATTTCAAATTCTTGCAAATTTCCCCAACACCCTCATAAAGGTCCATGCACATGTGGGCTTGTGAGCCGTCATACCTGCTGCTTCTAGGTTTGTATTGGGTTCCCTCATCCTTATCTCAGATGATGCTCAGAGAGGGGAAGTGGCTTGCTCAAGATAAGGGCTCTTTCCCCCAAGCACCCCAAAGGCAGAGGAGGGTGAAGGTCATCTAGGGTCCAGCCTGCTGCAGGCGCAAGGGCCTTCATTATAGCTCTTGCAAATTTTATGTTTTAGCCCCTCATTTATCCACATTGGGTGAAACATTAAGATGATGTTTTAAAATTAATCAGTTATGAGTTGAAATGTGTCCACCAGAAAGACAGGTTGAGGTCCTGACCCCTACAGATGTAGGGGAAGGACACTAGGGTTCCAAGCCAATGGCCAAGAAAGAATTCTTGAGATGTCTTTGGTGCAAAAAGGTGGATTTTTTTTTTTCAAAAAGGTGGATTTATTAAAGCATGGGGACGGGACCTATGAGCAGAAAGAGCTGCCCTGGGGTCATGAAGAGTGGAGTTGAGAGAGCATTAAGGATAGTACAAGTCTCAAAGGAGTTGGGAAGCAAGGTTTCCAGGATGTGAGGGGGCCAGCTATTGTTGGGAAAAAGCTCTTTATTACTGTTTAATAAAACCTTTATCATGAGACCCTTCAGATATATATTGGTGAGTCATATGCTTGGGGGATGATCGTCAACATCTATCTCGGGGGGTAGAGATAAAGGAAGTTTCCAAAGGAATTTTGACATGTTAAAGTAGACTTACAGGATCCTGGGAGTCAGACTAAGATTGCCTTTTGCTCCTAGCAAAGTATTAACATTGAGGCAGCTGAGTTCCGGGTAGACGGTCACTCTGCTTGTTTTAAGGGCTTATCAGTGGGTTATAGGTAGTGAGGAAATGTAATTTTTCTTTTTAAAGATTTTATTTATTCATGTGAGACAGAAAGAGAGAGAGAGACACAGAGAGAGAGAGAGACAGAGAGAGAGAGAGAGAGAGAGAGAGACGGCACAAGCAGGTGGAGCAGTGGGAGGCAGAGGGAGAGGGAGAAGCAGACTCGCCGCTGAGCAGGGAGCCCGATGTGGGGCTCGATCCCAGGACCCTGAGATCATGACCTGAGCTGAAGGCAGATATTTAGCTGACTGAGCCACCCAGGTGCCCAAAATTTAATTTTTCTTTTTACTTTTGTTTCCCATATCACTACTACCTCAAAACGTGACATAATTTGAAATAGGGTTGTTGCAGATATCAATTATGATGAGGTCACACTGGAGTCCGGTGGGGCCTTATAAATCCAATATGACTGGTGTCCTTAGAAGAAGAAGGGAAGAGACTCTGCATTGCAGACATGAGGGGGGAACACCATGTGACAGTGGAGGCCGAGACCAGAGGGCTCCCGCTGCCAGCCAAGGGACACCAGTAATTGCTGGCGGCCACCCGAGGCTGCAGCAGGATGCTCCCGAAGAGCCTTTGCGGGGAGCCAGGCCTGCCGACACCCCCATGCTGGACTTCTAGCCTCTGGATCTGCGACCCAATGCCTGTCTGTTGTTTAAGTACCTCAGTCTGAGGTACTTTGTTACGGGAGCCCCAGGAAAGAGACACCCACCATGGAGACGATAGATGCTTCAGGGAGAAGCACAGGCTCCTCTGTCCTGTCTTCCAGATCCACTGCGCACTCGTGTTGTGGAGACACATGCGCTGCTGCTTCCTACCCCACCTCTAAAATCCGGTGTCAGCTTTAAACGCTGGAAGAAGAGAGAGAAAAGCTAGTGACGCACACATGCTTCTTAGGTAGCAGTGGAGGGACCCCCGAGGACTTGGAAACGAGGAAAGGCCCATGTGAACAGCGGCCCCGTAGCCTTGGGATCAGAGACGCGTGCCCCTGCTGCAGAGGGACCTCCTGGCTTGGAAACTCCTTCATGGGGCTGGTTCCAGGGAATCTCCGAGAACGTCAGGGCGGGTCTGAGCAGAGGCCCCGAAGCAAGGGTAGGTGGCCCTCCCAGGGAAGGAGGAGGACCCGGCGGCGCCTGTGGGTCCCCCGGCCCCGTCGGTGGGGGCCGTGTTTTCAGGGTGAGCTGGGCCCGAGGGACTTTGTAGCCGAGGCAGCAGCAGGGTGATGTGCCCAGCAGCTGTGCCCGGGAGGGGAGGGCGCCAGCCCCCCTTCAGCTCCCCGGTCTCCCAGTGGTTCTGGGGGAGGGCAGGCCCCGCCATCCCTGGCCCTGGTGCACACTCGTGTGGCCCCAGGGTGGGGGCAGGAGTCCTCAGGGCCCACCCGTGCGTGGGCTTCCGCGCTGACTTTTATCTCGAGTCTGCCCTTTCGGGGCTGATGAAAGTCACATTCAGATGGCCTCTCCGTAGGTGCGGCGTTTACACCACCCCAGATGCGGCTCCTCGTGCTCTACACCAGGCACCAGGCCCAGCCCTGCACATGCATGGCCTGCTTTTTATCCCAACAATCTTGTGTATCAGGGGCGATGCCTCGCTCTTCCCCCATTTGGAGTGGAGCAGTTGAGGCTGCGACAGATCGGTAGCTTGCACGAGGCCGCACGCAAGTCCGTGGCCGAGGCAGGATTGGAATCCGGGTCTGACTCCCACTTGGGCCCCTTCTGCCGTGCCTCAGCAGGAGCTGCCATGTAGCCCAGCAGGTGCAAGCCCGCCGAAGCGCCAACAGGGGAGATGCCCTGGGCCCGCCTGCCCTCCAGCCCCAGGGCCCTGCCCCCGCGGCTGTGTGGCCTCCGCGTGGATGCATGCATCCCGTTGCCAACCTTCCTGGAGGCCGACCCAGGGCGAAAGCATCGCCGTGGTAGCCCTCGTTCAGGGGGCAGCATACGGCTCCTGGAAAATGTGACACCCTGGTGCCCGGCGCTTAGTGCTCCGTGGGGCTGCAGGACGGGCTTAAGCGGCTCGGCTCACGGCTGGCTCAGGGGACAGGTTCTCAGCCTTATGTCCCTCCTGTAGTGTCCAGGCTACCAGGAGACACCACGTGTTTGCTCCTAGAGAAGGACAAGGGAGTCGGGGGTGTCGTCAGCATTGGCTCCGGGCCGTCTGACGAGCTGGGTTGGCAGGGCTGGTGCTCTGCTTTGGCTGTGGAGACACCTGGGCTGCGTCCCACCTGTGTCTCCCCCAATGAAGGGCACCTGGGCTGCATCCCGCCTGTGTACCCCAATGAGGAACACCTGGGCTGCGTCCTGCCTGCGTCACCTCAATGAGGAACACCTGGGCTGCATCCCACCTGCATCCCCCCAATGAGGGGCACCTGGGCTGCATCCCACCTGTGTCCCCCAATGAGGGACACCTGGGCTGCGTCCAAGCCGCGTCCCCCAATGAGGGACACCTGGGCTGCGTCCCACCTGCGTCCCCCAATGAGGAACACTTGGGCTGCGTCCCACCTGCGTCCCAGTTAAGGGGTGCCTCCCATTGTCCTGCCTGTTCCATGTTGAAACCCGCCACTACCCCCTCCATTCCCATTGGCCCTCAGTAGACAGAAGAGAGGGGTGCCATCGGTCACTTGAAAGATGGCCTTGACAGACGTTGCTGGTCCGTCAGCCAGCGGCAATTCCCCTTTCTTGCTTCCTGAAAGGGTCTGTCATGATAACTGCTTTCCCTTTTGCCAGATGCACATTCTCCCAGACTCCCTTGCAGCCCAGGTGGCCACGAGACAGAGTGCTGGCCACTGAGATACTTGGGGAGGTCTCCTGGGAGGCTTCTGAGGCATTGTTCCCTTCCTGGTAAAAGGAACAGACAGACCCTGGAAAGGAGCCCCTTTCTGCCACCTGCCAGTGTCTGGGGTCACTCATGTGAGGACCTGCCATTTGTAGCCATCGTGGGCTCAGGAGAATCGCAGACACTGACCAAGCAGGTTGACATGATCACTGCCTGCAACCTGCCCTGCATCTTTCAGGGCCTCATGCTTTGTGACATAATGAGGTACTTTTTATTGTCTGAGCCCTTGTTACTGAAAGTGTGATCCCAGCTCAGCAGGAACACCCAGGAACGTGTTAGAAATAGAGACGCTCAGGCCCGGCCCAGCCTCCTGAATCAGAATAGACATTTAAAAAAGATCTTTAAGGGATGTGTGTGTACCTGAAGAGTGTGAGAAACACTGACCTCAGGGTAGGGGGTGGGGTGGATATAAACCTCTTGCAAGTACTGAGATTTTTCTGGAGATTAATTTTCTTGGTGGTATTTTTGTGTTTACACCTCTTCAAGCTAGGAACAATGAAATCTTAATTCTATGAAAAGGAAGGCGAGGCAGCCCCACCCCCTCGGAACCTCCTCCCCATCCAGTTGCAGAAATGCAAGGGGTGGACGGGCTTACAGGTCATGATTGATGGCTGTGGGCAAAGGGCACCTTTGAACTTGGCTCCTGGCTCTTCCAGTTCGATCTCCCCTCATCTTTTCTGAAGTCTGAGCTTTACGTTTAGAAAGATTAAAACCTGCATGTTCAAAAACAGAGCTCTGAGATGTGAAAAGTATTGCCCGAGGCTATTTCTTTTAAAAACCTTGTTTCCCTTCTCAGACATGCAGCCAGGATGCTTGGAGGAAAAAACTCAGTGTGAATTTTAGCTTCAAGAAACTGTCAGGAGACTTTGTGGAAAAGTGGAGTTCTTTCTTGAGGACACATATGTGGTTCCTGGAAGTACACGAAGAGCTCAGCTCAGCTCCCGTGGGGTTTCCCTTCGCAATACCAGGATTTTCATGTTTGGTTTTGCCCTTGTAACAGGGCTCCACGCTGGAGAAGCACCCTGGCTTCCAGAAGGTGGGATGGAGCGAACTCAGAGCTGCAGAACATCAGAGATGATGCTTGGTACCAGAGCGAGAGTCGAGGCACCTCGGCTTCCGGTTCAGCGCCTTCTCCCCGAAACTCCCCACTCTGAGGCCATGGGGGTACCAGGGCTTTCCAGAGTGTGGAGCCGGTCCGGAACCCAAGGCCATGTTAGCACCACCGCCACTCCCCACCCATGCCTGAGTTACCAGGAGAGGCACTGCGGGCCACCTGGACTCCCTCAGAGTTTGCCAGGGAGGCCAAGGCCCGGAGAGGGGGCATTGCTGGTGCTTCCAGTTTGGAAGAGATCCCACTTTGCTCCCTCTCGCTGCCCTTGACCTCTCAGAGCGTCCATTCCCTCCTGGTTGAGATGACAAAAGATGTGAGATTCACACCCTTCCCCACCCACTTTCCAGGGAACAGCCTTGGCTCGTGGCACTTGCTGCCTGGTGGATGAGGGGAAGGGGTCAGACGCTGCAGAAGAAGCCAAGGGGAAGGGAGCTGATGAGTGGCCACCAAGGAAGAGAGAAGATCAGGTCCGGGCGAGAACCGGGGGGGTGGGGGGGAGTATGGGAGGAAGGGGAAGGGAATTGCCACTGTGCGTGAGATTTGAGGAGAGAACATTTTGTTTTATTTTATTTTTTAAAGAATTATGTATTTATTCATGAGAGACAGAGAGAATGAGAGAGAGAGAGAGAGAGAGAGAGAGAGAAGCAGAGACATAGGCAGAGGGAGAAGCAGGCTCTTCTCAGGAGCCCAATGTGGGACTCGATCCCAGATCCCAGAATCACGACCTGAGCCGAAGGCAGATGCTCAACCATTGAGCCACCCAGGTGGCCAGGAGAGAACATTTTAAAGAGATCTTGAGTGTCCTGTGATTTAATTCTCCCTCAAGGCAAGACGTTCAGACAAGATCTTCATTCTTTTTCATGGCTTATTGGAGGTGTATTTCCATTTTGCTTGGGTGCGGGTTGGTGGTGATGAAATGGGGCTCACAGTGGCCTCATTTTACTTGGAAGATGTAAAATTGTGCCTGTGTGCCTGTTGCCCAGAAACAGAACCCCTGCACCAGCCTGAAGCTCCCATACTTCGGGAAGCTGGTGTGCAGCCAAGAAGCACCATAGACACTTCTAGAATCTTCTGAATAATCATCAGTTTCTGACCCATCTGCTCCTGTAGTTACTGATGGATCTTCAGATGGCAGTAAGGCATAAGGGTTCAGACCATATGCTCTGGAGTCAGGCAAATATGGCTCCAAGTTCTGGACTGCTCCTCTCTGCCTGGTGACTTTGGAAAGTTGATTTACTGCCTTGGAACCTGAGTTTCCTCATCTGTAAAATGGGGATGATAAAGCTGACCTCACAGGGTTGTTTTGGGGATTAAATTAAATAATAGATATAAAGAACAGTGCCTAATCCCTGGTAAAACATTCAGCAGTCATTGATGGCAATGATGATGATGATGGTGTTGATGGCGATGGTGATGATAGTGATCACAGGAGTGATGATGACGATGGTGATGGTGATGATGGTGATGGATGCTGGTGATGATGATGATAATGATGATTGTAATAGTGGTGATAATGATGGTGATGGATGCTGGTGATGATGATGATAATGATGATTATAATAGTGGTGATGATGATGGTGATGGTGGTGGTGATGATGATGATGATGATAATCATGATGCTTGTTTCTCTGGCCAGATCTTTGCTCAGAGTCCCTCCCTGACTCTCTTGCTCACCTTGGCCCTTTTTCTTCCCAACTGCCTTGGGTGGTTCCAGGCCTGAACCACCACCGCCTACGCCAGCTTGAAAGTATCTGGCATCTAACTTACCAGCCACAGTGGGGAGTTAGATGCGGGAAGTGAATGGGGAGGAGCAGTTAGGCCATGAGGTGGGGTCTCCCTGCCAGAGGTAATAAAGCCACCATGGGCTCTCTCCTCAGTTTCTGGGCCTTTCTGTCCAAGGCAGAGTTGCACTAGCAGCCTCATCCCATCAGAGTTGAGGCTTTGAGTGACAGATGCTGTTGGGCCCTGAGCTCTCCGTGCTGAGCTGGAATGGGCAGGTGCCACCTGGTGCCTGAAGCCCAGACCGATAGTTCCCTCCTGGAAGGGCTTTCTTGGGCGTAGACCCTCACTTTCCTCTTCCCAACCAGAGGCCTGCTGCCTCCACTTAAGGCCCCCTGGCAACTGGAAATGGCACCAGTTCAAGTCTTTATTCATTTAGAGTACAGCCCTCCCTGAGACAAGCCATGCTCTAAGCCAGGCATGTCAGACCCTGTGAGTTCTGGCCGCTGCGTTAGTTCCTGCTCTGTGCAACAGCATTAATAGCTCACGATTGACAGGACTGAGCATGTTCTGTGCATTAGGCTTGGGGACAGGCTGCTTACCCCATTCTCTCCTGCTGTGCATGCCTCTCCATTTAGAGAGAGATACAGAGGATGTGAAGCTAAGCAACTTGCTAATAGATTCTGGAGCCTGGGCAGAGATGGGAAAACACCTACAGAATGGAACAACCGAGAACTTTCTAGCTGGATTGTGCCTGCCTTACAGCTTTGCCTCAGGAAGGCTTCAGCTGCTGCTGCTGCCAAGTTTCAGGTCCTGAGGGGCTGCCCTCGCGGAGCCTGACAGAATGTGAAGGCTGAGGGCACTGGAGTCAAAGGGAACGTGAAGCAAAGCCCCTCTGACATGTAGCCGACAGGATGCTCGTTGCCATCCTTGTGCATGGAGTTAGATTTAAGCAGTAGACGGTGCAGGGCAAATCCAGGCACAGGGAAGGGAGAAAGGGCCCTGCGATCTTCTCCTCTTGTGGGTGCAAGCGGCCTTGGAGGAGAGGCCCCACGTGCTATGTTGCTAGGACGCACCTCCACAGGAGAAGGATGAGCTATGCCCACGTTTTACTTTCTATAAGACAGCCTCAAGTAGAAACCAGGCCCAACTAGAAACCAGACCTGCTCTGGGCATGGGATTCATAGGATCTCTTCTTCCCCTTGGGGTTTGTAGTGGGTTGAGTAGTGATCCTCCCATCTGGAACCTACAAATGTGACTTTATTTGCAAATAGGGTTTTTGCACGTGTAATCAAGTCAAGATGACGTCAAGCTAGATTGGTGGGGGGGGGACCCTGAATCCAGTATGACTAGTGTTCTATGAGGGGGAGATATTTTTTTAAGATTTTATTTATTTATTCATGAGAGAGAGAGAGAAGCAGAGAGATACAGGCAGAGAGAGAAGCAGGCTCCATGCAGGGAACCCGATGTGGGACTCCATCCCGGGTCTCCAGGATCATGCCCTGGGTCGAAGGTAGACATTCAACCACTGAGCCACCCAGGCGTCCCGAGGGGGAGATGTTGGATCAGGGTCACAGACATGTAGGGGAGAAGGCTCAGCAAAGGCAGAGGCAGAGACCAGAATGATTCATCTACAAGCCAAGGGACGCCAAGGACGGCCAGCCGCCACCAGAAGCTGGAAGAGGCAAAGAAAGCTCCTCCTCTAGAGCCTCTAGGGCAAGCATGGCCCAGCTGACACTGTGACTTTGGACTTGAGGCCTCCGGAACCATGGCAGAGTACATTTCTCTTGTTTTAAGCCACCACTCTGCGGTACTAGGACACCGACCCAGTGCTGTGGCCTTATGTCCTACAGGGACAGGGGGTCACGGCTGCGTGTCTGGCAGCTGGTTTCTTCCTTCTCCTTTGCTAACCCGCCTTACATTTGCTCAGTATATTATCCCTGGCCTCTGCTCCAACGTGAGTAAAATGAAGGTGACTAGCCCTGACCCCAGAACAGCCCCAGGTCCC
The DNA here is from genome assembly GCF_048164855.1 of Canis lupus baileyi. Taxonomy (NCBI): domain Eukaryota; kingdom Metazoa; phylum Chordata; class Mammalia; order Carnivora; family Canidae; genus Canis; species Canis lupus. Next base: position 7,839,424 of record NC_132866.1, read on the forward strand.
CCCAAACCAGGCCTGGTCACGTCGCCCAGTGTCCCGGCCTGTGCCTGGTTTTAAGCAACAAGACATGAGAGGAGTTGATGAGGGGAGGGGTGGCTGCTGGGAAGAAAGATATCCTTTCTCTCCAGAAGGAGCCTCCAGGGAAGAAGATGGCCCCTTCTTCCTGTGAGCCTTGCATCTCGTCGGCCTGCCTGGGGGAGGGGAAGGGAGGGGGCAGGCACAGGCCGCTCTGGGGCTCCGTTTTGTGAGATAACGAATTATGATTATTTAAGCCAATTTGAGTTGGGGGTTTCTGTTTTGCAGCCCAAGGCATCCTCACTGATGCCCCGGCCTGGATGCAGAGGAGGGCAGGTGAGAGCAGACCCTGTGGCCAAGGAGGAGAGAACAGAAATAGTTGTTGGGCCAGCTGCCTGCACAGCTGCTGCCCAGATTTTGCTGTGTCTCCTTGAAGTACAAATATGGTGATATCACTTTTTGGCTTTCTTCTTGATCCTGCTAACAACTCGTTCATGTTGAATTACCCCTCCCCTCGCAGGATCAGAACACCTGGGATTTATTTAATCCAAAGGCAACCATTCCAGGGTCAATGCTAGACGAGGGGACCTGGACATTAGGTGGCCAGTGCCGGACAGCTGCCACATGCTGCCATGGGGTGTTGCCATTGGGCACTGGCCCTTCTTGTCCACTCTTGTGACATCCTCGCTGTCCACTCTCTGCCTAGGGACATGTGGGACCCCGTGCTTGGTTCTAAGGCCAGATGCAAGGTGACCCCTGGTTTACACCTCCCTGGTCGGCTATCATCCCTAGTGCAATCACTGTACCGGGGTGGTTTGGTCTTAAGATCTTCTTGTCTCTGCCATGGGTCCCAGCTCCAGGGTCCTGGACACACTGTATTTCAGGGTTGTGCTCTGGGTGTCCTGTTGTTATAGCTCACAGTGCTTTATAGAACTAACCCTCCCATGCCGGCCCGGTACTTTGTGCGCCCCCCGCCCAGCCCTGTCCCTCCCGTGCATTCCTTCCAGGAGCCCTTGATGTGTTTCATACCCATTGTACTAGGAAGCATCTTCATTGACACCAGTTCTTTTAGGTTCATGTCAATGAACCAGAACCAATTCCAAGATGGGGGGGGGGGTCCCTCCTACCACACCAAGCCATTCTCAGACACCAGCAGGGCATCCACAAATTCAACTCAGTTTTGACACTGTCCACCTGGAGGTAGCATCAGACTACCACCTGGAGGTAGCATAAGACTAAGGGCTCAGTCCTATAAGGCTGCCTCTGCCCCCCTTCAGATACCAGGTGCAAGCACCAGGCTGTTACCTGTACTCCTAACCCACCAGTACAGATCGGAGGTTCCCATGACCTCCTCCTTACATTAGGTTAATTTGCTAGAACAGCATGTGAAACTCAGAGAAACAGTTAGGCTTAACAGTCTATTATAGGCTAAAATAAGGGGGTGGCTCGGTTGGTTGAACATCTGCCTTTGGCTCGGGTCATGATGTCAGGGTCCTGGGATCGAGCCCCACATCAGGCCCCCTACTCAAGGGGGAAGTCTGTTTCTCCCTCTCCCTCTGCCCCATCCCCTGCTTGTGCTCTCTCTTTCTCAAATAAGTAACTAAATAGTCTTTTAAAAATAAAGGATATAATAAGGGATATGAATCCATGGCTAGGTAAAGAAATCCATAGGGTGAGGTCCTGAACACAGGAAATTCTCGCCTCATGGGGTTCTGGGCCTGGCTTGCTGGCATGTGGAAGCGTTCCAGTTCCCCAAGCAGGGAAGCTCTCTAAAGAAAAAGGGCCAAAACCTGCCCTCTTGGGTTTTGATGGAGGCTTTATGTAGTCATGATTGGCTAAGCCATGGGCTATTGGCTGATTCAACCTCCAGCCACTCTCCCCCCTCCCGTCCCCTGGGGTGGGGGGCACTGATCATTCCGACCCTCGAATCACATGGTTGGCCCTCCTTCAACCAGCCCCACCCTTGGGTAGGGTCCAACAATTGCCTTCATTGATAATAAGTCACTGATTTCCCCTTTCTGCCTCGGAAGCATTTTCGGGAACTGTGCGTGAGGACCAAATGTAGCTGAGAAACATGTATTAGGTCATTTGAATCACTCTGTCTTGGCGTCTTAGTTTAGCCCCACATTTCCTGCACCTGGAGCTCTGGGTACAGGCATCAGAGTTCTGAACCCTTCTGCCCCAGAGGCTTTTGTGTTCCTTGCAGATTGGTCCTCTGTATACCCAGAGCCTTGCATTCAAAGAGGAGAAGCAAATCGAAGCAGACACTGTCTTAGCACTGTTGGGAATGAGATCGTGAGGAGCAGAGTTGGGTTGGGCAGTACCCAGGAGGATGGAGTCTGTGCAAAACCACATATTGAGTTGGCCACTGTGAAAGGCAGCTGGTTGCCCCATCTGCAGACTTTCTGAGCATCCTGTGGAATGCGTCTTAGAACTGTCCCACCCAGCAAAGTGGGAAATATTGGCTAGCTCTTGACCCCATTGGTCAAGGGTGTCCCATGGGGTATTAATGAGCAAGTTGAGGGTGAGGGCTTTCAGGTTAGCTTAAAGCCTGCTCAGAACTGGCTGTTGCCGCAAAGGTGGAGTGAACAGTAGGCGGAGAGCCCTCTCGCTGGGGGGCCCAAGGGCAGTGGGATCCTGCCTCCCACTACAAGACAACGTGTGGCCTCTTGACCTTGCACTTGCATAAGCAAGAAGCGGATCTGGACAGAGCCCTGGACAAAGCCGCTTGGCTTCACTGTGTCCACCATCTGTGCCTGAAGAGGTCGCTGACACGGTCCTCCTGCAGCTCCACCTGCACCTTCCTAAGACTTAGATCTATTAATTTAATCGAATACCTTGTCGCCTCATTTTTTTTTTAATAAAACAAAACACCTCAGACTTCTCTTCTGTATACAGTCCTGAATCCTGATTTTTCAACTTAATATTGCCACAGAAGTATTTCTTACATTATGTCAAACTCTTGTGATTTCCTCATCAGTGGCCGCCTGATGTTTCCTGTGTGGCACATAGTTTGGGAACGGCGGTGCTACTCCAAACACCCGTGGGGTAGGCGTCCTTCTGCTGACGTTCTCTTCTCTCCCATATAATTGGTGGACTATGACCGTCCTACTACTTTTTTTTTTTTTTTAAGATTTTACTTATTTATTTGAAAGAGAGCGAGTATGTGAGTGTGTACAAGGTGGGGGACAAGCAGAGGGAGAGAGAGAATCTCCAGCAGATCCTCACTGAGCATGGTGCCTGACTGGGGTTTGATCTCAAGACCCTGAGATCATGGTCTGAGCCAAAACCAAGAGAGTCGGTCACTCAACCAACTGAGCCACCCAGGCACCCCCTATCCTATTTCTGTTTGCTTTATGTGAACGTAGCTGGAGGAGTCGATTAGCAAGATCATCCCTTTTGGTGAAGCTCAACTTACCAGTTTTGCAAATGTTGCTTTTTTGTGAGTTTTGGGGCTGCCTTCCCCTGCTGGAAGGGCAGGAAAAGTCAAGAGTCCCTCATGATCCCAGAGACCCTAGGGTTTGACTGTTCCCCAGAAGGACCCCAGAAGGACCACATCGACAGCTATTACAGTCACGGTCGTGGTTTATTACAGGAAAAGAACACAGATTAAAAACAGCCAAGAAAGGAGGTACGTGGAGCAGAGTCCAGGAGAGCTCCAGGCACGAAGTGCCCAGATGTCCTCTCCCAGTGGCGTCATGGACTTTTCCTGGCAGCAACGTGAATAATAGACAAAATTTTGCTGAAGCTCACCTGAGCCTTGGTGCTGAGTGCTTTCTTTTTTTTAAGATTTTATTTATTCATGAGAGACACACAGAGAGAGGCAGAGACACAGGCAGAGGGAGAAGCAGGCTCCCTGCAGGGAAGGTCCCCCAGGACCCAGGGATCACGACCTGAGCCGAAGGCAGACGCTTAACCACTGAACTACCCAGGTGCCCCTGTGCCGAGTGCTTTTATAGGATCTGGGAGGTGTAGACCTGGTTGGTGGCTCATGGCTGACCTCAATCTGCAGTCTCTCTAGAGCTAAGCTGATGACATGTGGCCCAAAGAAAGTACCCACCATCAATCATGTCAGATCATCTGCTGTGGCCCAGGGCTTCCACATAAACACACTCTAATCAGGCAGGACATTCCAAGGGTGTGGAGGTCACTTCCCAGGAGCCCAGGACAAAGGCCAGATCTCTCTTTGGGCAAGGCTAATTCCTAGATGCACAATAACCGAGTACTCACATGTTCATGAACATACACGTCTATGCAGAGACATCCAGGAATGGAGTTCCATTAGTTTGGGATCATTCAAGGAATCATTTCCAAAAAATCTCCCCTCACCTCCTTTTCTTCTTTGTTAAGTAACAAGCAGACATCCGAGGTTCTCTTTTGTCACCCCTCCCTTCCACTGGTGGCCAGTCCCTTCCCTATGTTTTTGGGGCCCTCCCTGCCTGGTGCCTTAGTCTGTGTGAGCTCCTAGAACAAAGTACCACCCACCGGGTGGCCTACAAGCAACTGGAATTTATTTCACACGGAGTTGGAGGTTGAGAGTCTGCAATGCGTCGGGTTCTGGCAAAGGACCCTCTCCTCCCATCCGTGTAAGAGAGGCGGGGAGCAGAGAGGGGGACCAAGCACGCTGGGGACTCTTACAAGGGCACTAATCCCATTCATGGAGGCTCCACTATGACCTCAACAAACCCACTGGGCCTTCCGAGGCCCCACCTCCTCACACCATCCCACTCAGGGGTTGAGTTTCAACCAACATCTGGCCCATGACAACTGGGGAGCCTCAGTGGTCCATGCTCTCTCTGTTGAGGCTACTGAGGTCAGGATGTCCTCACGGATACGGCTGGACACTCAAGCATGGGCCACACAGCAGGACATCGTGGCAAACCCAGCGTGGGTGAGTCCCCCCCCCCCCCCACCTGCAGTCAGATCTGCTGCGTTGGGGATGAAAGATTGATTAGCTCATTACCCAGTGCTGGCGACTTCCTGGGTTGCTCATGCTTTACAGCTGTGAAAGGGTTGCGATAATCAAACATTAAACCATCCAATTAAAATTGACGCCAGGAAATGCCATTGTGAGTTTTTTGGGGAGCTTTCCTTTAGTGACTTGTTGGATGCACTCTTTGGATGTCTTTTTTCTCCTGCTTTTACCGTAACAGGGAAATTAAAAGCACATGGCAGCTCTTGGGCGTGTTTTGAATTTTCAAATCCCGGGCTCCCCCACCCCGCCGCTGGAGGTCCGAGGGGCCGGTCATCTCTGGGCTGTGTGTACGCTGAGGCTCTGATGGCACAGAAGGCCAGGCTGTCTGCAGGCCCGAGTGGGTACCCGGAGTCCTGTGTGGGACCAGCAAGCAGGGCCCTCACGCGGGCCGCTCCTCCTGGCCGGGCCCTGGCCAAGGGAGGGCTACGTGCCTTTGGAATGTCTCAGGCCCCAGATCAACTAAAGCTGGAGCCACAGCGCTGCTGGAAGCCGCACAATGCAGTTGTTTTTATTCTGCAGACAGTACCTCTGCCTCCAGTTCAGATGGCGCAGCAGGGAGCAAACTGAAGGCCTCTACTCAGCAAATGGAGAGCAGGTCTGGGAGGCGGAGAAGAGTCTCGGGTTCCCGTACAGGTCCCCCGTGTGACACCGGGCACAGATTTCCCCAAGAAAGTTGATAAAGCCATCAAGGTGTGTAGTTTTGAGCAGGCCTTTTTGTGGGCATCATTGATCTGGGTGAGAAGGGGCCCGGGCAGTAGCTGTGGGGCAGGGAGCGCTTGTGCCCATGCAGCACCCTTGTGTCAAGGCCACTTTAGGGGGTGCTTGAGGCAAACCAAGGAGGCCCTGCTCTAGGGGGAGCAGGACCAGGCAGTAGAGGCTCTGCTCCTCCCTGCAGATTATGGGCTGGCTGGGGGCAGCCTTGTGTACACCTGCTGGCCACGGAGGGCTGCTTTCCTGCTGGGCTATCATCAAAGCAGGAGCTCTTGGCTGGCAGGACACTTGCATGTAGCCATTTCAGGATAAGGCTTGTAGAAGGCAGAGGAACATTTCCCTGCAGGAGCAGAGGTGGGGAGGAAACGAGCAGTGACCAGGGCTTTGGCTGGGACACCTACTTCAATGCAGGACCTGAAGGGAAGCAAGACATCTTGGTGCAGGAGCAAATGAGGCTTCCTCCAGGGTGGCCTCCCTGCTTTCTTCCTCCTAGACCTATTGTCGACTTGGTCCTCAGTTTACCTGGTCTCTGCTCACGTGCACTTGCTATTCTGTAATTTCTATTTTGGCAGGAACCCCACAGACTCTAACCCATAAAGCCACCGAGGGGGCCGACTGGGAAGCTGCCCCCCCGCCCCCCGCCCTGTCCCACTCCATAAGGCTGAATTAGCCTCGTTCCTTCCAGGGGATGATGTGCCGGTGCCCAGCGCATTGGCTTCTCAGAGCTGTCACTGTACCCATCCCAACCTCAATTCAGCTTGCATTCTGAGCCGTCACCTGTCCTGGCACTGCCTGCCCCTGCCCCATCGCCTGTGACAGTCCCTTTCTCAGATCTGGCTTCGAGCCTGCTGGCTTCTTGAGGATTCTCTGGCCCAGCCTCCTGTCCTGCAGAGGGAGCAGCGGCACGCTGCCTGTGGGAGTGTCCCCTGCTCCACTCAGGACCACTGGTGGCCTCCCAGGCACCCACTGGGGCAGCCCCATATCCTAGTCACTGCTGTTAAGTAACCGACCACCCCAAACTTGGTGGCACAGAGTATCTACTTTTTTATGCTTCCAGATTCTGCGGGCCAGGAATCTGCAAACAAGTCAGTGCAGTGGGGATGACTCATCTCTACTTTCTGATGTCTGAGAAGATCCAAGGGCTGTGATTCCACAGGCAAGGTGCTTCACCTCTCTGCACCTCAATCTCCCCATCTATAAAGTGAAGGTGACAATTAGTGCTCATAGGGTCACAGGGAAAAGTAGTAGAATTACTCATGTAAGGGTTTAGAATTGGGCCCAGCATGTGGTAGGTGCTGTGGAAGCTTCTGTGGTTCTGATGGTTTGTGAGAACTGGCTGATTTGAGTCTCACAACTCTTCGAGGCAGATATGGACAGTTAACATACCCATTTTGTGGATGAGGACCCTGAGGCACAGGGGTGCATTTTGCCAGTCTAGTATCTTTCGAGGGTGGAGCACAGGAGGCTGCCAGAGCAGGAGCCTCAAGAAGTCGTCAAGGGAGGTAAGAGGAGAAACAGTGCTTCTTGTTAAGTCCCTTCTTCTGCACAGCCCTGGGGTGAGCCAGAGCAAGGGGCACAGAAGGCACCGCATGTGGAGTGTGGCCCAACCTGGAAATCAAGAGAGAGAAGTGATGACAATGGGCTGAGAATATTGGCGGAAGTTAGTGGGGGCCCGCCCTCCACACTTGAGCAGCTGCTGCGTTCTTGTTAGGTGCTGGGCCCTGTATTTCATCTGAGAGGCTGTGTTGGTGAAGGTGCCTTTGGCTGGGACTCAGGAAACCCCATGGGCAGTGACTTAAGTCATTAAAGGACAGAAGGCTCTGTTCTCTTCCTGTCTTTTTGCTGTACCTTGTGGTTTTACTCCATGAGGCTGCAGTCTCATGGTTGCAATTTGGTTGCTGCATCTGACATCGCAGCATGTTTCAGGCCCTCTCACGCGTGCATGCACTGCCCCCCACCCACCACCACCAAGACCAAAGAGTAAAGGGCAAAACCACAAGGGAACCAAAATCTATCTCCTTCAAGAAAGCTTTGCATAAGCCAGGCCGTGTTGTGGGGACAGCCTAATTGCAAGAGAATCTAGGAGGGTGAATAGTTTTATCAGGTGAATAGTTTTGCCATTTTGTCTACTGCCCTGTACAAAAGTGATGCCCTCTACATTCTGAAGGAGGGGAGAAGGGGCTTTGGGAAGTTCAGGTTGAGGGAGAAAGATGAACACGTGAACATATGATTCCAATAAACCACAGTCGGTGGACAACAGACGTAAGTAGAGGTCAGTGGGGGCCCATCAAGAGGTGTCCAGCCCGAGGAGGACTTCTCAGAGACAGTGGGATCTGGGTTGAATCTTAGGGACAGTAGGAGTGGGCACAGGCTGCAAGTCTTCTTGGGAGACCCGTTAGCGTTCCCAGGTCCTCATGGCCCCTCAGTGACTTGCTTTGGCCAGTGGAACATTGAGAACATGGCACAGGCACTGCTGGCCTTGCCCCCTTGACCCACCATGAGAAGGGCGCATCCTGGGGATCTTCTACGAAAAGCTGTGGTCTTGGGGTATCTGACCTCTGGGGCCCTTCTGGACCTGCAATCCTGCTGTGTTTTCAAAGCATTATATGTGCCTCTACATTACTGGGATTTCACTGGGAGAACATGGAGATAGGGCATTTTTGCCTAATGTGTAGACCTTGGAGGCTAATTCTGATGGTATTAAGTTATTGCAACTTGTTCTAGTTACATCTCTAAACTCCATGAATTTTGTTCACCACCACATCTCTGGTTTCCAGAACTGGGCCTTGACACTTAGTAGGTTGTCAATAAGTATTTGATGAATGAATGAATGAATGAATGAATGAATGAATGAATCTCATGGTCTAGAGGAGGAGCTTGCAGGGACACAGAAGATGAAAACCTTGTGGCAAGAGTGGCGGGTGGGGAGGCACAGCATGGTCGGAGCTGGAAGCTCTACCTTGTGACACGCAAGAGAGAGATTTGGAAGATGCCGATTTTGTTGGATGTGTACGACTCACGAGTGTTTTGGTGTAGGCACAGATTTCCAAGAGGATGTTTACGAATTAGAATGTTTTTTAAATTTATGCATTTCAATTAAATTCACTCTATTATGTGAAATTGTTGTTGAAGCCACTATTTCTCTCCATACCCTAATTAGCAATCAAAATGCCGATGTGTTTTGCAGATTTAACAAAGCCTGGCAACGATGATCTTTGATTCACTGGAAAAAAATTAATAAGCGTGTGAGATTCTTTCTAATAATCTCCACTACTTAATGAGCTCTGGAAACTTGCCGAAGAACTAGGCAAGCATTCAAGCCCGACTTCTTGGATGGTCTTAAA